>NC_090934.1:133547414-133851093 GCF_040938575.1 Ambystoma mexicanum | reverse complement strand
ATATTCAGAATCATTATCATAATCGCCACTCAGCTAAAAAATGGGCTGAGTATCATCGGCATAATTAGTGAAATACAACCCCAAGGAGTCCAAGAGATCACATACAAGCCAACAAAAACATTGAAGAGACTGGGGGATAAACAGACCCCCTGTGGCACTATGCATACCACAGCTTCTGGTCTTGATAAAGCTTTTCCCCGATACGAGCTTTGCCATCCTATCACTGAGGAAAGCCATAAACCAAGCCGCTGCATGTGCGGAGCATGAACCAACTGTTATCAATCTATCTACCAATGCTTCATGTTCCACAAGAACAAAGGCCGCTGAGAGATCCAAAAGCATCAGAAGCCCTAATTTGCTCTGGTCCATTATATTCAACATTTCCGTCTGCAGGTCAAGTAATGCAGTCTTCGTGCCATTAAAGGAATCGTTCGGTCAGAAAATATTATTGTCCCTATGGTTCGGCCATGTGCTTTTAACCATAATTCGATCGATTGTACAAACATTTCCTATGCACCTTACCCGAGTTTTCGTCTCTTGAACACAAGCAAACACAGGCAGCAGGGCGCGGCCATCTTGTGATAATCCTATCACTTTCCGCATCGCCCTGGGTGACCTGCGTTTGCAGCACTAAATCATATCCCCCGCCCCTGAGCCTGACATCACTAGACGCACACCGCCCATTTCACAACGCCAAAGCACGTCTCGTGTCAACATTCTCTGCACCTCAGCTAATGACGTGTCACCATGGAAATGGCAGGAAGCTTCTTTCCTCAACAAGTATAAACAGAGCGTTTCACAACACACAACAGCAGATTTTCTTCTCCATTCCTCTCGCTGTATTTCTTTGAGTATTCTGTGACTCGTTTCTGTGCTCTGGTCAGATACCTTCGTTGCTTGTAGCCCGTGTGAACAGATACCAGTACGACCGCTATAAATTATTTTTGTTTCTGTACCACACAATGGCAACAATAATGCCCTACCTTTACGAGCCCGAGTATTCCGAGGAGGAATTACTGGAAAGAGCAAGCTCTGTAAACGATGGGGATTTGGACAACAGTTAGGCGGACGTTTCAACAGATGAAGAGCCTGGGCCTTGTCGCATGGACGGTGTTTCCACCTGGTGTACCTGCAATCGGTGTGCGCCAATGCCAACCGAGGTGGAGAACTGCTGCTGCTGAGAAAACTCTGGATGCTTGTCCTACATATCGCAAGGCGATCCACAGCCGCAATGCGTTACCGAGCTGCCAGACTTCACGGCAGTCTGTCTCACACGGTCCGTGTTGAGGATTTTGATGGTGCTTATGCACGAACCTCGCGCAACAGTTCGCCCTCTTAATCCAAGTAACGAGTAAGTGTACTCTGGTTGTGATGTCAGTTAGGCCACTACTATTTCACGGTTGTCCCCTATATTCTTTCTCGTAACTTCAAGATATCATTGTCATATCCGTTTAGTCTTGCAATTCTCTAGTAATAGACGCATAAAAGTTGTTCAATATTGTGCAGTGTCTAGTTAGCATTTGTCCTGGCAAAAATGCCAATGCATACAAGAATTGTCATTGACAACTAAGGTTCAATACACTTATCTTGGTCATTTAAAAACAGATTGTATCTTTCTCTTTCATAGGTGGTACCGGCTGATGGCCTATCGTTCGTACACATGGTGGCTTCATGGGAGGCTTGGACACCGTGTTCGACGAGTAATACCCGCCTGTGTCGTTTGCGCCATTAGACAAACTTTCCCCAGCGACAGTGGTCAGTACAGGGGATTTTCCCTCACTGAGCTGCAACCAGACCTTTACAATGTCTAGTATTTTTGTGCCATCAAAATAAGAAACCAAATGGTTGGTTGTTTCAGTTTTTAAGTAAATCAAGTGTGCCTCCATTCAGCAGTGTTCCGGTGCCTTGTCTGCACGCCTCCTGGCCCATCCATCCCACCCCCCACTATTAAAGGCAGTTTGCACCAGTAGATGTGCGCTGCCATGGGGCGCTGTCAGGGGCACGAACGGCCAAGGTGCCAAACAACATGTACATTTCAAAAGGTATCCCACGCCCAGGGGCCATTGTTCACATGGCCTCCTCAGAGCCCGTGTCTCCAGGCAGGCCTCCCCTGAAGCAGACCGTGCCCCTGCAATCCACATAAGTGTGTCTCCATTCAGCAGTGTTCCGGTGCCTTGTCTGCACGCCTCCCGGCCCATCCATCCCACCACCCACTATCAAAGGCAGTTTGCACCAGTAGATGTGCGCTGCCATGGGTTGCTGTCAGGGGCGCGAACGGCCAAGGTGCCAAACAACATGTACACTTCAAAAGGTATCCCATGCCCAGGGGCCATTGTTCACATGGCCTCCTCAGACCCGTGGCAGGCAGGCAGGTCTCCCCTGAAGCAGACCATGCCCCTACAATCGGTTCCATGTAATAATGTCACGACATAAATCTCGCCATGCAAAAATATCGCCGAAAAATGGCAGTTTTTTGTGGCGACATTATTGCATGGAACATGCGGGGGACACCCCCGCAACCCTGCAACCCCGAAACCTTTTTTTGTTGCCCCTGTCCCCATATATATGGTCACCCATATAATATCGCCACAACCTTTTCCCAGCGATATTATTTACGGCGACCATATATATTTGGATAATATTACCTGATACCCCACAATCCACATAAGTGTGTCTCCATTCAGCAGTGTTCCGGTGCCTTGTCTGCATGCCTCCCGGCCCATCCATCCCACCCCCTACTAACAAAGGCAGTTCGCACCAGTAGATGTGTGCTGCCTTGGGGTGCTGTCAGGGGCGCAAACGGCCAAAGTGCCAAACAACATGTACACATCAAAAGGTATCCCACGCCCAGGGGCCATTGCTCACATGGCCTCCTGGGAGCCCGTGTCTCCAGGCAGGCTTCCCTTGAAGCAGGCCGCTCCCCTGCAATGTACATAATACCACGACATATACACGTCGTTCATTCACAAACACACCCCTTTTTGTTATTCTTTATAAAACACTGGATATTTACCATGAGAACATCTTTGAGCACTGCAAGTCAACTCGTGAACGTGCTACTCTGTGACCGCTTCGAGTGAACTCGTCAGTGTGCTACCTGTGAACATCTCCCTGTTCTCCTGCCACTAATTACTCTGCTTGCTGAATCCAACTGTTTGTTGGTCAAGGTAAAGGCATGTATCCTAATCATATCTCCTTAATTTGTAAATGTATATCTATTCCGAAGTATCGACCTCCGTAGTGCTATGTTAGTTTGTATCATTGCTATTGACTTGAGTTTCTTTTGTTATGTTATCGATATATCAATTTTTATCAGTGTCAATTGGCATCGTATTGCATCTTTCGTGGACTGTGTCTATAATATAAGCATGTTTCCTTTTCATGCACGATAGTACATTCAAGGGACAAGTAACATGTTCTGATTTTCCACACAACAATGAATCGTTTCTGCAATTTATCCCATAATACAGCCACACACGCTGCACTGGTTTTTCTGTGGTGTCCAAAAGAAAGCCTGCAATGAACAATGTATGGTCCAATTCATTCTTTCTCACATGTTTATGCAAAATAATTTTCTGATAATGTTGACCTTTATTTTGAAGAATTTACAAGAATGCCTGCATGTTCTTTTTTCGGTTGCCCTTCGAAGACCCATGACAAATCCGAAGGCATTACAATGCATGTATTGAATAAGTGAATGGGTCAGACGTTGCGGATATCCACCGGAAGAGCTTGAAAGTAGAGTCAAACAAGTGTTGGAGGACAAGAGGGGTCATCGATACCGCATCTGCAGCCTGCACTTCTCCCCGGATATGTACGACACATCCTTTTACACAAAGAGGAATCAACTGAGAACAACTCGGAAATTGCTCCCAAACGCTATTCCGACTTTATTCGTGAAAATGCCACCACAGGTGAGTCACGCTTCCGGATTTAGCTTTACGCCTGTATTTATGGTGTAAATGCCACTTATAGTACTTTCCATATTTATGTGATTGAATAGCTGTTGAAATAATGACTTTTTTGCTAAACATCAGTCCTTGTTTTGTAGCACCCACATAGAAAACTGATTTATGGGGACGGATAACTATGCTTTATTATGCATTTCAACAGGTGTAATTTTCTCGCATTCAGTCTCCTTACATGCTATTTTGTAATGTTGGAATTTCTAAATCGAATAATACTTTCCCTTTACCACTCCATTACTATCCACCGAATATGAAGAAACAAGATTCAACATCCATGTCTTGCCTGGAGTCATCAACCACTTCGAGCGCGTATCAGGTAATCTTACCTAGCTATTCTGTTCCAGACTGGTTTTATGCACGGAATTCTGGATGATGTGATCATATTTTCGCAACGTATCATTGCATTACACAATGTTTCTTTCCTACTTTACTGTTGATATGTACCTTTGTCGTCTTTCTAAATTGTGTGTCCCATTTCCAATCTTTCCACCTTACTAATGCAAGTACTGTGTTTCAGGGGGAGGCTGAAGCGTCTACTACAATTAGAACATCCATCGTAGTAGATCCGGTGTCAGAGGTATGGGTCTTCATAGCTCAATAGGGCGAGATAATCTGATCATATTTTCATATCGTGTAATTGTTTTACACAATGTTTCATTCCTAGTTTACAATTTATATGTACCTTAGTCATCTTTCCAAATTTTGGGTCCCGTTTCCAATCTTTTCGTCCTTACTAATGCAAGTACCGTCTTTGAGGGAGATGCTGAAGCGTCCACTACAATTACATTATCCCTTGTAGTTGTTCCAGAACCAGACGTTGCAGTTGATCCGGAGCCAAAGGTATGCGTACTGACAGTACCATCTTATGAAAGAAAGTCGGTCTAATTAGATGTGTAATCCCAATGACTTATTTTAAATGGATACTATTTATTGTAGGGATGTATACAAGATCCGTATATTGAACCGGAGGAACGTGTATCTGAGTCGGTGCACCATTTTGCTGATGTTAGAGTAAAGAAGGTTTCAAAGAAAAGAAATAAAAATAAGGTTAGTTATAAACACTTTCTATTGTTGGCAATAGTTTTGTGCTAAGGCCTTCATTATATGTTTTTTTAATGTAAATTTTACAACACTGTATGTTGGATTTACACTGAATATCACTTTTCCTATCTGTCCTGTAGTTGCCCGATGGAGTACGGGCTATGCAGACACAGACAGCGATACAAATGACAGATGCTGCTTGCCAAACTGTTTTCACCATGGAGGAACTATTCATTGAGGCGCGCCGTGTTCACACTCGAGATACCTATGTCCAATGGCCAGAAAATGAATTTAATAAGACCGGCAAATCCAGCAAAGTGTTCTTGGACCATTGCTACAATGCGCCCGCTCCACCAGAGGATGGTGAAATTGAATTTATAGATGATAGTTTAACATTACTAGATGAGCACTTGACACAATCGACACCCGCCAAAAAAATGCCCCCCAAAAAACAGTCCACATTGATGTTTTCTCCTATCCTATCATCAAGTAGCAGATGTTGAAATGACAGAAACTGAAGCATCAACACTATTGACCAACGAAACAGACAAAGATTTCGACTATAGTATGTCCGGTTTGGCTGATATGTCCACAACGGTTCAGTCTGAAACAACAGGGTTGCCAGATGACAGTATAATAAAAGAGGCCAAATACAACAGTATTCGACAGCAGCTTAATGGAGATTTTAAAGATGCTGAAATGTGTGCATTCAGTGGGAATAGAAGTATGTGGAAAGCCATTGGTGAGCGTGACTCGTCTAACACAAAGCAGTAACCTGAAAATACATGCTGTGAAAAGTCACATAAAGCATTTTCATGGTCTGCTCAACCGATGCTGGGGAAACTGACAGCTGGCAATCTACTGTGTGCAGCAGTTTTACTTTTTAGTGGCTCTAGTTTCAAATACTACGTGATTATCTATTGCCTGCCATTAGTGAAGCTTGGAAAATTGAAAAATTAGCTATTCAAAGTACATTCACTGACAAACGGTTCAGGCTAGCCGGCGATGGACAGTGTGACAGTGTGACAGGCCCAGATTTTCTGCTAAGTACTGCACCTACCATCTTCAGGACATGGAAAGTAAGAAAATTGTGAGTTTGGTGGTCGTGCAGGTGTCCCAATGTAAATCCTCAGTGGCCATGGAGAAACTTGGTTATATAAAATCACTGGAAGATCTACAATCAACGGGAATGCAAATTGACCTCATAGCCACGGACAGACATGTTTCAATAGCCAAGACAATGAGAGAGCAGTATCCAAATATTAAACATCAATTTGATGTATGGCATGTTGCCAAATCAATTAATAAAAAAATCTCTGCTGCAGGGAAAAAAAAAGGTTTTGAAAGTATTTCACAATGGTCCCAGACTTTCAGCAACCATCTTTGGTGGAGCTCCAGAACATGTGATGGGTCTGTGGAAATTCTACTGGAAAAATGGCGGTCACTAATGCACCACTGTTCCAACGTTCACCAATGGACAGAAAACCAACATTTCCACCAATGTGAACATGGTCCTTTGTCCCCAGAGCAGGCACGGAAGAAGAAGTGGTTGATCCCATCTTCACCTCCACACAAAGCCCTTGAGAAGATTCTGTTTGATAAAACTCTATCAAGAGATCTTAAGGGACTCACAGAATTCTGTCACACAGGAGATTTGGAGGTGTTTGACAATATGTGCCTAAAGTACAGGCCAAAGAGATTGCATTTTGGCACCCAAGGGATGAAATGTAGGACTTTACTTGCGGTATTAGCGCATAACGAGAATGTAGGCCGGGAACAATCTAGGACTGCAGGAAACTTAGGGATGCTTCGCTACACTATGGCCTTTACGAAAAGAAGCAAAAAATGGGTTGTCAAACCAGTATATGAGAAAATGGAATTCGATTTTGTGAAAGATCTTATTGTTAATGTCGTCGAGATGCATACTCATGGAATTGCGCACAAATCTGTTCAGAGCACACATACATTGGCACAAAACATTGTCAGCGTGCCATGTCCACCCAAAGCAGAGCTTGTTAAATCGTTCAAATCCCGGTTGTAATGATTACCGTCTGTTTTTATTTTTGCAAAAAATGTTTCTATAAACTGTACAAATAAAGTGTGCATTTTGTCTTTTGAAATCTATCCTCTCAGTCCTTTTCTTAAAAATATATTACAATTATTACGATTGCTTTCACATTTCACAGTTTAGTCGAGCTACTGTGGGACCTTCATTTTTCGTGTTAATGGGTAACAGTGTGTAAGAATATTTGGGTTTTGGCAGTTGACTTGCAATAAAGTTCCGCAAAAAGCTGAATAACTGCTGGTCCTAGAAAAGGGATTAGAACTAGGCCACAAAACATTCTAGGCACGCAAAAAGTACTGACTGTGAAAACATGCCATGGGGTAGGAGGCCATGAGATAAACAGAGGTGAGCCTATCACTAGACACATTTTGACTCATTTTATGTGTTACATCGACTATAATTTCGGAATAGGGGGCATTCTGTCATTGGCAATTTTTCCCCTACAGCTCAGCAGCGCGACGAAAAACGAGCAGTGCCAGCCCCCAATTCCCTGTGCCCGTGCTTCAAAATGAATGTTCTCATAGATGAGTTGACACGGGATGTTGCAAAGTAAGAATGTATGTTCATTTTGAGTGAAGTTCACCAGCTTTGAATTTTTGCTTGGGAGCTGGGAGGCCCAGTATAAGGTTCTATTGTTTTTTGACCTTGAGAGGCAGGGACCATTCCGAAAGGGATTGAATTGGGGGGGGAGTGTGATAACGTATGATATGATAAGGTTGCCCATTCCAAAACTGCACCTAGTTACATATAAGTTCAGTTTATGAGAAATCGTTGACACGAACTGAGGAGTCTGCATTACGGTCTGCATTACGCCTAGAGAATGGAAATGCTGAATATAATGTTAGTTTCTCTTTAGACGATTTCATACCAGAACTAATCAAAATACGAATAGCTGACCGTTACTGCTGGGTGACATTGTACTTGTTCATTCTGTTTGGCATATTGCAATGAAGTGCTAGTACAACCTTTGTGTGCTGGGCTATCTACCGGGCACATGGGCAGGCCAAAATCAAGACGCATGTAGACCACCATTAGTTTCTCCCTGGCTCTACGCTAATAAATCATTACATTGTTTTTGCACCTCGAATTCTTGCCCCAGTTTACGCATTGCGTTTAGAGCTCAACATTCTCGATCGCACTATCCTCTGAAGCAAATAGCAGAGTACTTTGATATTCCACGCTGTATTCTCTCGGTTCACATTGTGGCACCTGTGCGCTAATAAAGGAAATGATTAATTGCAATAAAGATCGGCTACTGAGACACTTTTTGATTTTTATCTTTTGCAACCAGGTACATCATGCCGTTCTGCAATTGTCATCTATTCCAGACCCCGACCGATGGCTTCTTCAACCGCCAGCTGCAGCTACATGTCAATCACTGGATCTACTTAACCGTCTTTTGGGACGACAGACAAGGTCCAATGTGTCCGTACGCGGTACCGGCGATTAGGAGCAACATAACAACCTTTACTGTGGTCTAGTGCCAAGTTCATGCACCAGCCTTGCTATTCTCCGAGCGACCGAAGCGCTTCATTCAGACAACACGAACACCCTGTGTACCCAAAAGGAACAGCACGTGACTCACGATAAACATTTGCGGATTTATGAAATGAGAGCAAAGAAAAAAAGTTCAATTTTAATTGATTAGGTCAGATGCCGAATGTTAAAGAAACTTTTAATGTGAAATAAATGTACTTTACCAATTGCACAGTTTTGCTGTTTCCTTTTAAAGTTCAGTTTCATATTCCTAATTGTGACGCGCCGTGCTGTGAGATGATGTGTGTTGTTTTCCAGGTTCCGCGTCTAGTCACGTAGGTGACGACTGGGCGCGTTTGGCCACGCTGCCCAGCAACATCACAGAGAGAGGCGGAGAATATAAATGATTTGGTAATGTCAGGCTCAGGGGAGGGGGATATGATTTAGTGCCGCAAACGCAGGTCACTCACTGCGATGCAACAATTGATAAGATTATCACAAGATGGCCGCGTCCTGCTGCATGATTTTGCTTGAGTTCATGATACAAAAACTCGGGTAAGGTGCATATGAAATGTCTGTACGATCGATCGAATTATGGTTAAAAGCACATGGCCGAACCATAGGGACAATAATATTTCTGACCGAACCATTCCTTTAAATGACCTGAAGCCAGATTGTCTGAGATGTACAATCTCTGCACTCTCAAGGTGTTTTTGAAACTGAATAGTAGCAACTTCACTCAAGACCTTTAACAGTAGAGGAACATTTGTAATAGGTCTCAGGTTTCAATGACTATTAGGGTCTAGGTTAAGTTTTTTTTTATCAAGGGAGAAACCGGAACTCGCTTTATCCAATCCAGTACATTAGTATAAAAAAATAGCGCATTAATAAATCGAGTAAATAAGGAGGCACACCGTTCTGGATGCTCTAGGACCGTTTTTGATGGAATGATGTCTGTCTGGCATGTTGTAACATGTATTCCTTTTAGGATTTTCAAAAGGAAATCTACAGAAATAGTTTCAAATGAGAACAATCTCTTTGAATGGCCAGTGGTTTGTCTATCATAGACTGAGTTGCCGGTTTAGTACATCCTTTTGGACTATTGCCAATGCCAGACTGTGCTTTGCAGATTTTGTCGGCAAAAGCTTTCTGCACTGCCTCTCAGTCTTCATTAGTAGGGGTGTACAGTTTTGCCTGCGCTTTTGGTTTCTCCAGTGCTCTGTAAATCTCAAATAGGTTTCTAGTATTATTGAATGAGAGACTAATTTGACTGCCAAAGAAGTTTCTCTTTGCCAGGCAAATTTCAGCACAATATTTCTTCTCCAATGTCTTCCAATGTTCTTTATTAACCTCAGTTTGTGATTTCCCCCACATCTGCCCAGCTTTCCTCTTTTCTTTTTTAAGAGCGTTCAGCTGTGGTGTAAACCATTTTTGATTTGTTCCTCTTTCTCTCACCTTCTTAGATTTAAGGGGTGCCACATGATTTAGCATCTCTGTTACATGATTTTCATAGCTAAAGGCAAGAGAGTCCGAAGAATCGTACTCTGAGGTGGAATTCATCAGAGTGCTGAGACATTGCTTTAGGTCGTTTTGCATAATCCTGCTAAAATTTCTATTGATTGCTTTTTTAAATTCATTAGTCTTTTGATCAGCCTTATTCAGGAGAGTAAATTCAAAAGTGACAATATAATGGTCAATCCAAATATAGGGGGCATCCATACCGGGTTCTGTGAATGAGGATTTACCGGGTCATTCCAACCTTGGAGGACCCGGTAATTTCTAATTCACAAAACCAATCCCCATTCCCATTTGTGCCCCCATAGGGCTCAATGGGAATGGGGATGGAGCTAATAACGGGCCCGTTTAAAACAGGGCCGTTATTAGCTCCTTGGTCCCCTTGCGGGCCTGCAAAGGACACCTGGTCTGACCAGACGTTCTGTGTGGGTCCCGCTAGGTGACCTCGTAATAAGGCATCCCGTAATGAAGGGTGGCGGTCCCTTACCTGCACCCTTCATTACAGGAGCGCCATGGCCGTAATGAGGCCCAAGGTCTCACAAAAAGCAGCCTAAGGTGTATATTTTCGGCCACCATCCAGTCTAGAGTATTGCCCAACATTTGTGTTGGTTCTTTACTTAGTGTTTCGAAGTCGTGAGCACAAAGCAACTGCTCTAGCTCAATGGCCTCTGGGTCTTTAGGACTACCAAGGCATCTATTCAAGTCTGTGAGCAGAATGGTAGTGGTATGGGGTTTATTGAGATGGGACGCAATCTTAACCACCTCTTCCTGAAAAGTGGGGGTTTCATTAGGGGGCGGTGCATCAGAACTATATTCAAACAATCACTGGAAGTAGTGGTGACTTTTAAGAGCATAGCTTCACATCCTTCACATGTAATGAGAACCTGAAAGAAGTCTAACTCTTGCCTAGTAATAATTGCCACCCCGCCCCCTCTACAATTTTCCCCATTCTGTGCATGATATTTATATCCTTCCGGTCTAGCAAGATCAATGGTCAGTCCACTCGAATCTTTGAGCCATGGTTCAGTAAGGCACATGATATCAATCTTGTCGTCCAGATTGTAGTCTCGAATATCAATTGCATGCTTGTCCGGGGATTTAGTGTTTAGTAAGGCAACTTTTAAAGTCTGTCTGTCTTTACCCTCGGTGTGTGCATCAGCTAAGCAAGGAGAAGCAATTGAATAAACTGTTTTTCCATTAAGAGTTGGTTAAGAAGGTTCACTAATGTATTTGTGTTGTCCATTATCCAGTAGTTGACCCTCATGCAGTGTATAACTGAGTTTACTGGCTGATTGGAGTAAAACCTGTTGATTGCTAAGTTCATTTTGTTCTTGAGTTTCATATTAATGGTGGCTGAAGAAACGTATTCCGGTTCAGCAAGGGGATTCTGGTGTTTATGATACTCTCAATACTCGCCTTGAGCAAGAAAACAAAACGTTAAAGTAGAGGTGGCACTAAATATCACCTTACCTGTGTGACATTCATTAGCAAAGACAGCGTGTTCTAAGAAAAAAAAGAGCTGTAGCAGCTGTAGGCCCGTGCCGACTTGTGCAGACTGGCACCTCACTGACACGCCTTACCAATAATAAGTATCTTGAAAGAAACTACAAGTCTCCTGGGAGATGTAGTTTCTTTGTCAACAGAGGTACGGAGTCAAAGAGCTAGAAAACACACACAAGCCTTCCACTAAGCAGGCTAAAAAAGTTGCGTTACAATTTAAATCTGAAACAATAAAATGTTAATTAGGTAAGTGAAGGAATTGATGTTCTACATCACCTTGAAAGCCCATATCCTATTTACATGTTTTCTTCTTATTTTCTTACCTTGTTTTGCTCATGGTCGTAGGTTTCCCTTAGATGTGTTGTGCTCAGGCCTGGAGACTGCATTGGGACAAACATGGCCGCTATTTATGACAATGTGATGATGCGATTGCGTCAATCACGCGCAATTGCGTCATCATGCAGTCCACCATATTATTTTGGGCTATTTTCTTAATAATCTGTATATAAAGCTGACAGTTTCCTGCCTTTTCATACTCCAATGTTACCAAGTTATTTTCAATGTGCTGTTGCACAGTGAATTTAAAGATGGTACTGAATTGCAAAAAATGTATAAATTAGCCGCAACAGTGTTTTTTATACTATATGTTTGCTTGAATAAGCAGGAAGATTTTGCCAATTATGGAGCTGTGTCTAAATTAAGAGAATACTAACCATTCCGTTTTCTCTATACATTCTTATTAAGCACGGAGCCTAAGGGTAAAAAGTGGATGCATGAAGCTGAAGATGGTTAGGGTGACACATTATAAACATGAATGCATAGAGAAATGACAGACATTATGGTTGCATCATCACAAACAATGGCTCATCAAAGTTGAGTCCCGTATTACAAGTGTCCAAAAGGTTTAACCAAAAGGCTTCCTTATGTCTCAGGAGATTTTTTCTGTTGCCTCCTCTTGGGGGCATTTGGATACTTTCTAATCCTAAGAATTTGATTTTGTCAATAGGATCTTTATTGTGTTCACTCTGAAAATGATAAGCTAGAGGGTATTTTAAGTCTTTGTTTTTGATGGATCTGACATGTCCAACACATCTTGTTTTGAGTTGACGTATCGTGCCACCTATATATAACTTGGAGCAGATATATTCGATTCCATAAACAATGTATTTGGTGTAGCAATTCATGAATTGTGAGGTTTGACGTATTGTGCCATTTGGAAGATGGATTTATTTTTTCCCATTGTCTGAGGTTGCACACCGATTACATTTCCCACATTTGTAGTAGCCTTTTAAGGGTGGTTGAATCCACATTTGTGGAAGGCCAAGCTGCTGTTGCTGTGCCTGAAAGTGTGATGGGCTTAGAATGTTCTTGAGATGTTTGGCCTTTCGGAACGTTAGGCACGGTATACTATCCAAGAATATGAGCGCCCCCTATAGTCCTCAGGCTCTCCCAGATAGGACAGCTGTCCTGAAGCTCATAAATTTGCTTATAGTTTGCAGCCACCGCTAAAGGCTAATGACTAATGACACCCGCTAAACTGGTCCCCGGCCTTGCCTTTGGATTTATGCATGTAAATACTCTGAAACTTGTACTCTACTGAAACGTGTAACATAGACTACCCTTTTCCCCCCTGTGTGGATTTGATGTATATCTGCACTGTAAATACTGTTATAACATGTATGCATTTACTGTATGTAACCAAGCTTAAGCATTCTTTTACTGCTGCGCCCGGCTACCCCTGGGTTTTGGTGCGCATTATCAAATAATAAACTAAACTAAACTAAAGCTCTCAGGCTCTTACAAAGCACCCAGTCACCCCCTGAGGTTCACAGGCTCCCCCACACAGCTCTATCGCTCTCACGTGTGTGGAACCTAGGAGGACATCTCTACCCCCATTACCTTCTCATTTCTTCCCCCTTGTAGTTACCTACTGAAGGGAAGGATGGTATGACAGCACAGGCCTCTTGGTGGCAGCCACAATTGTCACAGAGCATAACTCCCTCTGGCTGAGAGACATGAGCAAATGCAAGCAGTACATCCATGTATGCCTCATGACCCATTAGGTGATTTTGCTCAAATGTGGGCATATGCCAGCGGCATATTGCCTCCAACTGTATCCAACTGCTTCTACGGGTGGCACTGGCAACATAGGTGTGCAGTTGCATTCATTTTCCAGTGCCGGTGGCACTGATTGGCAGGTGGTGGCAGAGTTTGCCGATTATGTTGTGCTGCACCGTGTCCCTAGGATGTGCTTTGTCACCACCGCTGGGTGAGGTGGTAGCAGGTTCACTGGTGGGATGAGTGTTGGGGAGGGAATCATTCTACATGTAAATCTCTTTGTGGAATTGGGGAATGCAATCCCACAAGGTTGCTGCCCCCAGGGCATGGACCTTGCGTCTTTGCCCCAATGCACTTCTTTCTACAGGCCTCCACCTCGCAAAAGATTGCACATTCATCACCTTTGCCAGTCTTCCATGTAACAGGTCCAAAAACCTCAGCACCCAGGACTATGAGAGCTGCGTGAAGGGAAATTAGGTTTTCACGCCCTGGCACTGCTGTGCCAGCCTTGCCCTCTAGGCAATAGCAGATGCAGAGTGAGTCTACTCCTATACGTCCCGAAGGTAGATCTGCTGCCTACTGGGGGACCATGAGAGGCTGGTCCTACCACTGAGGCTCCTCCTACGCACAATGCTCCTCCTCAAGTATCTCCACCATAGTTGCACCATCACCCTGCATGTTGAAGACCACTTTCTCCTCTGAAATTTCCCCCGCCACTGTGCTCTTCTCAGGTGTTTTCAGTAACTACCTCCTTCCGACTTCATCTACATGCTCTTGTGCTCCCTTCAAGGCCCTGCTTCTGTGGGGCGTCCAGCGGAACCCCTTCCTCTCCTGTATCTGATCCTCCTCTGGTGGACTTGCCTTCTTTTCCATTCCTCCTCCTTCTGACCCACTCCCCCATGCATCAGCCTTCCCCTCCCGACATGGAAGCCTGGAGTTGCTGCATGACCCGGGCCTGTGAGCTGATGCCATCAGACGGTCTTAGGTGAACATATCTTTTTTTATTAAACATAATCGAAAAAGATTGATTTAGAAAGACCTTTCGGAGACTGCTTCATGCGGTCATCCTAAATCGAACTGTCATGTACCTGGGCACACACGAGTGCGCACCCAACCTGACAGGTGCAACAGACAGCAAGTGGGAAGTGTCGGGTGTCCCAGGAACCAGGTAAGTGAGTGTGCATGTCAGTATGTATATGTTTGTGTGGGGGAGGAGGTAGAATGCTTGTCATGGAAAAGGAGTGGGAGGGGCAGAGGAGCAGGTACATGTTAGTGTGTTTGCGTGTCAGTGGTGGGGTCTGAGGGGGAATGCGTTGGGTGGCGAAGTATGGCATAGGCAGATGAAGGCGGAGTACTCAGGGGTGAACCCCCAATTTATGAGAAAACCCGAGTGCATGGGAGAGGGTGGGATCACATTCACAGGAGGTTGAGAGGGGTGAAACCCCTCCCAGATTGTGATAATTCTGCATTTTGAAGGTCACACAAAATCAGTCAAAATGAATCAGTCTTTTTTAGTGTTCGGCATTCAAAATGCGGAAATATCACATAGAAGCCATCAAACAGCACAAGGCTTCCACCTTCCCCATCAGGGCAATCCTCTTCCTGTGAGGAGATGTGCAGCTCCTCCTCCTCTCATGCCAGCTCCTCGGCCCAGTGGTGCAAGAGTGCCATAACCCTCCTTAAGAGGAATGGACATTTGGAAAACTAGAAAAACAGAGATTAAAAAACACCCAATCAACTGCATCCAATTAAAAAGATACAACTTAAAACACAGTACAAAACTCCTAATTAACTGCACATAGACAAAACAAGATTGACAAACCAGCACAACAGATATGTGGACAGATTATGACAACAGAAAACACACGTGGGAAAACTGGAAAGCACCTTTTTTGTTCCGATTTTTTCGGGGAAAGGAACAGGGACATAACAGTTTTTGGAACTTTTAAAGGGGCAACCCTTTCCCGCTTTTGTTTCCTTGAGATGAGGTGAGTATACCAAGGGTCAAAATATATGGGAGAATTAATAGAGGTTGTGAAAATTGATGCAGAGAGATAGTTTACAATTGTAGAGGTTTCAAGCACGAGGAATCCTGACCATCAGTCACTATGTCGTGGAAAGCCTGTACTCAGATGCATATCCATCAGTTATTGAGTGACAGAATGGTGTCCTTCTTTGACTGATCATCAAAACACTTATCATCAAAGAGACCCAAGCAGTATGGTACCCTCTTGGACTCCTCTGCAAAATTAAGCCTTCCACCATTGCCCAGGGGTTCAAAACTGCTGTCGAAGCCCAATTCATCTCCCAACTGGACAGGGGCCACATCCTACTGCTGGAGTCCGAGTCACCACTCTGGCCCTTCTGAAAGCCTTCCAGCATATCAAAGGACTAAGAAAGCTCCAGCACATCATCCCGATCTTCAAGGCGCTGCGCTGGTTACCCCTTCCTGCACACATCATGTTCAAGACATGGAATAAGCTAATGCTGTTCAGAAAGGCAACGCTTGGTAACTGCCTGCCGCAATTTGAGGTTCTTGGTATGAATAAACCTGGAAATAAAGAACAGGTACTAAATGAATGGAAAAGCGACTGCGAACAAATCATGACCAATCTTGGAACCACCCCAGATACTTTAACCAGAAATCCTATGCTGGTAAAGAAGATCCTCTGGGAAGACGATTGGAGAACATCTGAAGAAGCAAGAGCGAAATCTCAGATACACACTCTTCTGAAATCCAACTGTGGAATGATGAACATAACACCAGGTTATTTCAAAAGATTCCCTCATAATAAACAATGAGACCTGCTACTAAGATTCAGATTAAATGTTTTGCACAATGAAGCCACGCTGCAAAGATAATGAAGACATGAAGAAGGTGCAGAGTGTCACCTCTGCAACCTCGAGAGTGAAACTCCAAAACATTTGATCTTATTCTGCCTGAAATTGAAAGATCTTAGGACGACCAACTTGTATGATCAAATAATAGACCTGTGTGGTCTAGAAGCTAAGAAATGGCGGGAACTAACTAATTTATGAATGTCGAAACAAATGCTTGAACTATGCAACAGTAACATTCTTGGAAGCAGCACAAAAGAAATTAAGAGATAAAGTGAAGTAACTCGAAATACGGTGAACCAGTTGGATAATGGTAACGATAAAGAAAATGAAGAGTAAAGTAATAGGAAATAAGTTTTACTTTTAAATGCAAAATGAAATAGTGGAAGGTTTGTAATAAGCTACTTACACTGTAGTAAATAAAATAAAATAAAAAATAAAAAAAACAATTATGTTTTCTCACCTAATATCACTACTTTATGCACACTTATGTTATATAAGTCCTGTTGTTTTTATCATATGCCTTTGCTCTTCTTATTATAAATGTAGGACTGCATGTACCAGAATGCGGTATGATGTGTACCCAAACACTAGGTTGGGTTTTACTTGTCACCTAATGTGGCACGATTTTGGATCTCTGAAAAATACCACATTACAGTATTTATGTCAGAAATATACACAACCCAGAAAAGCCAGTATGATAGTCACCTGTTTGTAGCCATTATTTCACACATGCATGCATCTTGGTACTGTGTGTAATGTGCATATTTTGTAAATCCTAAAATAAAGGTGCTACAAACTTTTTCATTGGATGCCTAGGGGAAGCTCTCTGATTAGGTCTGAGCTAGCACTATTTATAGTTATTACTGGACTTTATTTTAATTTTACCAGCAGAGTCTGTCTGAAGGGATCCCCGGTTATTTTCTTTATAGCAAGGGGCTCCATATGGGAAATAACTCTTATTATTGATGTGCAGCTCCTGCGTATCACAGAATGAGCATCCAAAATCCTGCAGTTAGAGATAGCAAATACTGCCCCAGGCTCCATTTGCATCCAGGGATGCCAGAGAAATAGGCATCATTAATAACATAACATCATTGGATTTTATATAATTGAGGAGACAGAGCTGCAGACAGAGACTTTTTCCTTCCAGTCATTCCTTACCCTTTTATTCTGTCTTCTGTGTGCCCTGTGATATTATTCCGACTCTTATGTCATGAACCATAGCTGCCCCCTCCTCACTCATGCCATAGCCTGTATAAAATGTCGTAGGTTGAACCCTGGGGAAAAGAGGACGGGCCTTACGCCTCCTGTGAGGAATTGCCATTTGGCAAGGGTGCTAGCCCTGGCTTGTTTGATTTTTAATAATACACAAAATGATGTGGGTGACTCCTTCTCCAAAGGGGCAATCTGCTAACCAGATCCCCCTTTGTCGGAACTCCATGGCAAAATCATTATTGTACTTGTGCCCTGCTGTGTCAGTAGCCTGATCCACAGCAAACGCTCTACTCATGGCGCAAACCTGGTTGCAAGGTCACTCAATGCCCACAGAACCGCTGCAGCGATAGCAAAGCCACTGCTTCACAGGGGCGGCAATTAAGATATGCCCCTGTACAAAACTATGATGCTCATGAGTACGCCATGCTGGTATCAGAGTAACCTCTAAAAATAAGCTATGCCTGACTTTAGGCATAGTGCATGGTGATACTTATGATCGTGGCTGCCACATCTCAATTGATATTGCACATGTGTCAGCCCCTGTGAGTCAGCTCTGCAGTGAAAGGGAATTGGTACTCGGGTTAGATGTGGTGATATGCACACAGCAGGACAGAAATCCTGAGGATCCAGCCTCTCTTTGATTATTTTTGTGGGGGCTGGAAACATCCTCCCCCAGAGACAGCCACACCAAAGGCAGCTGTCCTGGCCTAGGTATCAAATGAGCACCCTCATTCAGGAGGAGTGACTTCACACCAGGGTGCTGCATGTCTGAAGGTCTTTGTTGTCAGTAGGAGCGAAGGGGTGGGGTAGGATAGGCAGGAGTGCCCTGGACACTGCACGAAGCCTTCCACCATCTTGTTTATCGCTGTCTCTATTTCCCTTTCCTGTTTCTTCCACTTCCTCTGGAGCAAAGCACTTTGTGTGTGACATCAAAATCCACTTCAGCCAGGAACAGTGATTGGTCCACTAAAGCAGGCTACCTTTTGACCAATCACCTGAAGACATGTGCCTTTAAAAGAAGCAGGTTCACACCCTTTCATCAGAATTCCCTCAGTTCCTCAAGGATCCTTTAAAGCCAGAGAGACGTTCTGAACATTCTCACCTGCACTTCCTTTGGGACAGTTGCACTGTCTAAAGCCCTCAGCGTGAGGTGAAGAAGGAGCCGTCCAAGCCAGAAGGAAGATCTGTCCCCTAACCACTCCCAAGGAACATCGGGAGTGATCAGTGCTGTGGACCAGGACCAAACATTATGTAATGGATCGTCTGAGCCAGAAGAGCCGACCCTGAACTGGAGTATCTTGTCTTTAAGTCCTTTGAAAAGGCCTGACAGCAACCGGAGGGCCAGACCAGCCGAGGCTCCCTGAGCCGAGGCTCCATGTTCTATTGCCCAAAACATCTCGTCATGGGTAGTCTTTGAGCTGTCTTTGATCAAGCCTTACCATCAAACTTTGCACTTGAAGTGCCTGCAAGTGTTTTCACAAAGCAGTCTTCTGAGAGTTAATGACTTAATTGGAGCTGTAAACCTGCTACTGGTGTAATAAAAATGCATTAACCAGGTCTGCCTTCAGCCACACTATTTACAAGCACTATGTGTGCCCTACACTGAAGTCCTGTTAAAAACAATTATAGGCAAAGCCAACAGTTTTGGCTTGTGTATAAGTAGTAGGCATTTGCCAGGCACTGCTATTAGATGCCCAGGTGCTCACACCATTTTTCACTTTATGCCATCAATGTCCAGTTTATTTATTGGTTATTTATAATTCACCAATAATACCTTTATGGCAGTGCCTGGCAAGTGCCTTTCCCATGCCGTCACAAAAACCCAAACTGTTGGCATTACCAATGCTTGTTTTCTATGGTGGCCATTATTACTGATCGTCTTGGTGAATGCGATCGGGGTGCATTTTCCTCTTATGGCTGAAAATGGAATGAGATTCTCATGACCTATCCACACTAGATGGAAAATAATGAAAACTTGGTGGACTGCCGGCACGGTTGTTGATGCAATCTCCTCTGCCGGGAAAGAAACTGAGGCTGTTAAATGGAACAATGAAAGACCGTTGCAGGAGGATCAATTCGCCATTCTTTTACTTCACTAAAAGCGTATTTTGATGTGATGTGATCCTCTGCACCGCAATGGGGGAGTGCCGCGGAAGGACACTTTGAAGCGGCCCTTCAGTATTGTTAGGGAAGTTTTATATATTTTGCATTTTTAAAGCACTCACCCAGCCTGGGGGAATCGAGGCGCTGTTACAGGAATATATCTCTTAGTGGCGTTTTTATAACGTGCTTAATACCCAGAGTTTTGTAAGCGAGGACCCAGGGGATCGAACCTGTGTTGCTCCGTGGCATCTTGTTTCCAAGGCGAGCACGTTGCTGCTGCGCTATCGTCCTGGGATTCTTCTACCCCACTAGTACAATAGTTTGCCTCTGGTGGTGCTGGCTCGTAACTGCAGTCAAAACTAAACAGAGGAGGCAATACTTGATGGGAGAATGCTATTATAGAACAGGATTTCGATTATGTTTGTTGTTTGTTTGCTTATTTATTTATATAGCGCATCTAACCCAGAGATATCTGGGCGCATTTACAAGGTTACATATAAACTAGGAACAGAGATACAGGTGATGAGGATATTAAAGTGATGAGAACAACATTAAAATGACTATATGCTTCCCTGTGACTTTAAAGATATGCCAAAATAAAACTATTTATTTATTTACAACCTGCTTGAGATCAAATGTATTTCAGCGCCTTCGGTCGTAAAGACAAAATATATTTACAGTAAGTATAGTGGTCTTGGAGGGTGATTACATTTGTAATGACCTGAGGTGTTTTTGCGTCGCTTTTCAAGCATAAAAGCCGTGAGAACTTCTTGCCAAAAAAGAAAGTGCAAACCCTTCTATTGAGCGGCGCTTATTTTTTGTTGGCAGCTTCCGTCCATTAAACACAATTGATCGACCGTTTGGCCAACGCAAGCAGTGTTTGCGCGCCTGCCACTTAATATCGCCCTGTCTGGCAGCATTTTTTATTTGTATTAATATCCAGATTGACTTGTAAAAATGATCTGTTGCTGTTGTGTTCTTTTCTATTTACAGCCCTGGCTGTGCCAACTTGTTCATTTTCATTTGCATTACAACGGAGGGAAGAGTGCGTTCTGTTTACAGAGCAGTGAGCACAACAGCCACCTCCTTCCCCTGAACAAATGGGCCTGCTGGCTGCTGCCAACTTTCTCAACCTTTGCAAAGGATAGTTTCTGAAATCCAGCAAATGTTTACAGAGGCAATTCTAGGCACACATAGGACTCCAATGAAACTGTAGTCCTACTTCTATGTCGGTGGCCTTTTCCATACAAAGTACGTGTAAATAGGTGTTCATTGAAAGCTCAAAGCTATCATTGTTCGAGGGTCGCCAGCAAAAACCGGGACAATAGCCAACCATACCCAAATCCAAGGACAGGGTTTCAAAACTCAAAAAAGTCTTGAGACACCCGGAACAAGGGCAAAATACAGGGACGGTCCTAGCAAAACCGGGACATCCGGTCACCCTAATCCATGGGTGCACAACTTGGGCTCGCGGGCCAGTTACGGCCCGCCACTCTGTTTTGTTCGGCCCACCAGGAACAAAGACTTTCCTAATGGAGTGAGGCCCGCAAGCAGCATCGGCTGCCCTCCATTAGGAAAAGTCTTTGTAACTCTTCCGGGACGGACAAAACACTGACCCTCATTGGCTCAGTGCACAGGCACCACGTAGCTCCTATGAGTCACGTAGTGCATGTGTGCTGCACCAATGGAGTGCCAGCACTTCGGCTGGCGTGGTCAATAAGGTTTGATGCCGGAATGCATTTCAGCCTTGCCACTCCAGCTGTAGTAACAGAGACCTCGCCAGAGTGGCAGCACATCTGCGGTAAATACATATTTGGGAGGGGGGATATCTGTCCTACCTGTTTCTGTGTGTGTGTGTGTGTCTTGAGATGCAATGGTGGGGGGATTTGTCGGGTCTGCGTCGGGTCTGCCTGCATTGTTGTTTTTGTGTGCATGTTGAGATGCAGGGTGGGGGGATGTGTCGGGTTTGCCTGCATGTATGTTAGTTTGTGTAAATTGAGATGCAGGGGTGAGGGGTTGTGTCGGGTCTGCGTTGCGTCTGCCTGTATGTTTGTTTTTGTGTGTATGTTGAGATGCGGGGTAGGGGTATGTGTCGGGTGTGCCTGTATGTTTGTTTTTGTGTGTATGGGCAGTGTATGCTGTATGTTGAGGGGTTTGGGTCTGTATGGGTGCATGGTGTATGCTTGTTAGTTGTATGCTGAGTTTGGAGGGTGGGGGTATTCGGGTATGTATGCATGGTGCATGCTTGGCAGTCTGTACGGGGGTTCGGGTCTGTATGGGTATATATGCATGGTGCATGCTTTGTAGTCTGTATGTTGGGGGTTCGGGTCTGTATGGGTATGTATGCATGGTGTATGCTTGTTAGTCTGTATGCTGGGGTGGGCGGGTTCAGGTCTGTATGGGTATGTATGCATGGTGTATGCTTGTTAGTCTTTAAGCTGGATTGGGGATTGGGGGGATCGGGTCTGTATGGGTATGTATGCATGGTGCATGCTTTGTAGTCTGTATGTTGGGGGTTCGGGTCTGTATGGGTATGTATGCATGGTGTATGCTTGTTAGTCTGTATGCTGGGGTGGGCGGGTTCAGGTCTGTATGGGTATGTATGCATGGTGTATGCTTGTTAGTCTGTAAGCTGGAATGGGGATTGGGGGGATCGGGCCTGTATGGGTATGTATGCATGGTGCATGTTTGGTGGTCTGTATAGTGGGGGGTTTGGGTCCATATGGGTATGTATTCATGGTGTATGCTTGTTAGTCTATATGCTGTGGTGGGGGTCGGGGTTCGGGTCTGTATGGGTCTGTATGCATGGTGCATTCCTGTTAGTCTATATGGTGGGGGCGTTTGGGTCTGTATGCGTATGTGTGCATGATGTATGCTTGCTAGTCTGTATGCTGCGGTGGGGGGTTCGGGTATGCAGGGGGAGAGGGGGAGATTGTGTGTTCAGGATCCAGAGTGGAAGGGGTCTAGGTGTGTGACGCCCAGTGAAGTACAAAAGTCAGACCTGCTGGTGAGGTAGCGCGAGGCAGCACAGACGGTGATCGGGGACTCAAGCCCACATTCCTGGCCTCCTTTTTAGTCAGTTCCTCTCTCCCCTGGGTAGCACTACATCACTTACCCACGGCAGCAATTACTTAATCTGCTGCAAAACATAGTGATGTAATGTTTTAACAATCATGTTTCTCAATAAAACTAACAACTCTATAAATGGCCCATGCATCCTACCTGAGAAACCATCCAGGGGTTATCTCAGATGGAATAGCAGACAGAGGAGTCCTGATGGCCGCTACCAGCTCCATGCCGTGCGCTATGGGAAAATACCTCTCGAGATAGAGGCACACACATTTCCTTTTTAATTTCTTTCTCCCCGCCGTACCACCAGTGTAAAACCTATTGAATTCCTCGTGTCTATTTGACACTGCAAGGCCTTTCTTTCCTTAATGTTCTGCTCAGTGAAAAAAAGTATCTATTTCCAGTGATTCACCGTGCCCTGGTTGGGCTCTCCCCATCACCAAACACAGAACATGTATTGCTGGTCATCCACCGCACCCTGAACAGGCTCTCCCAATCACCAAACAGAAAACATCTTTTAGTGTTTGGTTGGGGGGTGGAGGCCATGGGGCACAGTATTTGGTCAGGGGTGGGGGCCATGGGGCATAGTTTTTGGTTGGGGGCCATGGGGCATAGTGTTTGGTTGAAGGGTCGGGGGTAATGAGGCACAGTGTTTGGTTGGGGGGTGGGGGCAATGGGGTGTAGTGTTTGGTTGGGGAGTGAGGGCCATGGGGCATAGTGTTTGGTTGAGTGGTGGGTGCCATTGGGCATAGTGTTTGGTTGGGGGCCATGGGGCATAGTGTTTGGTTGAGGTGTGAGGGCATTGGGCATAGTGCTTGGTTGGGGGGTGGGGGCCATGGGGCAAAGTGTTTTGTTGGGGAGTGGGGGTGGGGGCCATGGGCCATATTGTTTGGTTGGGGAGTGGGGGCCATGGGGCATAGTGTTTGGTTGGGGGTCATGAGGCATAGTGTTTGGTTGAGGTGTAGGGACCATGGGGCATAGTGTTTAGTTGGGGGATGGGCCCATGGGGCACAGTGTTTGGTTGGGGGGTGGGAGCCATGGGGCATAGTGTTTGGTTGGGGAGTGGGGCCATTGGGCATAGTGTTTGGTTGGAGGCCATGGGGCATAGTGTTTGGTTGGAGGTTGGGGCCCCAGGGGCACAGTGTTTGGTTGTGGGATGGGGGCCATGCGGCACAGTGTTTGGTTGGGGGTGGGGGCCATGGGGCATAGTGTTTGGTTGGGGGCATGGGGCACAGTGTTTGATTGAGGTGTGAGGGCCATGGGGCATAGTGCTTGGTTGGGGGGTGGGGGCCATGGGGCTAAGTGTTTTGTTGGGGTGTTTGGGGGCCATGGGGCATAGTGTTTGGTTGGGGAGTGGGGGCCATGGGGCATAGTGTTTGGTTGAGGGGTGGGGGCCATGGGGCATAGTGTTTGGTTGGGGCCATGGCGCATAGTGTGTGGTTGGGGTTTGGGGCCATGGGTCATAGTGTTTGGTTGAGGGGTGCGTGCGTGGGGAATAGTATTTGGTTGAGGGGTGAGGGCAATGGGGCATAGTGGTTGGTTTGATGGTGGGGGCAATGGGGCACAGTTTTTGGTTGGGGTGGGGGCTATGGGGCATAGTGTTCGGTAGGAGAGTGGGGGCCATCGAGCATAGTGTTTGGTTGGGGGTCATGGGGTATAGTGTCGCACTTCAAGAGTGAACCCAATAATAAAGCTGGAACAGGCACAATTAGGAGATGTACATCCTTTGCTTTTTGTGGAAACCTGACTCAACGAAGGCCATACTCCTCTTGGCCAACCCAAACAGCAAAGTATAGCAGTCCAAAATAATGGAATGTCCAATCAAGGGTCAATAAAATATAAATATACTTTAATTAAACAGACGATATGCAATAACTAAATAGAAATAAATGATAACAATGGAAAAAGTGTAGTACAAAATATAAGTTTGAAATACAAATAAACACTGTTACATCTCAAAAACGTATTCTTTTTCCATGTGTTTAACGAAATGGGGGGGAGTTGAAAAAGCCTCCTGCAACGCCCCACCACGCCTACTACCCCACCCACATTTACTTTTCGGCCCACTATATGCATCATGTAAGGTTCTTTCGGCCCTCTGTCAAATCAGCTGTGCACCCCTGCCCTAATCAAATAAGACCACTTTTCTGGAAGCAGGTTGCCAAAATGCTGCTTCGCGTGATGCGGCGTAAGATCCTCCTTTGTGCCATCTCTGCTTGATCACAGCAAGTTAGAAAATGCAAAGGCCAATTCAAAATGAGTAAAGTGCATGTTTAAAGTGTTTTGTGTGAAGTGTTGTGGTCAAACATGTAGTCTAAGTGAAAAACGTGCACTTGCACTTAATTTAATCTGCAATATTTGCACAATTATAGTATTTCCTGATATGTGTCTGTGGTTCTGATTGTCTGGGATTCATAAAGTGCAAACCGAGCTGGTAAGGAATGGTGCGATGTAACACTTGTGTATAGGCGTGTTATAAATGCCAAATCATATCATATCATGTCATGTACAAAGTAGACAAAGTCATAGGTTGCAAGTAGGCTGCAGGGGACCAGATACCCTGGAATGGTTAGGGAGATTATGGGAGAGGGAAAGGTCCAGAGGAGGGAGAAATCTTCAACTTTTATTTTTGGGTCCTTCCGTGACAATATCAGCTCAGCGTCAACAAATGGTAGTTTTGCAACTCAGGGTCCAGATTTCTCAAGAGACTCTGCAGCTCCATGGGCAAGCCTGGGCAGTTGAAGCAGGGTTTCAAAGTCCAGGGGTCAGTGTATGTGCAGATGTTGGCTGCCTCAAAGTTTGTGTTTATTGCTAAACTACACAAGGGCAAGACAGTGATGTCTGGTGCCGATATGATATGATATGATGTGCCATTTATAACGCGCCTGTACACAAGTGTTTCTAGGCGTGACAAGACAAGGAGGGGGAAACAAAAGGAGGGCAAAATAATGATCTTACTAGGCCTTGTATCATTCAGATCGTGCAAGCACGGGGAAGAGGGAAGGGGAGAAGTGCCAGGGGAAAGTGCAGTTAACTCATAAGTGCAGCCAGTGGTTGGCTCATAAGTGCAGAGAGAAGGGACTGTAGAGTTGCAGATACAGACCCTTAAGTTGTTGGGAGGGTTCCCCTGAAAGGCCAGAGGCAGGGGTGTTGCTAGGTCTGGAAAAGACCTGGGGCTACGCTAATGTCGGAACTGTTGGGACTCGGGGCTAGCTAGACTTTTGGTTGTAGCTCCTGAGATTCTATCCAGGGCTACAACCAAAAGACCAGGGGCTATAGCCCCCTTAACCCCCCTAGCAACACCTCTGGCCAGAGGTCATCTAGATGTCCGCCCGACTCTCATGGGTCCAACAACCCTTCCCCAGAATAAACCGGGGACTCAGCCAACGGCAAGTCAAAACTGCAGTTTATTACAAAAACCAACAGGGATCATACAAGACAATCAAGATTCTCCAGTACATCTCAACTTTTCAATGCATGCTGCCCGTTTTTTGTGGTGGCATTGCATCATCACCTGGGCCCTTCTGGCAAAACCTATCCCCGATGCGGATTGGGTGCTAGGAGTGGTATCACTTATGGATGTACCCTATAGAGTTTATTCTACTGGTCCTTGCATGTCAGGTGGCTGGTCTGTCCAGTCCCCAAGAAACTATGTATTACATCGCTGCAGAGTAGTGGGCTTATCATTGGTTCTTTAACCCTTGAAAACCACACCTGATGTTTTATTTCATGATTGGCTAGAGCTGATCTCCCCATGCCTGGGTCTCAGCTCTCTGTGCACCTCTTCAAGGTAAAGTGAAAAGATTCTGGCCCTCATTACAGGTTTGCCGGTCCTGAATTAATGGTGCCGGTAGAATTGTAACGGCACCGTTTTCCGGACTGGCAAACTATCAGTTCTGCGGGTGGGTGCTGTCCTGCCCAACAGGTCTGACCTGCAGGGCAGAATGGCACCCGCCCGCAAAGATGCACGGAAACACCAGCACCATTACAACATGGTCACAGTGTTTCTGCGGTCCCCATTCCCGTGGAGTCCTATGGGACTCCACGGGAATAGGGATTTACAGAATTGGCGGCGCCGGATTTACTGGACCACCGGGCTGTAATGCCCTGGTAATTCCGGCAAGTCCGGCACCGGTAATTCACTACGGGTCTGGTGGCAGCCTGTCGGTTTTACCGGCACGGCTACCGCCCGACTCGTAATGAGCCCCAATGTGTCTGTATTGTATCTGATAGTGTACCACCTTTGCCTATGAGAGTGCGTATACACGTTGCAACACTTGTTACACTTTGTGTCTGGTTTGCTGCGACCTGCTCT
Organism: Ambystoma mexicanum; assembly: GCF_040938575.1. NCBI lineage: Eukaryota > Metazoa > Chordata > Amphibia > Caudata > Ambystomatidae > Ambystoma > Ambystoma mexicanum. The sequence continues at coordinate 133,823,927 of NC_090934.1, read as the reverse complement.
CCTTCCTCACTGCCGGTGAATGCCCATTGTTTGGGTCTGCTGTATCACTTGCTCGTAGACAACAAATCCGAGCTCTTGGGCCTGCATTTACGAGGATGTATTCCAGTTTTCTGCAGCTGGTCCCTTTGTCATCTAGAGTTTGGAATGTGACCGTGTATCTCTGACCTTGGCTGCGAGTTTGCTTTCTGCTCCGTGCAGCCTGAGTCAGCTCCTATTGTCTCGTGTTCTGTGGCTTGAGACCTCCTATTATCTTCCTTTAGACTTACAATGTGATTTCTGCATGCTCATGTTATACTAGGTAAACTATAAGTTAGTCACACATGGTCCTACCAGGCTCCATATATACTCCTGTAGTTCCATAGGGTTATTTTGCCATACGCATATGCAAGCTTGCCCAGGATCTCTTGGTGCCTGACACTTCTGCGTTACTGCATTTGGCTAGTGATAGAAATAATAAAACTTTGACAGTATGTACCTGTTTCTGTCCTCTAACTATAAAACTGTGTAAGCATGTTCTTGTATGTGAGTGTGTGTTTGTGTAATGCGGTGCAGGGCTGCGAGTGTACTTCATGACTAACGCTGCTATGCCGTGGTGTCTCTAACAAGTTCAGCATAATTGCTTCTTGGTGATTAATCAAGACTGTCCATTAGGGTATTCCCATCCACAACCTCTGTTGATTCCCCTATACTTGTAAAGATATGTACTGGATTAGGTCTGCAGGGCTGACTGAGGGGATAACTTTCTGTGTACATGTCAGCCATTGGTGCCATTGGTGTTCGTCTGAAACATGATGAGTGACTTTGAGCGTTCCTGGCTCTCCGTCCTGGCATTTCCTTTGGGGTGAGGAGGGGCATTCCTGGGACCCTCTCTTCCGTTCCCCCTCTGGTCGACCTGTTGACCACTTCACTGTATGGTACTACATTTATCTTTGGTAGCCATATTTGAATCAGTCCTCTGAGGTGTCCATAGTAGTTTGCACGATCATCAAAATTCCAGGTCATGTACTTGCCCTCTCCTTCTGGGTTGCACCATTGTAATTGTAATTGTTTATTTGTAAAGCGCTTATTCACAAGTGAAGTGCTTCAAAGCGCTTCAAGGCGGGAAGAGAATGAGGGCATATCGTCGTCATTCTTAGGCCTTGAAGATTCTGAAAGATCTAACAGAAATAACTTGCATACTAGGCTAGGGCATTTCAACTAGTATGTGACAAAGATGGGGGGGAGAAGTGGAGGGTGAGAGGAACATACAAGACAAAAGGTTGGCCATCAATGCACCTATGCATGCAGGCACAGCAACGCTGAGGAGGGGAGATAGAGGAAGACAGGACAGACAAACACACTAAGTCTAGTACATTCAAGGTCGTGCAAGTGAGCAGACAGAAGTGCGAGGGAGGGGGATAAGTGCAACTGGTTCAGAAGGGGCCCGGGTTAAGGTCAGAGAGGGTGCCTCTCTCATGGAACATATTCCAAGTGTAGTAATGCAGGCAGAGTGCAGAGGCCTGCAGGACCTGTGAGGCTCTGGAGGTGCACCAGATGACCAGTCAGCTGAATGAACAGGTTAAGGATAAGAACAAATGAGGAAAGCAGGAGATAAGAGAAAGGAGGTTAACAAGGAAGAGAGAGAGAAAAAGAGGAAGAGAAGAGGAATGTCTTGAGGAGTTTCCGGAATTTAAGGCGGTCCGGCTCAAGCTGGAGAGAAGCACGTAGGCTGTCCCAGAGGGAGGCACCTGCAGAGGATCAGGATCTACCCCCAAATCTCTGTTTGGAAAATCGGCTTACTCACAGAGAGTTGAAGGAGGCAGAGTGGAGGTCTCTGGAAGAAGAGTATTTAGGAAGAGAGCGTTGTAGATAGTGGGGACCTCATCCACAGAAAGCCTTGTGGACTATGCAGAGGGACTTGAACTTGATCCTTGCAGCCACAGGGAGCCAGTGGAGGTATTTCAGCTTTGGAGAGATGCGAACCCTTGGCTTGAGGCCAAGGATAAGGCTTTGTGGTTCTGTTCTGGATAAGTTGAAGTGGTCGAAAAGTAGAGGTGGGAAGATTGAGAAAGGCACAGTTACAGAAGTCCGGTCTGGGGAGAACCAGGGCTCTAGAGACAGTGAGCGTCTAGGGAAAGGTGAGAAAAGGTAGAATACCTCTGAGGAGGTGCAGCTGGTAGTGGGACATTTCGGACATGTCCGAGATGTGAGAATAAAAGGAGAAAGTAGAGTCAGAGATAACCCCCAGATTTTCTGCCTCACTAGGCCTCACCATGCCCATCTTCCTCCATACTTTGTGTTGTCGTATGGATTGTCCAACTTCATCGTCTCCTGTGGGAATATTGGACATTCCCTTAGTCGTGCTCTTAGCTTGTCTCTTTCTTCCACTATCTTGTCCTTTTCACCTCATATATTCACATCCATCATCACCTTCATCCCTATCGTTTTCTCTGTCGTCTTGCAGCATTGAGTGATGCACATCTTTATCACACCTAGTCCACTAGTACTAATATTAGTGCCCCAAATAATACTTTCAGTCCGCCAACAGCCATGAAGGCATCCATGACCAGAGGTACGCTATCCAGCTTTGGTCTTTTCCAGTCCCCTTGGCTTCTTTCTCCATTTTCGTATGCATCTTGGACAATTGTGTCACTGCTTCGGTCAGTGTGCCATTCTCTCCATCATTGGCAGGTACGAACATACAACAGGAACTCCCAATTTTTGTGCAAACTCCTCCTGCCATTTCCGTGAGAAGGTCCAGAACATATCTATTTTGGAGCCCCATCAACCTTACTACTCGTAGCTCTTCCTTTATTGCGTTGAATCCATTAACTGTAGAGTTTATCATCAGTATCAACTTTTGCTTTGTAATCTGCAACCATTTTGCGTTTGCACATATCTGTACGGCTGGAACCACTGACGCGAAGAGCATTTCCGTCCTGTTCAATAACCTATGTTCAGATGGTACATCATCTAGGGTTGTTTCTGACTCTGATGAGAAATAGTTGTCTCTTTTCACTCTACTCACTTGCACTGACCATGTCCCTATTCCTTTTTCTTCTACTCCCACAGACCTCTTCTTCTTTGTATTAGTGTCCATCTTTGGGAAGTCATTGAGCGTTATATCCTTCTCGGGCACTACCAGTGATGGCATATTGATGTGTACCAATGAGCAAACTCCTCCCCACTTGGGTGGCAGATTCTCATATGCCTTGGACCCACACGCCCATTAATGATCCATCTGTACTACAGTGCCTATCTTCATTGCTGGATGCTTTTCTGTGTACCTGCATTCTGTGTTATCTCCAACTTTCACTTCTCCCTCATTCTTGTAACCCAATGCTGGTTTCTTCAGAGGTATTATGGGCATTGGTCCAGCTTCATTGTCTAACCAGGTGAGCAGTTTTGCACTTGCATTAGATTCCTTCAGGTACTTGTCATTCTCTCCTTGTACTGTATTCACTGTTGATTGTACTAGTGTGTGTGCTTTTCTTCCTACTACTCCATGCTTCCATCCTTCAAGCATCTGTGGTCTCTCCCAGCATCCTGCTTCTCCTATTTCCTTAACCCCATCGATTCGGGCAGGGCAGCTCCTTCAGTGTTATCGGTTTCGTGTCACCTTTCTGTGGCCTGGCAGTTATATATTGTATAGCTTGGTCTAACTGCCAATATTTGTTCATCATGTCAAGAATCTTTATGTAATTGTCTTCATATGGGTATGTTGCTTTTGACATCAATCTCAATGTTGCTGTTTTCCCTTGAAACCTTCCTCGAGTGGCCAGGTACATAAGGCATTTTGCTCTTGCTGCTGGTATTTCAGTTGCTATGAATATTCTGGAGGCACTCATGGCGTAGGGGATTAGTAAGCAGACATCACAACTCTCCCCAATGGTTTCCTTACCTACTTTGGTCATGTGTTTGTACCACATGTTATTAGACACTCAAGCAGCGTCAGTGAAATATAGGTCCACTCCCTTCATGTCTGTGTCAGCACTGCGCTTACCTCTCCTTGCAGTGCTTTCAGTGCTCTCCTGTCCACCTAACATGGTCGTTCCACTAGCTGGGGTCAGGGTAATGTTAGTAGAGGATACAGTGCTTTCACTAGACAGTACTAATATTCGCCAAAAGACAAATGCAAAGACCTCACTCAGGAATAAGAGGCACGACAATATAAGCATATTTTTATATTTTTTTAACCCATATCTGTGCTGCTGGATCCTTGTGCAGCTTGAAGATATCAGTTGCCCCCCTGAAATGCTCAAAGATTGTGTGTTATTTTGTTGGTGTTAGATTAGTTTTAAGACGTATGGATCATGTAGTCATTCATGGCAAAGACAAATAGCTTCTCCTACACAGTTCTAATTCTAGAGTCACGAACTACAGCGAGGATTGATGGGTTTCCTCGTTCGAGTTGTGGAAAGCTTGTGCCAAATATGTCAGAAAATGTGGTAATATATACCAGGAGGACGTGCTCAAAATCTGTTGGACCTTCTAATAAAGTGGACAAATTGGCCTGAAAAGCTATCAGGTTCTAAATCATAGGGCAACATGAACAGTCATGAAATATCACAGTCACACTTTCACAAAGAATGTATGTAGAGAATAAAATACCAAACAGACAGTGTATCCTCACTCTGGATGTGTAGGAAGTCCTTGCCCTAACTCTGTTACCCATGAGCGAGTAACCATTGGGTGTTCTCCACTCGGCAGTGTAAGTTCCAAATTATTGTGTTGTTCTACTTGCTGATGATCGTTGGACCTGTCGATCTCATTGCCAGGTGAGGCCACAGCTTTGTAGGGCTTGATGTCTGTGAGATGGTTCTGAACTGACCTCCCCTCCAATCTCATTGCTCATTCAGATAGTTCTTGCAACAAGTTCTCAGGGCCGTTGACACAGCTGTTTTCCCCGTTGACCACAGGGGCTCTCTGGTGTCGTTGTATCTGGCTAGAGATAAAAGAGGCACTAGCAATCAAGGAAGTAACATAGTCGTACATTTCTTGGCCTAAAACAGTCACACTACTCTCTGCATCTTTTAGTACCCTAGTGGGAGGAGTCAGGGGAAGTTGCATGCACCATTCTGTCACCACCTCATGTGGGGTTACATGGTGGTCTGACCCAGCATTGTTGCCCAAAGCAAATAATGCTAAGGGTAAGCAGTGGAGCCAATTATTGTTTGTACTTTTTTCATTTTTGCAATGCTTTCCTTCAAAAGGCCATTGAGGCATTCACACATTCCATTTGCTTGGAGGTGATAAGCACAGGAAACATTTTGTTGAATGCCCAGCAATGTTGTGATATGCTTGAACATCTTGTTGGCGAAGTGAGGGACATTGTCAGACCACAGGACCTCACACACGCCCCATCCTTGGAATACTTTGCAGACCAGAAATGTCACAGCTCTGAAGGCGTCAGCATGAGAACAGGGGCCTGCCTCAATCCACTGAGAGAATGGGCATACAACCACTATCATGTAGCAGTATCCTTGGCAGACTTGGATCATGTTTACATTGTTGATGTGGAGGTGTTGAAATGGACCAACTGGGCGAGGTATGACTCCTCTCACAACTCTCAACGTATATCCTGCAGTATACTGCTTGCAAACTAGGCAGTTGGTCATAAATTCAGCCACATGTTCAGCCAAATTAGGACAGAACCATGTTTCTCCAATATGGGCAACCAGCACCTCCTTTCCTGTATGTGTTGGATAATGAAACTGTGTGAGTGCTGTGTGCAACAACGTAAGAGGCATGACCACCTTCCCTGTGTTAGTCCTCCACCATAGGGCATCTGTCAGATATATTGTACATCCCATCCAAATCCATAGGTCTTTTTCCTCCCTCGGTGCAACTCCCTGCAGCTCCATTATTTGTGTTGCTGGCAATATATTGTATCCCACTTTTAGTATCATTGTTCTTGCATAATCACGGCATGTGACAAAGCCTCCATTTCGAGGAGCTCTCCAAAATATGCAGCAAACTTTGCTTCAGTGACTATTGCTTTGTTTCCCCATGAGACAGGGTCCTCCTCTCGCATGTGTGCTTGGCATTTCACTATGGCTATTTGCTCAGGATAATATATGACTTCTACTAGACTACAAAATAAAAGTGCAAGCTGTACTGTTGACCCGTCATCCCTCCTGAATCCCTCCCTCATCCATTGTGACAGTCCTGAGCGTACTGTGGATGCCACGTAGGTGAAATCTGAATAAATTGTCACCTCCTTTCATCTGCTGTGCTCCAATGTCAATATTAAGGCCACTAGTTCTGCTACCTTTGCTGAATAACGGAATGGCAATCGCGCACTGACCACTACCTCACTGGTTCCATCCTCTCTTAGCCTCACCACTGCCATCCCTGTATGTCTGGTGTCATCTGTCTGGTTAATTGTCAATGAACCATCAATTTAACGCATGTCTCCCATCTCAAGTGCGTCCTCCTGTACCTTGCTGGTGTCACAGAATTCATGTATGTTTTCTGGGCAGTCATGTGCGTAGTCACCGTCCTATGAGATGTCGGTGAGAAATGTTGCTGGGTTAACAAGTCTGCACCTCACTACCTTAAGTGATGGGTTTGATAGTAACACCTCGTAACTTGATGTCTCTGTGTTGTCAGTGCGCTCTTTGGTTTCTCCAGTATTGCAAAGAGGGCATGCGCCACGTAAAGAGTGGGTCTGCACCATATGGTAATACTTGCTGATTTGTCCACTGCAAATGCAGCAGCAGCCAAAGCTTATTCGAAGGTAAATGGAGCAGTTTTAAAATTTAGCAGGATATTGGGTGGGTGTTTTCTTGAGACCATGCACCCTATGTGTAATGCCAAAGCTGTACAAACTGCCGGCTATGAGGCTGTCATATGTGGCCACTGGTGTATAACTCCAATTCAACATGAAGCAAATCAGTTTTTGAGTTGCGTGTTCCATCTACCATTAGGTGCTCCTACATATTTATTGCACTTGGAAGCAGGTTGGTGCTATACCTCTAATACCATAAGCCTGAAACCACTAATATTGTGGGTAAGACTGTGGTGGACCTGAAGGGGCCCTTGAGGGACCCTTGGATGTGGAAACAAGGCACACTCACCACACATGAATGGATACGACAGACACAAGGTTCTGTTCCCAAAATCTAGGGTTTATTGCAATACAAAATAGTCCCAGTTGGCCAAATGGTCCCACGCCCCACGACGTGTGTCTAACAGACCTCGGGGGATGCAAGAGAGTGAGAAATGTACATCAGTTACATATATACAAAAGGAGCACCTTACAATCAGCAATGACACAGTATGACACATTCGATGCCGCCCCCAGTTCATTTCCCTTTGAATTAGAGGTGACGATTGACCATTGTGACAAATATGACACCTTAGACCACCATATTTAGTAACGGTTTGCAGTCTCCAATTTTACAGACACCATTCTTTATTTGCAAGAACACAGCGTTTCTGTTTTCATGGCAAGCTGCGTGTAGGAGACTGGCATATACCAGGCCTCACTATCTCTTAGTTTTGATTCTCGCTCTAGAGGTCAGCCCGCTCTCCGGGGCCTCACTGTGCTCAGAAAGGGGGGCCGTAAAGAAGAACATAATTCAACTCTTTAAATGCTAGTTTCATACATTGCTATTTTTTCAGGAGACTCGCTGGCATTCGTGTACTGATTAAAATGCCTTGCTCCCTGCCTTCAAGGATATGTGAGGGAGGGAATTGGGCATTTCTGTCTGGCTTTCCAGTGTAATGTTTCAACATGTTTCTTAGCCTTGGATCATTGAAGCGAAATAATATCTACAGCAAAGCAGTTTTACATGAGGCAAAGTGGCAACGTTAGAGAGAGCAGAGAGAAAACAAAATGACGATTCGGATCATCTTAAAATGGCCTCACTCTAGTTGAACTGATAGCTACGTAATAACTAATGATTATATATTCTTAACACTGTAAATGAGGTGATTGGTCTTCGGCCAACCAATTAATCATGCATTTCCTTCCGCCGAAGGGGTATTTAGTATTTCTGGACTGACAAACCCTCCTCTTGGCTGTATGCCAAATGCCTCATCCATACATTGAATCCTCCTCCGATCAAGTATTTGGATCAGATTCGGAATCTGATTCAAATTCTGCAACATATACACTTCTTTTCTCCTCCTTATTATTATCAATGTCGATTGCCATGAATTTGTTAATGGTTTCAGATTCATTACTATTGTGAGTGCTTGATTTAGTAATGTTTTTTCGTTCCATCATTTGTACACATTCTTCACTAATTTCAGTACATACTATAGGGAGACAATGTATGCAACAACAACATGTCACGAATATTCCTAGGATTGCTACTAGGATTGCAAATAGCTTCCATCCCCAGGATCGTAACACTTCCCAAAACCAGGAGCTTATGTACAATTCACAGCCTCCTTCAGGGGGGTGGAGATCGAGCTTAATACATGCAATTTTCTTATCGCCTCAAAAATCGTGGGGGAGGAGTCACTTACAAATACGCAACACGCTGATCCCACGATTTTGCAAACACTGCCGTGATCAACTAAGATAATATAAAGGGCCATTCTATTTTGCAGTATCAATCTAATTCCTTTCTCTTCAAGAGTCATATTATATAATATATCAGTGGTTCCATTTATTGTTTCTTCCAATATCCTAGACAGTCGTCTTATGTTATAAGAGTTTATCGCCCGGCCCCAAAATGGTATGAATGATTTTGCTATGTCTTCTGCAATCAACCCGTCCTCACTATTCCGGCGAGGTCGTGACCTGGTCAATCTGGTTATATCTGATGTTTTTAAAAAAAACACCCCAGGAAACTGAAATCCCAAATAACACGTGCCTCCCCAGTTACTAGGTAACCAAGGATATGCTTTTTCTCCACATATGAAATACACAGGATCTCCCACATATATTGGTTCCACTTCTTTATCAAGGAATGCTATGTTCCTGCATCTGGCAAATGTTCCTACCTGGAAAGAACCCTTTTTCTTTAAACAGAATGGGACAGAATGAGGGTTATAATTCACTGTATCTGAAGGGGGTTCCGCATTCTTATTCCCCTGTGGGTTCATGTGGAACGTGATCACAGAAGTTTTATAAGGTACAGACAATCTATCCTGTGGCATTATTGCTGGTGTAATTAATCATCTTTTATGGAATATGGAGCAACCCACCGGTTTCATAACCACTTCCTCAAATTCATTCATGTTTGTTTTGTCTAATTCACCAGTTTCACTTTCGTTCCATTTCCCATAGTATAGGGCACTCAGAGAGGCATAGCATGCGGAAGTCAATGGCAGGGGCTGTACATACCATCCTATTCCTTTGCCACCATGTTGAGGAAAGTGGGCACAAACCCAACAATTGTTTTTTCATAGGATTGAGTGTGTCATATTCATTATTAATAGCAATGTGTTGTTCCCATAGCCTTCCCTATGTTTCTCTTCCATTGGGGACAAGGTATAGGAAATCACATGGACTGGGCTTTCCGTTGTGGAAATGTTCACAATAGGCAAAAGTACTTCAAGAGGGTGCGTTTCTTCTAGGTACCATAATACTGATATGGTCAAAATTGGGGCTAATATACTCATTATACACATTATTATGGTTAGACCCAACATACAATTCTTTCAACCATGTCCTTTTTTCACCTTACTATGTACTGCGTTTAACTCGCTATCATCATTGGTGCAGGAGGGGGCATTTGCTGGTTCCGACATTCTTCTCTCGTCCTTCTTCTTCTGCTGTGCTCGTCGTGAATATCTTATGTTCATGTGCTTCTCAGGATGTTGAAAGAGTTCAATCAATGTCTACAGTCTTTCTATGCCAGTTTGCTATCTGCCTGGATTGCTTATTCATTTGGCAAGGCCTCCGTGCATTTTGCACATTGCTCTAGAATTTCAGAGCAGCTGCCTTTGTACCACGTGCACCTCGCTTGTTCGCTCGGGTTCCTGACACATGGATTTAGCACCGAGGAGTTGCGTTTGGTGAGCTGTCTGACTTACGCCACCCTCCTATAGGCCTCCGGTTCCCACTTCATCCGAAAATATGAAACAGAGGCAAGAAAATCACAAAGAGATGAAAATGTGATCACTCCCTTCTTCTGCTCCGCAGGTTGTACCAATTTACTCCTGGTATCATCTGATCGACAAATAGTGCGGGTGCATTTCCGGTCTCAAGCTTGGAGTCAGCCTGGGGCACAATGGCAGATGATGATGGGTGCCCAGGTGACAATGCAGGCTGTGGCGCAACAGAAGATGGTGGGCGCCACAGAGGTATGTGCTTGATGTCCGCCAGCAGGGGTGCAGCATTTGTTGGACAACGTTGAGGCACTCTTTGCCCTTCCGCTTCTATGGCAATCTCATCAGGCTTTGTTTCAGGATTAGGCAGCTTCTGTGGCAAGGAACTGGCAATGGCATTTTTCGTTTCTGGAACCGCTGCTGTCTCTTTCTGATCTTTGTCCCGATCAGTTGACGTGTCAAATGGCGATGGGACTTTCTTGGCGTGCGTGGCATGAATCCACGCCTTCCGTCCACCCACGCATATCGCTGTCTGCGTGATCAGTAGTATTTGGTACGGCCCACGCCACCTGGGTGCCAGCGATGTTTTCCGTTCGTAGTTTCTGATCAGCACCCAGGTTCCTGGCTCCAATGCATGTCCTGGGCTAGTATACCGCACCAGTAATGCCTCCTACACCTGCTGATGAATCAAACGCAGATTGTTTACTAACAGATTACAATAAATGCTGAGTACAGGGTATTCTATCTCTCTCATTCTCTTCGGCTGAGGTGCGCACCACACATTCGCCGGTCTCCCCATTATGATTTCATATGGGGAGAGCCCAGTTCTGGCCTGCACTGATGTTCGCATACACAGTAACGCTATTGGTAATGCATCTACCCAACTTAATTTGCTGCCTGCACAGATCTTACTGATTTTGGACTTCAAGATTCCGTTGTGGCGTTCAATAAGACCGGCCGACATCGGATGTCTCGAACAATGGAATCGTTTATCGATCTGTAATCCTGCACAAATCTGCAGTATCACTGCACCTGTCCGACCATATGACACTGGGCAGACCGAAGCGAGAGAAATACTCTTTTAGCATTACTTTCGCCGTGCTCATGGCTGTGCAGTCTTTCAATGGATATGCTTCCACCCATTTGCTGAATGCACATATGATCACCAAAACATACTTCAGATTTTGCCATCTCTCCATTTCTATGAAGTCAAAGTGAATCATTTTGAATGGCATAGAGGGAGGTCCAAAACTTCCTGTTGGAGTCACCGTTCCCTTTCTCACATTGTGCTGTAGGAATGTAATGCAGTTTTGTACCAGCCTCTCGGCATTCTTTTTTATGAATGGATTTTCCAAGTCTGTGGCTAAATGTTGGACTATTTTCTTCGCACAGATGTGTGTGGGACTGTGAGCCATTGTAACCATTGTGTTTACATAAGCATTTGGCAGCATCCAATTCCCACTTTTCTTGTCCACCCAACAACCCTCCAAGTCCAGTTCTGCAGAGCCCTTGGCCCATCCCTGTATTTCGTCGGCGGTAGCTTCCGCCTGCATCTCTTTAACAGTCACAATTCCATTCTCTAACATGCAGGGCACTTCCTCCGATTGTACTGTCAACATTTTTGTATTCAAATCAGTGGCAGTCTGTTTTTCAATTTTGTCTGCAAATGCGTTTCCTTCTCCCACTTTACATGTCACCTTTTTATGCGCCTCGCATTTCACTATTGCCAGGTGCTTTGGACACGTAAGTGCAGACAGTAATCGTACAATCAGAGGGCCATGTTGAATTCTAGCCCCATGGGATGTTAAGAAACCTCTCTCGGCCCATAATCGGCCAAAATTATGAACTACGCCAAAGGAGTACTGGCTATCAGTATAGATATTCACGCTCAAGTTCTCTGAAATTTCACAAGCTCTTGTTAAAGCAATTATCTCTGCTGCTTGGGCAGAGTTATAAGGAATTATTTTACTCTCCACAACACTTTTTAATGTCGTAACAGCGTATGCGGCAGTTGATGTGCCATCAGGTAGTTTAAAACAGGAGCCATCCCAAAACAATTTCCCTTCTGGTTCTTTTAGGGGTATATCACTTAGATCAATTCTCCCTTTTGTTTCTTCCTCAGTAACCATTAAGCAAACATGGGGAGGCAATTCAGTCCCACCAATGTTTTCCCCTGGCGTTGCCATTAATTCTGCTGGATTCAAAGCGCTACACCTCATAATTTGGATGTGGGGCGCGAACAATACAATTTCACATCTAGTCAATCTAGCAGAAGTGAGGTGTTGCGTCTGCGTTCTATTGAGTAGAACATCTATGGCATGTGCCACCATTAAAATTAAAGTGTGCCCCAAAACCATCCCTTCTGTTTGTTTCACTGATGCAGCAGCTGCTGCAACAGCTCGCAAACATCGTGGTAGTGCGCGCGCAACAGGGTCCAGCGCAGAAGAAAAATAACTGCACGGCCTATTTCTTCCACCTTGTTCCTGTGTTAAATCAGAAAACGCGCATCCTTCGTTCTCATGCCAAATAGCCTAAAAACCTTTTCATAATTCAGTGTGCCCAAAACTGGAGCAGAACTCAAAATGGTTTTTAGCGAATCAAATGCTTTCTGACATTCTTCATTCCACTGCAAAGGCATCACAGCATCCTTTTTTGTCAATTCCACCATTGGTTTCACAATCAAAGCGAAGTTTATAATCCATTGATGGCGATATGAAGCCAAACCCATTATTGCTCTCACTCCTTTTTGTGTCGTTGGAATAGGCATACCAGAAATGCTCTCTATCCTCTCTGGTGTTAATCTTCTCCCTTCCTTTGAAAGTAGGTAACCCAAATAAGCTACTTCCTTCTGACAGTACTGGAATTTCTTTAGGCTTGCTTTATGTCCATGCGTAGCCAGATGAGTCAATAATAGAACAGTACCTTTTTTACATATCTCTTCCGTGTCAGCAGCGATTAGTAAATCGTCAATGTATTGTAACAACACACAGTCTGCTGGTAATTCTAACATGTCTAGCTGTTCTTTCAATGCCCTACTGTATATGCTCGGACTTTCAGTATAGCCTTATGGAATGTGTGTAAATGTGAATGATCGTCCTCCTAGAGTGAAAGCAAATAAATACCTGCTTTTTTTATGTACTGGAATGCTGAAGAAAGCATTCTTCAAATTGATAACACTAAAGTATTCTGCCGAAGCAGGGATCATTGTCAAAATCGTAGTGATGTCTGGCACTAACGGGAATTGGGGATCTACTACTTTGTTCAGTGCACGGAGATCAATTATTAAATGTACACTGGAAGAATGGGGCTGTTACATACACTACCTGTAATTTCTTCAATCACTCCCAATTTGACCAAATCAGAAACAATACTTTTCAATCCTTTTTCTCCTTCTGCTGAAATTTTATACTGCAGAATACGCAGTAGCACTACTCCTTCTTTTATCTCAATTTGTACTGGCTCTATTTTCAAGCATCCCACATCATTGTCATTCACGGCCCAAATGCAAGTTGGTACCTCACTCAATTCCCCTTTTAAAGGCTTTGTCACAAATTCAGAAGTCAGTCTAGTCTGGGGAGAAATAGTCAAAAATACCCCATCTGGTGTACAGTGGATAACTGCGCTTAGTTTTTTCAATAGATTTAATCCTAAACGATTCTCCCCACAATGCTCTGTTAAAAGAAATGGACAATGTTCAGTAAAAGGCCCTATTGTCACTGCTACTGATTTGGACACAGGGTTTATTACTGGGGTACCTGCGAACACTAATGAGATATTCTGTCGCCCTGACAGAGGTATGTCTGGAACCAAGTGATGATCTATCGAGCACTTTTTTGCCCCCGTGTCTACGAGGAATCTATGCTCTTCATTCCCGATTTTCATCTCTACATAGGGTCCTTTCTGATTCACGGGAATTGACACTGGTTCCGAACCCTGTCCTGGGCTATCCTATTGGTATAATAACACATCATCTGATGTGTAATCACCACTGTTATTATAGTATGCACCTGTCTGATTATCAAAAATGTTCCCCCCTCTTCCTCTATTTCCAGTTTGTATACCCTGCTGATTTTGACTTTGAGTAGGAGTAATTTGATTCGGAGCCTGATCTTGATTCTGTGCACCATTCCCTTGATTACTTTGGTGTTGTGAAATCTGATTTCTGTTGTGACCATTTGTTCCCGGGTGCCCTCTGTGAGGGCTTCTCTGACTATATCCGCCTCTATTTTGCAAATGCGGACATTGTGCCCGCCAGTGTCCTTCCTCTCTGCAATATGCACATTGGTTTAATCCCAAAGGTCCTCCATGCATATTCGAATTTCCCCTGCTTTGTGCATTTCCCCTTCCCCTGTTGTGTCCTGCTACCTGCTGGAGTAACACCCCTACTATCGTCTGCAGGGCTTCTATTCTTATTTGCAAAGGGTACTCATTACATATCTTATTTATTTCCCCTACCGAAGTCCTAGAGCTTGACATCCATCTCATTGTTTCCCGCACACACACCTGCAGTCTTTGTCTATCACCTATCTGTCCCGGTGGCGGCAAGGATTTTTGCATATACAGTCCTGACGCTCTCTTCCTGACCCTCTCAATATGTTTTCTCCTATTTCCCGGTGTTGGCGAGTACTTCAGAATATTCTTCATCCAGTTCAATCTTTATTTCCAACAGTCGCTTCACATGTTCTTCTATTTCCTCATCTCTCCCTCTACAACGGGCTATTGCATTTTAAATCCAACAATCGTTGCGCTGGTAACTTCCCAATTAACTTTTTCCATTGTCCTGACAAATATTCCCCCATGCATTCCAACAATACCTGTCTTTCATTGTTCCTTCTGAAGTCATATAGTGACGCTAGCGTGGATGCCCCATCATTCACATCTATATACATTTCCGCCTGTTCTTGCAGCTCATGCTTTCTCTCATTGCTGATCGCGCTGTGAGTCACTCTCATACATTCATTTTGCTGAATTTCACTCAGGGGAGGGGCGGTCGGAACAGTGGCACCCTCTTGGTCAGAAGGTGCGGAGGGGGCAGTGAGAGTGGGAGATATCTGTTGGGGCTGTGGTAATTGCAAAACACTCTGGGCTGGCTGGCTAGTGGGCAGTGCAGTTACTGAAGTAGCCTGTGGCTGTGCTGGGGTTGGGAGGGGCTGAGCAATGGTAGGGGGTTGAGCGGCAGCTACTGACGTAGTATTTTTAGTCTCACTCCTCAGGCCCTGTTTTGTTTCAGTAAAAATGTTGTTTATTAATTCGTCTGATGAGTGTAGCTCTCTTTGTAGATATTTTATTTCTATGTTTAATTCATCGCACCGCCTTGTCTTTCTCAAACTATTACTCCATTCCTCCTCCTCCTTCTCCTCAGCTTTCTCTGTTTTTGATTTATGCCTGCGCGCATGTTTCTCTCTACTTCTAAATCGGAGCATTGCTTCCCTCCTCCAGTCCCTAAGGATATCAAGTGCCCCAGGGCATGCTCTCATACTTATCAAAACCTTTTCCAGGTTATCTATCCGATCCATCTCAAAACTACCATTCCTCGGCCATTGAAGGTCTTCCTGCTTTCTGGTTTGCTTATGCCAAGTTTCAGAAAACATTATCGCTCCCATACCATACTTTATATACATATCATAAGCCGGCGTTCCCCCCGGAGGCGCTACCGGGCCAGTTTCCAAAGATTGTTCGCCGAAGCGGAAAAATGACACTAAGGTGGACAATACCCCAAGCATGTTTTAACCTTACCCTTGGCTAATCAAACTTACTCTGGGTGTTTGATTTTGCAAAATCAACTCTCAACCAAAATCAGGATTACTTATGAATCGGGGCACGACTCACCTGATTAGTCAATTTGTCTTTTCAAGACACAATTTGTCTGTATATTGATGCAACCAATGACGTTGTGTCGGCGTATCTCGGCTCTGCCTCGTTTCGGGACCCTCGCCCCCTTGTTAGCTGGCCAGGGCCTTCGATCAGGGATCAGCTGTGTGCAGATCTGCAAAGGAGTCTCTCATCGCTTTCGCAGGGGCGCCCCGAACACCTCTTGATCCCGGCACGATCGCTCCCATCCTTGCCGTTATTACCGCCTTCCTTATTTTGCAACGTACACAATGGAATAAGTGGGGGAGGGTCCCTATTCGAGCGCCATCTTGAAGGGGCCCCTGAGGGACCCTCGGATGTGGAAACAAGGCACAATCACCACACACGAAGGAATACGCCAGACACAAGGTTCTGTTCCCGAAATCTAGGGTTTATTGCAATACAAAATAGTCCCAGTTGGCCAAATGGTCCAACGCCCCACGATGTGTGTCTAACAGACCTCGGGGGACGCAAGAGAGTGAGAAACGTACATCAGTTACATATATACAAAAGGAGCACCTTACAATCAGCAATGACACAGTATGACACATTCAATGTCGCCCCCAATTCATTTCCCTTTGAATTAGAGGCGATGATTGACCATTGTGACAAATATGACACCTTAGACCACCATATTTAGTAACGGTTTGCAATCTCCAATTTTACAGACACCATCCTTTATTTGCGAGAACACAGCGTTTCTGTTTTCATGGGCAAGCTGCGCGTAGTAGACTGGCACATACCAGGCCTCACTATCTCTTAGTTTCGATTCTCGCTCTAGAGATCAGCCTGCTCTCCAGGGCCTCACTGTGCTCAGAAAGGGGGGCCGTAAAGAAGTTAAATGCTAGTTTCATACATTGCTATTCTTTCAGGAGACTCGCTGGCATTCGTGTACTGATTAAAATGCCTTGCTCAAGGATATGTGAGGGAGGGAATCGGGCATTTCTGTCTGGCTTTCTGTTAGGCAGAAACCTGTGCAGTTCCCTCTGGGACCACTGCAAAAGATTTAAGACTACAGGTGTTTGGCAGTAAACCCACTTGGTAGCAGTCTGTACCACACAGATTCACTTGGTAGCTGTGGCTGAGCAGTCAGACTTCCCTCAAGAAGAGTTAGGCAGTATACAGAGTATTCACAATAGGTCAAAAGAACACAGTAGAACAAGTAAACACTGACCAGAGCTTGGTGTAAAAGAGATATAATTATGTATTTCAAACCACATCTAGAAAAACACACAGGCACTAATAGTAAGCAATTCAAAAACACGGTCACTAAAAGATATATACTCCCTTAAAAGAATATTAGACAATTCTTTAGTAAAGCCCCACTTATTTTCAGACAGCGGTGAGCGCTTAACGGAGATGGCACTCTAATGATTAGTTTTAAAAGGGAGAGAAAAGCAGAGTATAAAGTAAAACCGTGAGTTTAGAGTTCAGTAGGCCGGATCCACTTTAAGAGGATCAAAACGAAATGTGTCCAAGGTCACACGGTTGCAGTGCACAAGAGTCTTGCAAAGGTTCAAAAAGAGTTGGACCAAAAGAAAGGGACCAGTTAGAGGGTCAAGGCGGCCAGCCCAGTCCAGAAGGTTAAGGGGTTATTATTACCTTGTAGCAATCTTTAGAAAGGGAGGCCTGGCGGACACGGTACCTTAAAGTGGTGAGAATACTCCAGTGGGGGCAGTTGTTCCTGGCAGTGGATGCAAGTCGGTGCTTCATCCGGGGGAAGAGAGGATCTCGTCAGGGAGGAAGACAGGAGTCCGTTGCACTGCCAGGGAAGAAACCAGCCGCGGAGTTCTCCGGTAAAAGGAGCGGCCCTTTTATTCGCGGTCCAGTGGTAAGTGGCTATCCGGTTGCCGGGCTGCTTGGCACAGGCAATTCGACCACAAGACGGCCTGAGATGTGAAGAGAAGAAGGTAAACTGGTTGTGCCCACCAGTCAGGGGAAGAAGCCTCTCCAGCCGGGAGATCTTCTCTGTCGTCGGGAAGTGGTGAGTCGGTTCCGCAGGGCTCCACCGGTAGTGGTGTCGTGGTAGGTCGGCTCAGCTTCTCCCTCGTTGGATTCTCAGGTCCTGTGGCGACTTCTGAAGTTCCAGTCCCCAAAGCCCTGCTTTTATGCAGCACACCCCCATTCACTCAGCCTAGCTGTCAATCAAACATGCTAAGTGGTGAGCCGGCCGGCTCACCACTTGGGCCAATCACACAAGAGTGCGATTTGAGTTACCAAGGTAACTCAGTCCAGGGTGCCTAAACCCCCTCCCACACCCCCTGTGGTACCCAGACAAAGTGGCACCACTTTTGGAAGCTTCTGTGGAGAAGCCCACCAAAAAGTGGAACAAAGGGCTCGACTTGGGTTGGAGTCACAGAAGAGAACACAAACGCCATTTTAGAATCGAGTCCTGGCAAAAAATACCAACCGGCGAATTAATATTAATTAAATAAACCGGTGGTATGTTTGAGGCTATGAGAATTAAATAATTAAAGTTGGTAGCCTCGAACAATGGGAAAATCCCATAGGGATATATTCGCGGTCGAATATAAAAAGTAGTATCCACTGCCACCAGCCAAAACTCGATCAGGGGGGACGGAGATGTGCCCCCTCATCTAACAGACCCCGGGGCAATCGAATTGCCCCGACCAGTACGTCCACAATATGATGGCTTGTACTGGTTTCTGTTAATAATTTGGGACTAGTAAAGCCAATGGTGACTTTACATGCCCTGGGAGACAGTAGTCAGTCCCAGGGTATGGAGTCTATGGTGGGGTGTCACTATGACACCCCTGTGTTACTGCACGGAGGGTGCTGTGTAACACACATAGTAAAAACACATGAGACCCTATGGAGTAAAGGACCCCAGAGCCCATAAAACACATTATCAGTCAAATGAACACCATAAATCATGTCCAAGTGTGGGAGAAAAGGAGTCTCACTCTTGGCAGGAGAAAAAAACAAACTCCAGAAATCCAGCAAAGCTGCTGGGGGACTCACTAGGTTAGGACATTCAGCCTAAAGAGAGAATTCTCCCCAACACTTCCAGTGTAATGTTTCAACATGTTTCTTAGCCTTGGATCATTGAAGCGAACTAATATCTACAGCAAAGCAGTTTTACATGAGGCAAAGTGGCAACGTTAGAGAAAGCAGAGAGAGAAAACAAAATGGCGATTCTGGTCATCTTAAAATGGCCTCACTCTAGTTGAACTGATAGCTATGTAATAACTAATGAGTATATATTCTTAACACTGTAAATGAAGCCATTGGTCTTCGGCCAACCAATTAATCATGCATTTCCTTCCGCCCAAGGGGTGTTTTGTATTTCTGGACTGACAGACCAGGGCGAATGAGTAACATCTCTCACATTGGCTAATGAAGGACCTATTGAGATCAGATGTGGGGGTTCGCAGTCTTTGCCTGCAATACATACAACAACTCTTGTTTTCACTGGGTGTTAGTAATTCAATAATTAGGCTGTTTGATGAAGCGGCATTTACTATGTCAAAACGTAAAGCTGTCTTTGTAAAGAATCAAGTATTAACCCAGCGAACCTGTACAATGGAAAAGTCCACGGTGCAATATTTTCTGGAGCATAGCCCTCAGCTGAGCGTGGAGAATTATACTAGCTGGTTTGTCAACCCACGTAAAAGGGGTTTAGTATTTAATTTCAGACCAAGCCACCTACCACTAGCTTCAGAGATGGCTAGCTAGTCTAGAAGATCCAGGCCATAACACCTTTTTGTGCCTGTAATGGCACCACAGTGGAGGACTTGATGCATTTTGTATTCTTTTGTCCAATTTTAAAGTTAACCAGAAGAAAGTTTCTTTTACCTATTTTTAGACTGGACAAGGTTTGCATTTTAGGCGAGGCCAAGATGCTTCTGTTTTCTCTTCCTTAAAAAAATGTGGCTGATTCTATTTATGGTTTTATTGAGAATGCTTTACATTTAAGTAAACTTAATGTCGTTTAAGAACGTGTTTTAGAGATGTGTTGTTAGTGAAAGTGTACTTTTATGAAAGGAGAATTTCGAAATAAAGTCAATTTGATTTGATTTAAATGCATACATTGGACTGCCAGAGGGCTTAATACCGAAACAAGAAAATCTGGATTCTAGAGAAGGTGATACGATTGAAACTGATATCGTATTGATCAGAACATGTCATTTATTTGCAAGTTGGAACACCATGCCACTGTTATAAGGATTCTGCAGACACGTGGTAGGCCGAAGGTACTTGCAATTAACAATATGCAGCCCTTATTTTCATGTCCATCGGAGTTAGTTCTAAAATAGGGTAATCCTAGGCACTGCCCAATGGCCCCGTTTTAGGGTGCACATGATTGAACTTCAAAGCACCAATTCTGGACAAATTCACAGAGGCGAGACAGGGGGCCAAAATGTCACTTGCCTGCGATGGCACACATCTCTGAAGCAGCCATGATGTTCACCCCTAAATATGACATACACAAATATTGCATTAGTCAATTATATTAGCCAGTGCTGCGAAGCCTTATTTCATCGACACTTAAGATCTGCCCGGATGTGTGATATGCAATTTATCTTAGGAATGTTCTGTTCCTTCTGAAATCCACAGAGGAACATTTTCTTCCCACATAGTGATTTAATACTCACACCTTGGCGACCCTTGTGCTTTAGATTATAGTAGTCTGCAACCTTTAGCTTTTCAGATCTTTTGGCCTACGCATCCCATCAGCATTAGCCACCATAGTCAATGGTGTGGGAATTTGGGAGTTGTAGTCCAGGTTTCTGGGCTCAAAGTTAAATGAGCAAAGGGAAGATGTTGCCGGCCACAATTCTTATCCCACCCCATAGATTGTGAAGCTATCCTCGATTATTTATGCACAAGGTTGCCTCCTGAAAATGTGCTTGCATGCACCGATTTGCTCTAATTCATTTGAAATGCTCTTTCTAAATCAAATCCAGGCATTGAAAAGCATGAAGAGAATTATTTAAAAATGGGAGCTGAGTAGCGCATCAGGAAAAAAGATAATGATTTTTGAAGCATAAATATGCATAGCAAGGTGTCTCTTGACTAATCAAGAGTGTCAACTTTGGGCACCCTTCGGGAGCTGAAATCATTTGGCTGAGCAGGTCTCAGTCACTAAAAACACACATTGTGACATTCCTGATTAGCCAGGAGACATCAGGGCTCGCATATTTCCATGCAAAGTAGCCAGGTGCTGCAGTTGTGCTCCCCAAAGTGGCCGGGGTAAGCGATCGACTCTATGTAAGAATCTTCAGCTGACGTCCTGAAGTTAATGGAACAATTTCTCCAGCGGCGCCTGGCATCTGTCAGGGTTATCTCATCAAAATGTCGCGAGATTTTAAAGCAGGCCTGCAGGGACCCACGTGTTTGGGCCTATAATTGGTATTAAAGTGTTCTTTCTTCTATTTCGATTGAGGCGTTAGAGCCCACACCTGAATGTGGTAGGTGACCTCTGCTCACGTTAGTGGCCAAAGGCGAGGGCCGTTAATGAGGGCGAATTCATGTTGCACACGATAGGGCAGAATGGCAAGGAATCTCACCTGGTGCTGCCGCAACGGAGCCTGACCATTTCACCTTGCCCAGTGCCCAATGTGTATTCATCACAACGAAAACTTGGAATACAGCCTTTGCAGACAATTAGAGCCTCCATTTAAAGCTTGCAGATTGACTAGTGTGCTGAAAGCAGTAAGGAGAGCAAAGAAGACGTGAAGAATGGATCCTTTGATTGGTGGTTCGAGATTGCATTCTACACTTGATTGTTTTAGAAGAAATCATGCTCTAATGAAGCTATAATGGTGTTCTCAGTGAACTGTACCATTTGGTAACATCCCGTAGACCGGAGGTAATGACAATAGCCATTGGACTGTTACAATGATGATACATCCCATTGGGAAGGGCTTTATCACTATTAACTGTGTCCATTGGTGTGAGTACATGTATTTGGCCATAAAAAGCTACTGTGGAATAGCGATGCCAGATGCAGAGAGGAAGAGAAAGCAGCACTGCTTGGTTAGTGAGGGTGAGGGATAGCCACTAGACCCCAAAGAAGTAGCCCAACAGAAGCCAAAATGCCACATGGTCTCTGTTGATGTCAAACCCAAGGGACTAGGTGCAGGTGGCAAATTGGGGTGTGAAGCCCATGCAGTTCATAGCAGAGAGCCATGTCTGGATGTCAGGGTGTTCATTGTTGTTGGTCAGCAATAGGAATTCAGTCTTGGAGGGTTTGAGTTCAGGTAAGCATTGGACATCCACGACTGGATCAATGTGAATTAGGCCTTGACCCTGTTGATGTCTTCGATGGATGATATCTTGAGGCAGAGCTGCATGTCATCTGCCTATTGATGAATGTGGATGTTGTGTAGAGTGAGGAAAGTTCTGAGCAGTTCTATTTAAAGACTGATGATGACAGGGAAGTGGATGGATCCTTGCGGGACTCCACAGGTTATGGCTAGAGTTGGTGTTTTGGAGGAATCCATTTGTATGAACTGGTGGCAATTAGCAAAGGATTTGAACCAACTGAGGATGAATCGCTTATCCCCATGAGGCAATGTAAATTGTTGCTAAGTGTCTAGTAGTCTACTGTGTTGAATGCTGCTGAGAGTTCAGGGACAACAAGTTGGCAAGGATGACCATCATCGAGGATGTTAAGGACATCATTGATCACCTTGACGGTAGCCATTTCTTTGCTACATCTGGGTCTGAAGCCACATTGGTAAGACTGAAGCAGGTTGTTGGCTTCCATATGTTGGAGGCGTTGTATGGCTACTACTTTCTTAAGGATCGTACCTAGGAATGGAAAATGGGTGATGGGCCGGTAGTTGCTGAGGTCAATTGTTGTATTTTTGAGAAGTGAAAGGATTTGTCTGATCTTGAGGGTCAAGCAAGAGGAAGGTGCAGTTCAGTTCGAGAGCTGTTGATGATTGTCATATAAGGACGGAGGGCCTTCTTTGGAAGGGTCTTGAGTACGGAGGCAGGCTAATAATAATAATAATAATAATAATAATAATAGTAATAATGAACTTGCAAAGTGCAGGCTGGCCTCATGTCAGAGGTGAGTGCTTTTCTTGTGAGCTATCCAAATTGGTTGGTGTTTCCAACCCTAGCATTTTCAGATTAGGTAGTCAGGAATCTTTGGAGTAAAAACCACATTTAATGTACAAACTCAGTTTGTCTATTTACTCAGTCTTACATCTCCATGTTTTACGTAGCACAAAACCCCCAAAACATGCATTGTTTCCACCACACATGCTTAAAGTCTTATAGACCTCTGGAGAGGTCCTTATCACTTGGGATAATATGTTTTTTATGTCCCTTGGCCTGTGCTGTGGGGTGTTGCTAGCCATGCCCGCCTTCCCGCCGGGGAATGAAAGCCATTCGCACGCCGGGTTCAACCGGGGTGTGAATGGCTTTCTTTTTCTTTTTTCTTCAGTAGATGAGATCAGCATGGAGTGCGCAAGCCCATCTCCTGAGGAAAAAAGAAAAAGAATGGAAATAAATTGCTGCCACCATTTGAAAGGGGATCTAGCCCCTTTTCTATTTTATGCCTCAGTGCGGGCAGTGATTACTGGCGGGCAGCCAGTTTCTGATTGAATAATCTGTTTGCCCCGGTGGCAAATAACCCATCACCTTAGTAGCGGGTCATTATCCTGACCCCTCAGTCTCTAAAGCTATATTAACGATATTTTCCTTCTAACCTAAAATCAAATCAAATGAAACTTTCGGAAAAGTAAAATTTTGCCAAACAAAGTCAAACACTTTGGAGGATGTTAAAGCCATGTATACACCACAGTTAAGAATTTTGGAATGTGAACAAAATAGCAGGCAGTTTAACAATAAAATAATCAGGTTTGTCAGCACCACTTTTTGTACTTTTTAAAATCATGCACCAAATATCCTTCCACAAGGCAACACACTACGGCTGTACTGCACGTGACTTTAAACATCAGGGTCGCAATACACTGCCTAAAGTGCATTGTGTGAAGTAACGGAAGAGTCCTACGGCGCAGGGTCTTCTATCTAGAACAATAAAACATAATGTGCATTGAGCCTCATTCTGAGTTTGATTTTGCATCAAGAAAGTGGCGGTAATTCTATTATCGCCACTTTTTTTTGGTGGTAACAGAATGATACCAATTTTCCCTGCACCTCAAAATTATTATTTTTGGTGGATTTACTGCCGGCAAAATGACTGCAGTAAATTCTCCGATTTTTGGCGAAGTGGCGAATACATCTCCAGCTAGTTGCTGAAGGTAAATCCTCAATTTTTCCTCTAGAAATCAGTGTATTTACCACGCTCTGATTCTCTCTGTGGTAAATCCGTCTAACATTCCCAGGGAGTGCTATCGACCCCAAACATTGGGAATTTCACCACCCAGTCACCAGATGTAATCCCCATTTTGGTGGTAATTCGATGAATTGACTTCCGAATTACCACCAAACTCAGAATTAGGCACATAATATCTCTTAAGACATCTAGCCCCCAAGAACATGTATCCTCAGCAGTGTGAGATGTGCTCCACTTCCTTCTTAAGATCTTTAGAGGAAGTAAGCCTCACCTGAACTTGGTAATTAAAATGAGTGGGAGTATAGGCTTCTGATCCGTATCTGATAAGAGTCCGCAAAAGAAGACAGCTCTGTGGTTAAATAGATGCATGGCCTTCGCCAGTTCACGGTCTTCTCTTAATGTGTTATAATGACCAAAATAGAGTTTGATTGAAAGGAGCTTTCAATGTTGGCCTATAGGAGAGGGGTCAGTGAACAAGAGCCTAAGCCAATACTGGTTAGCTCGGTCTTTACATCCAGTAGCTATTCTACTCTAACCCCAACATCAATATGAATTAAGTTAATTAGCATTCCATGAATTAAAAAGGATGAAGAGCTTGTCCATATATAGCACCTCTACATTAATGGCTTGCCTCTGATAGCCATGATATTGTGGTTATTTCTGTAGATCTGGTCTGATTCGGCATGCAGAGTAGAGCGTACTGGGGGATCTTCAATATCCTCTGCAAGAAAGACTTTTGAGCACAGACTGAAGGTTGCACGTTGCTGTAGCCCTGTACACATGCCATAATTAGCCATCTATGCCGAATGTCCTTTGTAAGCCAGCAGGATTGCCTTAACTGGAAAAATTGAACCACGCACGGTTGGATTGAGTCATACGTGCCGCTTGATCTTGAACATACCCTGCCATGGGCTGCTCGAGAAAGAAATTCCCAAACAGTGGTAATGGGGGACACAATCCTTTTTCCTATCTTTACAGAGGAGTCTAAAATCCGGCATCCTCTCTGGCCCCCAATGCCATCACCGTAGATTTTAAAACATGTGTTACTAGTCTCGGGAGGATAGCTCAGGGGCAACGTGCTTGCCTTGGAAACAAGAAGATACAGAGTAACAAAGGTTCGATCCCTGGGGCTGATCTTAGAAACCTCTGGGTATTAAGCGCATTATAAATAACCTATCATATCATAGCTCCCACAGCCATGAAAAAGTGATTGAAGTGCTTTTGGGGTACAGCAAATAATATAGTATCTAGTTTTGTATTGCGCTTCAAACCCACAGGTACCTAAGCGCTGAGATAACAGTTGACAGTATTCTCCCACACTGCGATAATCAATTTATTGACTTCAGAAGGATGAAAGGCTGAGTTGGCCCTTCTGGGAGCAGGTTGCGCACAGATGTCAGAACGAGCTCTCAACTCACTGTGCTATCTGACCGGCGATAGGAAAGGTAAGGAGCCCTATGTCATCTGCATAGAGGAGAATAGGCTAACGATGTTCGGAGAGAACAGGGCCGTCTGGCACACATCTCAAGTCACTCTCAATGTCATTCATGTCAAGATTGACTAGGAAGTGGGTGGGGGGAACAGCACACATCGCTGGCGCTCCCCGCTCCTAGATTTAAGACGTGAAGCTAATGAGGCTGCTGTGCCGTATCCTACAGACACCCTTAGATCTGTGTGCAGGACCTTGAGTAAATTAAGACAATTCTGCGGCAGTCTCTTCTGTGCTAATATTTGCTTCAGTTTTTTATTTTTTATTTTACTCTGTGTATAGCACTCGCGCCACCAAAGCCGTTTCAAAGTGTAGGACACATTGAAGGACACAAACTGTCCTCCGTTCCACAAATTGCTGGGCTGATGCCAAAACGTTGCACGCACTATTGCCTGCTTTCAGCAAACAAAAAAGAAATCTGGCCGGCTAATTGAAGTTACTTGCCTTCTTGTCTTTTCTCTTCCGCGGGTTCCATTTGAAATCACTAATATTTCTTGCGAAAATCTTACCATCTCACCTTGTCTAACACACTGAAATTACACTGGCCCTTGATGCACGGCAGAGGTGCTCAGCAGATCAAGTTTTGGGAGCTCTTTAATATTCATTTAAATTATTTGCATCCATCTCTGTAGTGGTCCAATTTGCATTTAAATTTGACTGTCTAATATAATTCCTTTCTTCATTATTATTATTTGCTTTGGCCCAGGTTACGGCTGCAACCTCCCTTCGTCTCGGCACAAACAGATCTAATACAATTTACTCGTTTTGATTTCAGGCTGAGTGGGCAGGTGTGCGTACAGGACGCCAGGTGTCCTAGTATAATGTTCACCTTCTCCTCCTCGTCCAACAGTTTACACAAAAAAGGGGTAAACACGGTGTTTTGTGACAGTGCTGAGGAATTGCTAACATCTGATTAAGATATGCTTCATGATCACAACACAGAGGACAACGGCGGCCATGTTCAAAAATAGCTGGGGCAGCCATTTTGTATTGAATTTCTGTAATTGGTTTGCATTTTGACAGCACAAATAACGCCGAAATTGACAAAGTTAAGACTTCCACTTCTCTGCATGCCATTCTGGTGGTTAGATGGGCTTCTGAAACTGAGGAAGTTTCACATTTTTTCGTTGGTTTTTCTCCATTCATTCATGACAACAAAATGCTTTGCAGCAAGTCAAAGAAGCACAACACAAGAGGAAATGTGACGTGACTCTTCCACTCAAACACAAATCAGCAGATTAAGCTGTTGTGGAAGGTCAGCTGTTAAAAATCAATCATGGCTGCCCATAGGAAGAATGGCCTTAGCAGCGGGTTAATGCAAGAACTACACAAATACCGAAGCACCTGCCTACTGCAGTGAGTATTATAATTTAGAACAGGTGTTGCATGCACAGTAGCTTTTAAGTGGTAAAATAACTTAATGGGTTAATGCAACTGCTGCCGTTGGATTAATTGGGGCAATCTTTAAATCACTACTTTATTCTTAGGTAGGTTCACTCTACTATCCTGTTTTTTTTACCTTCTTCTCGACATTTCTAGCACCCTTCTCCCTCTTCTGTTCCTGTGTCCTTGTTTGTCTTCTTGCCCACCCCAAAGCCTCCCCCTGCTGTTTTTCATTTCTCAGCCTCCCCTGCACTGCATTTTAGATCCGGAGTGCAAGTGAGGGGTGACCACTTCCACTGTGTCCCCCCTGACACCCATTTTAGTTTAATTTGTCCTTGCTTTGGTTTTCCTACCTTTTTCTCTGCGCTTCTAGCACTATTCTCCCCTTCCTGTTCCTACTTCCTTGTTTGTCTTGTGGCCCCCCACAGCCTTCTCCCACCCTCCATTGGTTGCAGACCTCCTCATTAGTAAAGCCGACAGGGCAGCATCACTGCCCATGCAGGCCTCTGCAGTGAAAGGCCCCGAGGCAAAGGGCAGCTCCTTCAGTAGCAGCTCCACTCTGTGTTTGCCTGATTTTGCCAGTGAGCATGCAGCGCAGCCGTCAACCAGAAGTGACTGACAAGGAAAGAAAGGTGGGGGCAGGAGGAACAGCCATTACTGCTCCTTTTTTAACTGTCCCTCCTCTCTTAGTACTCCTTTTGTAAAAATGCTTTAGTCTGCTACATCGCCCACAATTGTATGTTGCCCATATCTGTCACTTAGGCTCTTTCTAGGCAACTCACATCTAGGTGTTTTACTTTTTCTGCTGTATATTGAAACCTAGGCGTTACCCCTTTATCCTGGACAGCTGAAGAAGCTAGATGGTTGCATTGCTGTTGTGTTGAGGCTGGCATTGTGCTTCTCTCTCACCTGCTCACAGGCCTCCTTTAGTGCCCCACTCTCCTTCCCCAGACAAGCCCGCTCAGTGAAAGTCTCATCCAAACAGGTGCACCCCTCCTCCTCTAGAACTATCAAGGACAGCATTGCACCCCTTGCTCCAGGTTTGGCTGATTCTGCAATCTTCCTGGCTCCTACCCGCTACTCCCCATGCACTTCCTTGTGCACCCTCTCCTCAATAGTGCAAGTGAACCTGTTCCACACCCCTCCCCTGCATCCTTGTTACTGCACTTGCATGATCCGAATGTCTCAAGACCTAGTAGGAACGTTAATGTTTTTATTTTCTTCCGTGTACCTCCTTCTTCCTTGTCTTTGTGAAACACCATTTTGCTGTATAGGCACCTTATAAATACCCAATAAATAAATAGATCCTGCGATCTTAGGTCTAAGAAAAGACAGGTTCATCTGTGACTGGAACTAACCAGAGCACCACTCTTGCTAGTCACTTGAGTTCCAGCTCCAACAACAAGCTAACTCTGCAACCATATACTTGTGACTTTCAGTAGGCCTGCATTTGATTTCTTATTTCTTCCTAAATAATCTTATTGTGGATATGCAGTGCTGTGCCCTGTGCCAATAGAACGGCCTGATGAAAATTCTAAACTTTATTTTCCGTTTATTGAATTATATTATCACATTCATTTATATTATCTAGACAAACTTAAGCCTGCACGTGTTTCAAGCCATCTGCTGTTCTTCAGAGTGTCAATTTCATGTGGTGTTAGTAATAAGTACTTTGCAAATTGTATTTTTTCCATAGTAGCTGTACCTTGTGCACATATCTCATGTAACTTCATTCAGTATCCCCTCATGTTCACAATATGTAGAATATTTCCTTTGATTTTCTGTTTGTTATTTTTTTATCAGGATACTATTCCCTTGGTTCTTATGTCTCATAGATTCATCAGTGGTAGCCTGCAGATTCAATTTCTATTTTCACTGGCTGATGCCTCCCAAATTGACAAACTCCATTCTTCTCTCAATCTCCAAAAGCCCTGTGTATGGGACACTGAGTCCCACGATCGGCAATTGAGAGAAGAATGGAGTTTATGAAATCGTACAATAGTAATATTGAAATATAGGGCATGTCATAATTATTCATGGCTGACATATAGGCCTTGTTTATGTATTTTTACATTTGTATAGCGCACAAATAGCCTTTGAGCATCGAGGCGCTGTTACTTGTGAGGAACTTAGTTACACTGAAATGTTAGTACAGGTTAGACAAATACATTTACACATTCTTGATGGGCAGGATAGGCATACGACCAGTATCATGTCTATAAGTGCTCATACAGTTTGCCGGCTTCTGCCATTATATTTTATGTAATGTCACTATGTTAATGTACATGGATGTTTCAAAGAGCTAAATCCTTGTCCGAGTCATATTGAGCCCTCCTCTGGGGTCACCAGACCGTAGCCTTTCTTGTCTTCTCCTCCAACCTATCCCAGCTCCTCTGCTCCCCCTGCACCCTACATGTAACCCCCTGGGAACATCCCTTTTCTACTGCGCTTCATAGCTTTCCAACTAGGTTTGTCTAAGTCCGATACATAAACACATACATACATACTTACATACATGATATGATATGCATGATATGATATGATGTGATAGGTTATTTATAACGCGCTTAGTACCCAGAGGTTTCTAAGCGCAGTGCGGGGGATCGAAACTGTGTTGCTCCTTGTAGTCTTGCTTCCAAGTAGAGCACGTTGCCGCTGAGCCATGCTACTGAGACACATGAATAGCATGAGCAAGGGGGAAGTAAGAGGAAGGAAAGTGGGAAAAGAGTGTCATGAACCGTCGTCTACGTCCCTTCTGGACGTCCTGGTCCCTGACTCGCAGGGGACTGAATGCAGTGATCCTTCCAACATGGCCGCCCGGAACAGAACGCTCCTGGCCGGTCTATACATTCCACGCTGCTCATCGTACAAGAGAGACACGCCCCCGCGGCTCAGTGAGTCTCAATGCTACCGCTACCTGTAGTCGGACGTGTTTAGCCGGAGTTCGATCGGGGCTCTCGCTTCTATCCCTATTCCCAGTTCCTTGAATCCCGTCCTATTCCTTTTCCCTCTCCAAAACTCCTGGAAACCCTTCCGCGCTCGAGTCACGTACCTCTGTGTCTCCGAGCTTACTTATTTACATCCTGGTATTACCCTGGACTTACGAAGACTCCTGGAAGCTGAACCGATATCCTCACACTGGACGCCGAGGACCAGCGTTCGGGTCTATACAAATCCTGGGCCGTGAAGAAGAAGAAAACCCAGAAGGTTGCAAGTACACAACAAAGACAGGTGAGAAGGGGAGAGACTTGTGACAGATTGAGATGCCTTAAAAATGAAACAGACACAGAGATGGAAGCCGCAGTTCAAGACCTCATGCGAGGTATGCAGGAATTAACTACAGAGGTACAGAACCTCAAGGCAGAGAACGCTGCATTAAAACAGCTAGTTCTATCACGTGATTCCGCATATTGGGATATTGGGAGGAATAGTGGACAAGTATGATGGTTCTTCCAAGACCCTCTGCGCCTTCTTTGATTCATGTTTAGTTCACTTCACCTTCAAGCCCTACTTTTTCTCCACTCCTAGAGCAAAGGTGGGCTTTATGATCTCCCACCTCACTGGAAATGCATTAACTTGGGCAACCCCCCTGGTCAATTCAAGCAATGGCCTCTTGGATGACTATGATGGCTTTGTGAGAGCCCTTAAAAAAATGTTTGATCGCACAGAACAGGTGTATAGTGCTCAAGAGAGACTAATCGAGTTTCAACAAGGGTCCCAGGATATGGTCACCCCTGCTACTCATTTCAAACAACTCGTGAAAGAAGCAGATTTTTCTCCAGAAGCCAGCTTTACTCTCTTGCGAAGGGGATTAAACGAAGAAATAAAAGATGAGCTAGCAAGGGTTGCCCGCCCAAGCTCCTTCCAGGCTCTTATGGACCTCTCATTGCAAATAGATTTCTGAATCCAAGAAAGAAGAGCAGAGAAAAGGAAATCTAAGACGACTTTTCAAAAGACCACTATGGAACCTGCTCCTAGAGCAGAGCCTACTGTTCCTCCTACCCCGGACCCAGAACCTATGCAACTAGGAGCCTTCCGTGGTCCCATTACCCCTCAAGATAGGATGCAGCGGATCCATACTGGTCTGTGCATGTATTGCGCCTCCGATAAACATCTAGTGAGAGAATGTCCAATTGCCCCTCCACGGCGTTCAGGAAATGCCAGCTCCCGATCCTAGATGGAGCACGGTGTCGGGAGAGAGATGTTTGCTCCACATCAATTCCATCCTTGAACTCTCCTGGACGAAATAATCTTGTGGTTCTTCAGGCCCTTCTATCACCTTCCAAGACAGAATTCTACCCCATCCTGGTTTCAATTGACTGCCGAGCTATGGGAGTTTTTCTAGAACAAGATTGGGCCACTGCCCACAACATTCCACATGAAAGCCGAGCAACAATGCAACCAGTGGAGGCAATTGATGGGAGACCTCTTTCTTCAGGACCCATTACCCTTCAGACTAAAGAGATTCTACTCTCTATTAAGCACCATCAAGAAAGGATCAGATTTGACCTCATTAAGTCAGCCCATCATCTGATGGTTCTTGGAATGCCCTGGCTACAAAGGCATAATCCTTACATCAATTGGGCAGCCGGCTCACTGTTCCTAGGATCTGAATATTGTATGGCTCACTGCTTATCCCAGGATACCTTACCGAAGCCCTCTGAAGACATCCCAGAGAGCCAACAAGGCTCAGTTACCGTTTCTAACATCATCCAGATTCCCAAGGTCCACCAAGCCTTTTCTGATGTCTTTTCGACCGCTATAGTTCAAGCTCTCCCTCCTCACAGGCCAGAGGATTGTGTCATTAATACAGAACCCTCAGCAGTGATTCCTTTCGGCACAATGTTTATATTATCAGAACCTGAAAAGAAGGCTCTCCGTGAATACCTGAATACTAACCTGGAAAATGGCACCATACGCCCATCCAAATCTAAAGCGGGTGCTTCATTGTTCTTCGTGCCCAAGAAAGACACCAAGGAACTCCGACCATGTTTGGACTACCGTGGGCTAAACCAGTGCACTCTCAAGGACCGTTACCCATTGCCCCTCATCTCAGATATCCTAGAAGCAGTCAGAGGTGCAGCGATCTTAACAAAATTAGACCTAAGGGGTGCCTACCATCTCATTCGTATAAAGGAAGGTGACAAATGGAAAACAGCCTTTAGAACCCCCTTCGGCCATTTTGAGTAC
Source organism: Ambystoma mexicanum (assembly GCF_040938575.1). Classification (NCBI taxonomy): domain Eukaryota; kingdom Metazoa; phylum Chordata; class Amphibia; order Caudata; family Ambystomatidae; genus Ambystoma; species Ambystoma mexicanum. The sequence goes on along the minus strand of NC_090934.1, from coordinate 133,791,753 downwards.
CTGCTCATGCCCTTCGGTCTTGCTAATGCCCCAGCAGTCTTCCAACGTTTCATGGATCGAGTGTTCTCTGAAATGTTGTTCATCTTCGTTATAGTATATCTAGATGATATACTGATATATTCAAAGGACCATCGAAAACATGAGGAACACGGGAAGGCAGTCTTGCAACGTCTACGAGAACATAAGCTCCTGGCCAAGCCTGAGAAGTGTCTTTTTTATGTTTCAACTGTTCACTATCTAGGTTTTGTCCTTAGTCCTAAAGGGATTGGTATGGATTCTTCAAAGGTAGACTCCATTTTGTCCTGGCCTACTCCTACCCCGTGAAACAGATACAATCCTTCCTAGGACTTGCACATTTTTATCATAAATTAATACCAACCTTTTCTGAGATTGTGCACCCTATCGTATCCTTATTGAAGAAAGACACCCCCTTCTTGTGGACCGTAGCCCAAGACGCGGCCTTTCACCACCTGAAGTCGGAGTTTACACAAGCCCCCATCCTAGCCCAACCTGACATAGAGCGGCCTTTTTTTGTTGAAACTGATGCTTCCAACTACGCCATTGGTACCGTCTTAAAACAAGAATTGGACGACAACTTAGAGCATCCTATTGCCTATCTTTCTCACACTCTAACACCCAGTGAAACCCATTACTCCGTTCTGGAAAAGGAATTGCTTGCCATTCGTCAAGCCTTTTCTGATTGGCGCCATCTTCTCCTGGGAGCCAAACACCCAGTGCAGGTCCAAACGGATCATCGAAATCTTCAAGTCCTACATTTCCTGGAATGCAGAAACAGTCGTTAAGCCCGTTGGGCCTTCCTTTTTGCTCAATATCAGTTTCAAATCCATCACGTTCCTGGAACACATAACATAATTGCTGATGCCCTATCCAGACGTCCTGACTACGAATAAACTGAGGATCGGACCTTTCCAAGGATGTTTCCCCCCACAATCTTTGTGGCCTAAGCTCTCACCCTCCTGGAAAACATCCAAGGCCAAACTCGAAATTCGGACATCTGGAAGGAGCACAATAGAAATAACAGATGGAATCTCACAACAAAGGATGGGTATCTATTTAAAGACAATCGCTTAGTCATCCCAACTCCTGGGCTGAGAAAAAGGATCACAAGTCTCTGTCATGATACCTTACATTCGGGACATCGTGGAATTACCAACACTTTCCATCTAGTACAGAGACAGTTTTGGTGGCCGAAGATGAAGGATGACAATAGGATCCATGTCCAAACATGCGCAGTTTGCAATCAGAACAAACGATAATAGGAAGCCGGCCGGACTCCTACTCCAACCAGCAATACCAACAAGACCCTGGGAAATCATCGCCACTGATTTTATCGTGGAATTACCACCCTCTAGAGGCTACACGACAATCATGGTTACCATTGATTTGTTTACTCACATGGCTCATTTTACACCCTTATCCAAACTGCCGTCCTCATCTGACCTCCCTGGAATCTTCCTGGAACACATATTCCGACTTCATGGGCTGCCTTCCAAAATCATTTCAGACCCGGACCCCAGTACGTATCACAGTTTTGGAAGCAAGTATGTCGTATTTTGGGAATTCAACGTGCCTTATCATCTGGCTACCATCCACAAACCAATGGAGCCACTGAGCGTGTGAACCAGACTCTCGAACAATACCTTTGTTGCTTCACCACCAAAGTTCAAGATGATTGGTCACTCCTAATTCCTATGGCCGAATTTGCTTATAACAATTCAGATCATTCAGCTATCAAGACCAGTCCCTTCTTCTGTAGTCATGGATTTCATCCATTGGTGCTACCTTCCGTACTCCCTCACCCTACCCCAGTGCCTGCAGTAGACTCCTGGATCGGGAACCTTATCACAGTACACAAGGATGTTAAGGAATATCTAGAAAGGGCCCGAAAAGATGTCAAACATTATGCTGACTCCAAAAGAAGACCTGGACCTTCATATTCAGTAGGAGATAAGGTTTGGTTATCTTCGAAGTTTTTTCTTCGACATCTGAGCCCTAATAAGCTGGCTCCCAGATATTATGGTCCTTTTTCTATACAGGAGATCATCAACCCAGTAGCCTTTCGACTTCGATTGCCTGAGTCCTGGAAAAGAATCCATCCAGTATTTCACACTTTTCTGTTAAAACCATACATTCAGTCATCCCGAACGGCTCCTAGATCCACCCCTGTTATCGTAAATGATCAACTGGAGTACGAGGTTTCCAGGATTTGTGACTCAAGATATCGACGTGGTCAACTACAATATCTGGTTGAGTGGAAAGGTTACCCATCCAGTGAGTGTAACTGGGAATCCGTGTCAAACATGAATGCTCCCAGACTGGTTCGACGATTTCATCTGATCCAGGGTTTCAGAGGAGGCATGCTGTCATGAACCGTCGTCTAGGTCCCTTCTGGACCTCCTGGTCCCTGACTCGCAGGGGACTGAATGCAGTGATCCTTCCAACATGGCTGTCTGGAACAGAACGCTGCTGGCCAGTCTATACGTTCCACCCTGCTCATCGTACAAGAGAGACAAGCCCCCGTGGCTCAGCGTGTCTCAACGCTACTGCTACATGTAGTCGGACGTGTTTAGCCGGAGTTCGATCAGGGCTCTCGCTTCTATCCCTATACCCAGTTCCTTGAATCCCGTCCTGTTCCTTTTCCCTCTCCAAAACTCCTGGAAACCCTTCCACGCTCGAGTCACGGAACTCCATGTCTCCGAGCGTACTTATTTACATCCTGGTATTACCCTGGACTTACGAAGACTCCTGGAAGCTGAACCGATATCCTCACACTGGACGCCGAGGACCAGCGTTCGGGTCTATACAAATCCCGGGCCGTGAAGAAGAAGAAAACCCAGAAGGTCGCAAGTACACCACAAAGACAGGTGAGAAGGGGAGAGGCTTGTGACAAGGAGTTTGAAGACACAGGGAGGAAGTCAGGCAGGGATAAATGCTGTATTAGTCTGTATGCATGTTAGAGAGAGGCAAGACTAAAGAGTATGTCTTGAGATAATATATGCACTGCGATTTCAGGGCAGTTTGGCAGTATTATAAGATAGAGACCGAGTAGTGTTGGGAACATGGGAATCTTGAGCTCTGGCAATCCTGGGAGATATATATCCTTAAATTACATGATGTGTCTATTTATCGTACTACAGGTACATTCCTGAAAAGTCAATTCTGGGGCAGCCAAATGAACTCAAAAGTTGACCTAATTCCAAGAGTTGGACTTGTGAGGGATGAATGTTACTGGAACAAAAGGTAAGGGAGTGTGTATGGATGAAATGAATACAGTAAATATATTATGTCTGGCCCTAGATGGAAAGTAAACGATGTGAATGTTCAGCAAAGCTTTTAATGCCACTATAAAACCACCTCAGAGCACCGAGGAGTAGGAAAGCCATCTTTCGGCATGGAAGCCAGCAATGTAAGCCCCTAAATTGTGAACGGCTCCAAATGGACTGTTCTATGGTAGGGATAAGTGGGTGACCCTCACCTCACCTTCTGTTAATCTTCTATCTACTGATCTTTCTACTAACTCCAAATGGGTTGCTGGTGCTAATGACCCGTGTCTGAGCTATGGCTGTCAAAAATAAGTGCTGCTTATTGCTTGCTCTGTCCCTGCTTACTCTTTTGAAATCTGGTACCTTATTTTAGAATTCAAGTTAGATTTATTACCCATTCCAGATACTTGGCTCAAGGATTTTTCTGGGCTTGCTATTGCAGCCTCCTTACCTTTGGCCTAGTCCATTGTTACCTCCGATAGGCCAGAATGCAGGGTTTGTTGGGTCACTATATTCATATGTTAACTTGTCCCCTTGCACAAAGATTCTAAAAGGCACATTTTTACATGTAAAGATCCTGGGCCAGTCCCCCCGCCATACGCCTACTTGTTATTTATCAGTCCCCAAAGTAAGACCATCTCTTTAGAGGTACTCTTATCAACACTGCTTTAACAAAGATTTCCTCTAATCCTCCGTAGGGGTTTTAATCTTGACTTTTCACATCTCAGAGACTCTTGCTCTGCATCTTAAAAATGATGTGACTGATTTGGGTATTTCACAGCAGGGCACCCTTCAAATCCATACAAAGTGTTGATCCTTGGAAGTGGTGTTTGTGCACAATATAACCCTCCCAGGAGGGTTTTCTAGGTGGTGGAAAGGACAGATAATGCCCTGCGTCTTTTTTCCACTCCAATCCGGCTGCCCAAATTGGTCTTGCCCAAGCAAAAGATGGTCATTTTTTTATTACATTAACTTCCAGAATCCTTAATCTGACTTTTAACGATTCAGCAGAGTTTCCTGACTCACTTGAGTCTGAAGATGTGAATACTTGGGTAAAAACCTATGATGAAACGATTGATCAAATCAATGATAAGTTTGCGCCCCTAAAGACAAAATAAAGACACACATAGAATTATTCGTTCCATGATGAGCTGGCCTCCATAAAGAGCAACCTTAGAGAAACCAGACCTAGATGGAGGAGAAATCCCAGCTAGGAAAACTGCCTCTGTTTTATGTGTCAACGAACTAAATATAAAATGGCTGATGACTAGGCACAAAGTGAACATCCGTCAGAGAGAATTGACCAGGCAGCCAATTCCTCTAAAGACCTTTTTAAGTTCCAAAACGAACAAAGAACCCTGGACCATGGAGTTAATAACCACGATCCTTCTAGTGAATGGTGCAATCAGATGCAATCATACTTTACCAACACAAATAGCAATATACAAACTGGTATTAGGGACTCTCCTGACCACTCAGATAACAAGGAATCACAAATAACGATACCTCATACTCATTCCCCCATTGTCACTAGTTTGGCGTTTCACTCCTTTCAACTGGAATTTAAGGATCTCACAGTTTTAGAAACGTAGCATGTTATACGTGGCTTAAGCCCGGCAAAGTGCCCTGGTGACCCCGGCCACTCTCGGGTTATTAAGGATTGTGCTGCGGTGGCGTGTCCCGACTCTTTTCACTGGGGTGGCCCAAGTGGGGCACGGACTTATGCAGGGGTGGCATGAAGTACGAGCGCACACACACATAATGACCATAGTTTAGAGTAATGGGGGTTGGCACCTGGGCTGGCCAATTAGATTCCAGGGGTAGCACCTGCCATCCCAGGCCACGCCCTGGACACGGCATTGTTGTGCTGGTGCTCTGTCTTATACATATTATAAATACTTCCTTCAGAGCATCCCCCGTTCCTGTTTTGCCTGAAATCTTGGGTCACTTCTCTTCCCCTCTCATCACTGGACCGTGGAAACGTTTCTAATTACAGACCAACTGCTGCCGCCCCTTTCCTTTGAAAGATCTTGGATAAGGCAGCGAATCTCCACTTCTTAGGGCCATTTAGAATCTAAGCAACTTCTAGGCACTAGGCAATCAGGATTTCTGGATTTCAGAAGAACGGGAATGGTGATAATGGACGTCAAACACACTCTCCTGAAGATCTCGGATGAAGGCCACACAGGCGTGTTAATGCTTTTGGACTTCTTCATGATTTTTGGCACCCTGCACCAGTCAGTGCTACTGAATCATTAGAAAGGAGGTTGATGCAGCATCTGGCACAGCTGTCACATGCTTTCAATCTTGTCGATCCAATAGATCATCGAGCGTGAAGATTAAAGAGTTTGCATGCACCCCAGAGGTGTAAGTGTGCTCTGTGCCCCAAAGGTCTTTTATTCCACCTTAGCTATTAAACATGTGTTAAGTGCTGCCAGGGTGTGGTATGTGTGGGACACTCTTGTGGCTGGTTGTGTGTGCAGAGTTGAGCTTAGATCAGTGTGTGTGTGTGTGTGTGTGTGTGTGTGTTTTTGTGTGGATCTATGTTAACCTGCAGTGCTGGGGAGGTGTGTACATATACAGATACACAGTGTGGTATTGGGGTCATTGCACCTCTGTGTGTGTGTGTGTGTGTGTGTTTTGATGCAATGTGGGTGTGGTGTGCATGAGCAGTGAAAGGCACAGGGGCACGTGGATGTGCAATGCTAGGGTAGATGGGAAGGGTGTAGGGCTATTGGTTTGTGTAGTCCTGGGGGCAGTCTGTGTGCAGTGTGGTGTTGCAGGCACTTTGTGTGTGCTAGTGTGTAAATGCTCGCGCTTCAATTTACGCTAGGATAAGTAACATAAATATTAATGACCTCGACAAAAAACAACAACATTTTTTGCATTACATCCTTCATGATAGAGAAGCCGCATTGGGTTGGACCTGGCAAGTCTCCATTCCAACATGGCCGGTCCATTTGCAGTAGTCAAACAGCACATACAGGTTGTTCATTTCTTCACTCTATGGACACCACCAGCGCAATAGTTTCAACACACTTGGTGCCGCATTGTGACAACTATGAGGCAAAACTAAAAAGAAACTGCAAACATGACATGGCTGATGCTTGCTCCTTAGTGCACCTAACACTTCACATTTAATACATACTGCAGGAAAACAATTATTTGGGAGCTAGAAAGCGTCTGCATCTGGCGCTCAATAAACGCCATATACGAAATCGAGAGCGGCACATCAGGGCAGGCAACTAGAACAACAGGGACATACAACATTGTGCATCACAATCCTTGGCCCGACCACACCCAAACGCAGGCACATTGGGAACTGCCGAAAAGGCTGTTTCAATAACGTTTAGGGGAGCCTTTCTTGGCACCCTGAAGGAAGATGGGATCCAGGGTAGCCTTTTCCTTCTACTCGCGTTCATCTACCATACGTGGCACATAGAGGCTAGTGCCCTTTACTGCAGATTTACTGAAGCTGATGAAACATAGCGCCTTGCCGCTCTCAATGTCATAGAGTTCTATGGGTGGCTCGGTGGTAGGGAAGTGTAGGGGGTCCAGCGGAGTAGGGAGGGGTCCGCAAGCAGAGACCTCTCCTCTACTGGAAATATTAGGAAGACTCAAGGAGGTCATGTCCCTTTATTCACCCTGGTTCATTCCTGGTGCTGACAGAGCCATGGAAGAAAGAGGGAGCAGGCCAGTGCTTTCAATGAGAGGCTTTCTGCTCTCATGGCAACTTGAAATAGGTCAATACTGAAGAGCCTGGCATTTGTAGGGGAGGACTGGTCTTGGAGACCCCCCTCGCCTGCATCTTCTCCCCAGGTGAGGACCATGGCTCTGTGGGCACCCCCTCATGCCACCCGGGCCCAGGTGGAGGAGGGGTCACCCGCTGATGACATTGCCCACACGTATCCATTGTTCACATGTACTAAAATTTAGTTAGGCCTAGAAGCCATCTTGTCTAGCAAAGATGGCGTGAGCTCAGTGCACTGTAGCACGGCCCCCACCTTTGGAGGGCTTTCCAGCATCCCTGTCGCCGCAGCACCCTGGCAGATCCGCTGTGAGCGCGTTCCCATGAGAAAGATGGGTATGAGCTAACGCGAAATACTAACACTGTAACACTTCACCTTCCACAATGTAATACTGCGCCCCGCGTGACCTGGTCAGCCAGGCCGGGGTGATGGGGAAAACTGTAGCATAGCCATCTGATGGAAGCAGGAAAGAATTCAAGTATTATTGTTAAAAAACTACTTGTCTTAAAAAGAACCTGCAAACTGTGTATTAATTGCAGAAGTGTACGCTTATATGACACCCACACCCCACGATTCTTCACCATAACTGAACTAACGCTGCTAGATCACAGAGAAGGGTGCACACAATTATGCAATGAAATTTACGATATAAATATGCAAGTATTTTAGTCCTGTGTAAGAAAATCAACTCCTATATGTCTCCTCAGACACCCACAGTGGCGGGCACCAATCTCTGTGTTCCACAACCTAGTACTACCTCACATAATGCGAAATGTATATAAATAACCAAACAATGTAGTGGATAGAATGCTTTACAGTTATAAGGTACTCAGACTGACTGTGTCAAAAGAAATGTTTAATGAAGTTGGAATACATGTGTATTCAAGTAGTTTTAACAAGTAATGTTCTGCACCTAAAAATCGGCAACACACGAGAAAAATACCTTAGTGAATATGTGCAAGGCCATTCTCCCTCCCACCCTGCGAAGCCTGCCAGACAAGAAAGCTGAGGCCTGCGCCGCGCTACCCCACCTCCCCCAACCAAGCTGGAGCCGCTTCAAAGATTTGTAGGCCCCGTTACAGCATCCAAGGCCACAGCCCGCAACCTGCGTTATTTACAGCACGGCAGTAAACCTCCGTTTGAATCCACAGATCCACCAGCACCCTCTCGTAAACCCCACAACCCCCCAGACCACCTCAAGATTCATGGCTCCGTACAAGCGCGACCCCCAACACTGGGATAAGACACAGCGGCCCATTCATAACAACTTCTAACGAAACAGAAAAGCATGTACCACCCGTCCCATGCTCCAGAGCCCAGCCCCTCGACCTCTAATACCAGTCAACAGGACACAGGTAAATCACACTCTGACAAACGGCCACCAGACCCCTCACAAGGTGCATTCCTCCTGTGTTGCATTTATTCGTAAGATAACCTATTGAAAGATTTACTGTAGAAAATAACATGTCATTTCTGAAGTAACTGCAATGTGCATGGCCTAGGGCAAACAAGTCAGGGAAGGTATTCATCTCTGTCACAGGCTGCCCCAGCATACCAACACCGCCCGGATGAACTCAAGCCGGCCTGCCAGGCCCAGCCCAACCTACGAGGCTGACCAGTGACGTCCTCCCGCCAAGACCAACCACGCTGCAGCAACACCTATAGTTAGTCGTCGCCACCCAATCCCAATGAACTTGTGCCCCCTATAGTGTGTAGGTTCTGATGACGTTTTTTGTATTAGAAATACGCCTGTCTTTGCTATTGTCAGACAGAGCGCTCTCGGAGGTTGCAGAGTTCTTTGCATGCCCTATTCTGATTGATAAACTCCCACTTACGCTCACCCGCACTCTGTCTTGGCCTTATTCCCATTACGGGAGAGTCCTTTATTGTCTCTCATTGCGGGGAGGATCGTGCTGTCTTGGGGGCGCTTCCCTTCACATTCATTGGTCAATTTCTTGATTTTGACAAGGCCGGTCCAACTTTGTCTCCAATGGCTGCACATTTTAAATAAATGTAAAGATCCTTACTTCAATACGTAATAAATAATAACATCTAGTTTTATATAGCGCTATAAGCCCGCAGTCATCTAAGCGCTGAGATTACAGTTGATATTATCATCCCACAGCATGATATTGCATGGTACTCAATCTATCGACCTTGGAAGGATGAAAGGTGGAGTTGGCCCTGGCGGGATTCGAACCTGCATCAGTGGAACACAGATATCCAAAACAGGTGCTCAGCTCTGACCGGCTACTGGGGTGCTGTATTAAAACAAAGGCATGATGGACCGCAATCCATTTCTGCAAGGAACTGTTTCTTTCTTGTTATATTTTTCACACGTGGATCGTTTTGAAGTCACCCACCCTCATGATTGCTTTGTCTTACCTTCTGCGTTAAACTTTGTATCCAATTGTCCATAATTCCCTCATACTTATCCGTCATAATTATCCAGGGGTCAAGACCTAAAAATTAAAGTCGGCGGACTCAAAAAACGCAATGGAATGTGACTTCGCCAGAATCGCCATATCAAGGTGAAATGTGCACTTTTCATTACATCCGTTTTGCATAACTACCATAGTCCATCCTCTGAAAAAAGTGGGCAGACTGTGTGTACCCTTGACTTGAGCCCTGTAATTATCCCTCCCTATATTCTACTTCTCCCCTTCAAATCATTCACAGTTCTGACATTCAGTGGTTCAGCCAGAATTTCAGAACAGCGGGGGCCTTCCATGGGCATAGGTCCCCGTCCCAATAAATAAAAGAAGAAATACTAACTCAGGTGGTGAGCTTGCTTTTACTCACGGCCATAACCAGGCTGAAGTCTGAGATTTTATAGGCGCTCTGCATTCCATCGTAAATAACAGATATTACTAGTACCCAATAAAATGGCCCTCATTTTATCAACTGCGTATGGATGAAAGGTAGAAAGCACACTTGCCGAATTCTAAAATATGAGTGCAGGTTCCACAAAGCTCTTTAGTGATCCAACACATGTGAACCTGACCCCATGGAAGGAACCCTTACATGGGTCCTTCAACCCCCTGATTCTCCCCGGCATTCTGGAAGGAACCCTTACCCGGATCATTCAATCCCCTGACTCTCCCTGGCTTTCTGGAAGGAACCGTTACACAGGTCCTTCAACCCCCTGACTCTCGCTGGCATTCCAGAAGGAACCCTTACACGAGTCCTTCTACCCCCTGACTCTCCCTGGCTTTCTGGAGGGAACCGTTACACGGGTACTTCAACCCCCTGACTCTCGCTGGCATTCCAGAAGGAACCCTTACACGGGTCCTTCAACCCCCTAACTCTCCCTGGAATTTAACCCCCTGACTCTCGCTGGCATTCTGGAAGGAACCCTTACACGGGTCCTTCAACCCCCTGACTCTCGGTGGCATGCTGGAAGGAACCCTTACACGGGTCCTTCAACCCCCTGACTCTCCCTGGCATTCAACCCCCTGACTCTCGCTGGCATCTTGTACTTATGGTGGCCCTGAATCATGCTGTTCCCATCTTCATCTTGTATCCTGGCTTGCAACATTATGTGTTACTACTGACTTCTGCAATTGTATTCGCTCTCCACTCTTGCTTCTCCACTCTTTTTGACTGCTTACTCTCTGTTCTCTCCTCCTTTCCCTTCTCCCTTTTCCTATCTCCTCCCCTTACTTTCTTCTTTGTATTTACTCTATCAGAATTGTCACTGGACCTAATATGATAGCAACCTCGTCTGTTTCCTCCACCCTCCCATTACTGTTTTTTTCCACCACCCCTCGAGCACAATATGAAATGTCGTCAGGCCTAGTATGATAGTCGCTTGTTTTGTTCCTCCCCTCCCTTTCTGCACCCCTCTCCCTCACCTTTTGCTTTTCTCCGGCTCTACCAGAAATGTCATCAGGCCTAGTATGGTAGTCGCCTGTCTGTTTCCATTTCCTTCCCACTCTCCCCCTCCCTTCCTTATCTATGTCTTAGCTCTTGCACTATCTGAAATGTCATCAGGCCAAGTACGATAGTTAATTTCACATCCTTACTGTTCATGGCCTGTAAGAATGTCGTTGTATTTTCCCTTGTTCCCTTCCTTGCCTTGAAGTGCTTTGAAACACATTGTGCATAGGCGCTATATAAATAAATAATCAAATCAAATCATTCTGGAAGGAACCCTTACACGGGTCCTTCAACCCCCTAACTCTCCCTGGCATTCAACCCCCTGACTCTCATTGGCATTCTGGAAGGAACCCTTACACGGGTCCTTCAACCCCCTGACTCTCGCTGGTATGCTGGAAGGAACCCTTACACGGGTCCTTCAACCCCCTGACTCTCGCTGGCATCTTGTACTCATGGTGGCCCTGAATCATGCTGTTCCCATCTTCATCTTGTATCCTGGCTTGCAACATTATGTGTTACTACTGACTTCTGCAATTGTATTCGCTCTCCACTCTTGCTTCTCCACTCTTTTTGACTGCTTACTCTCTGTTCTCTCCTCCTTTCCCTTCTCCCTTTTCCTATCTCCTCCCCTTACTTTCCTCTTTGCACTTACTCTATCAGAATTGTCCCTGGACCTAATATGATAGCAACCTCGTCTGTTTCCTCCACCCTCCCATTACTGTGTTTTTCCACCACCCCTCCAGCACTATCTGAAATGTCGTCAGGCCTAGTATGATAGTCACTTGTTTTGTTCCTCCCCTCCCTTTCTGCACCCCTCTCCCTCACCTTTTGTTTTTCTACGGCTCTACCAGAAATGTCGTCAGGCCTAGTATGGTAGTCACCTGTCTGTTTCCATTTCCTTCCCACTCTCCCCTCCCTTCCTTATCTGTGTCTTAGCTCTTGCACTATCTGAAATGTCGTCAGGCCGAGTACGATAGTTAATTTCACATCCTTACTGTTCATGGCCTGTAAGAATGTGGTTGTATTTTCCCTTATTTCCTCCCTTGCCTTGAAGCGCTTTGAAACACATTGTGTATAGGCGCTATATAAATAAATAATCAAATCAAATCAAATCATTCTGGAAGGGACCCTTACACAGGTCCTTCAACCCCCTGACTCTCGCTGGCATTCTGGAAGGAACCCTTACACGGGTCCTTCAACCCCCTGACTCTCACTGGCATTCTGGAAGGAACCCTTACATGGGTCCTTCAACCCCCTGACTCTCCCTGGCCCTCTGGAAGGGACCCTTACACGGGTGTTTCAACCCCCTGAGTCTCCCTGGCAATCTCTTTCTGTATTAATGCTCCATTGCTTGGTAGGGAGCTCTGATACAGACATTGCTTCCATATATACGGTCATATATGAGCAAATGTTTTCAATTCTGCCACATAACCTCAGTCTGTAAACTCCTGAGTATGCACATTCTTAAGTTTTAAATGCGGGCACGCCACTGCTCACATCTGGCACACAACGGCTTCATTCACACTTGTTTCGTATAAATGTGCTGGAAGAGAGTGCTTGTTAGCACACGCCATTTTGCATTGCTGCACAGTTTATAAATACAGGGATCAAGTGCAAGCATTACATATATGACGTGAGCCTAAAAGCCAAGAAAGGTTGCTTCTTTCTGACATTGTATTTTATTGTATTATACTTGTCCTTGTATAGCACCTTTTACCATGATTATAGTCTCAATGCGCTGTTAGTGTGAACGCCCCGCCCTCGGAGGACGGAAGTCCACAGTGTTGGAAGTCATGGAGCACGATTAGCATGCGTGTGTGCATTTGGTGAAATAAGGCTTAGCAGGGCTGGCCAGGCTCCGGTAGAGATGCAACCCATGTGGTCAGGCATGCTGATGGGTGCTGTGAGGAATCGGGGTGGCATCAGTGCTATAGACTTGCTATGTGTTCAGCGTGCCCGAATTTGTCACAGGTCTGCGCTGCAATCTGTTGTCAGATGTGTTTAGGCATAGTCTGGTGTAAGTAGGCAGAGAATTATGTGAACGGCACAACCACATTTTGTCATAGTCCTTGGTATATACTGATGTGTGGGATAGCCATGCCTGCGGCCACTGGAGTGGTGTATTATACGTACCTTACCGCCACTGATGGCACTTTGTTGTTAGGGCACCGCTCAGATATTTGGCTTCTTCTGTCGGTTCTTGATGCTCTTTAACTTTCATGATGCAACTTAAAATACTGCCCACAGATTTGTATTACTTTGAAGAAATAGACACACCCCAGGAGCGCCTGTGCAATAAAGTCACGTGCTTATTGTCCTGTTTTAACACAGGCATGCAGCTTGCTTTTAAGCCCAACATATTCAGAGCTGCCACAAAAAGCTTAACACACTTTTCGCGCGTCAGTCAAGAAGATATGCTCCCTAAACACCTGAAAATAATAGCTCTAAATACAGCCAAGCTGTGGCTAGAATGGCAGGAAGGGTCCTGGGATAATGAGAGTGGGTCTTGCTTCTCATTCCACACCCTGTCTATGTCCCTGCTGACTTCTCTGTTTTCTTTTACCCATCCTTCACCTCTCACATACCTTGCTATAGAACACCTTTAAAAATAAAATCCATTTTGTTATCCATTTCATTCCTGGGGTCTTGCCTTAAAACGCAACCAAAACCTGCCTGGACACTATGCAGTGTGTTTTAGTGTCCTTTTCAAAAGAATGGTAGTATGAGAAATGTTTCTAACCATACTTTTTTGCCTCTGAATCATGTTTTCAATTGTGTTCACATTTTAATCTGATGGGCATTAAGCATGATATAAATGCTCCCCCATTCTGGGACTTCTGTAGTAGGGATGGGTGAGCCTTAGGGTGATTTGACCCAAAACATGATACGAGACGGCTTCCATACCAAGCGCGAAAATACCCAATTATCACAGCTTCTGGCCTGAATCCTTTGAAACCAGTGATCGCCATAGTGAAATATTGGTTCAAATCAACTTGGAAATTGATTGAAACTGAAAAAGTCAGGTGTAAGAATAAGAACGCATGAAAACAAAATGAATCCAAAATAAAAATAATTAGACGAAAAGGAAACAAATAAAATTAAGAGGAAGAAAGGAAATGTTCATGTGGAAAAGTAAAAGGAATGATGTAGTTTTAATAAGGGTGGTGGGGAGGAGTGGATGTTGATAAGAATTGTGAAAAAGTTTGTAAGAAACTAAATGCACAATAAAAAAGAATTAAAATAAAATAAAATAAAAATGCAAAAATGTGACAAATATTTGACCGTGGTCAAGCCGAGAAGTGGTCTTCTCTATACAAGCTGATCGAATTGAGGACAAATCATTTGAATCATTTTGTTTTTCAGTTCCTTATAGTGCCAATCATTGCAGCCAAATAGAGCTACGCCCCATTGTTTAGGTGGGTTACAATGTGATTTGCGCCAGATTGCCTTTTCCTTATCTGAGGAATGGACATCTGGCAAGGGTGTAAACGCCCTAGCATTTTGTATTTGTAATAAATGATAAAATCATGCAGGTGATTCCATTCCATAAAGGGTGGTGTGCTAATCAGACCCTGCTGTGACTTGCACCTGGGTGGATGCAAATGAGATGTGCATGGCCGGTAAGGAAGGGAGGTGTGCTGTTTCTTGCTTTGCTGGATGGATGGTTGCAAGCTAGTCTGGAACACATGGGTACCTGTTTGAGGCACTCAATCAAGTGTATCATTGGATAACATTGGCATGACATTGGCAGGCTCCAACTCAACACCTACAAAAAAGAAACACAATTCTGCTGTACCAAGCCACGCATCCTCATAACCATGCCATGGACTGGAATAATGGATACCTGTCTCTCAAAACCAAAAGTAGTCAGGAACCCAGGAGTCTTGCTAAACAACCCACTTACTTTCGAACCACAAAGAGCCTTTGCGCATCTTCCTGCCAAGGATGCTGGCGTCCACCTGCCTGGTTCTCTCACGGCTAGACTAAACAAACCTCATGTACCTCGCTCTTCCCGAAGATCTCTTGTGACAGCCAAGAGAGTACCAAACCAGTTTCAATGCACTAGAACAACATGCCACAAACCAATAGCAGTGAGAGAGCGGTGCTCCCAGGGGTTATGCTCCATTTGCATTAGTGAAAATTGTATGGGGCCTTACCATGAGATAATTGCCCTTCGTTCAGCCTTATCGTTCATTGTCGTATTTGGGTCCGATCTTGGTTGGAGGTCACCCGTGACTAGAGTCCAAAATGCCAAAGTGTTGAAAGACTGACATATGGGTGCACACGTCCGCACAGCAAGCCATTAAAATTAAATCAATGCAACACCAGATTAATCTTTTGTGATTGGCGGAAAACGAAATGCTCACATATCACGTGTTTGGGCCGCTCCTGGACAAGGAAAAGCTATGATTTCCGACGTCTTCTGCTCATGTACATTCCTGGGTAAACATCCAGGGAAAGGGGGCGGGGGTGACTTTCTTTACTGCACAGCCATAGAAAACATGCTGTGGGCAACTGGCAATGCCAGAAGTGTCATTAACGTAAATTGAGCCCCGGGCCTCGTCTCTGGGTCCCTTGGTACCAGCCTTCATATTGAATTGGCCTTCCCAATTTTTCGGTGACCTCTGCCGTGGCGCCGTCTCCTGCGGGTTGAAGGTGGACTCGCCCTTGTCTGGTGCGGCGAGCCGGAGTGCGGCGTTCAAGCGCCAATGTAGCCCTCCGGCGCAGCTCTTGCAGCTGAGCGCTAAAAGCCGGCCATCCATCTTTGCTGTGAAGACCACAGGGGCAACAGTCGCTGGAGCAGTGAAGTCTGCTTTCCCACGAGAAGCACTCATGCCTCTTCCTCAAGGACATGTTCAACCTATCCTCTGTGCACTTCAGCCAGGAAATCCACGTGATGATGAATAGTGTTCCATGTGGGCACGAGATCTCTGATAATCCCAGCTTCCCCAGTTCAGCAAAATGTCTGGCCCTGGGCAGATCACTTTATCTTCCTGGCACTACGTTGCAGACAACGTGCACCAGTGCAAAAATTGCACCCGTGCAAATATTCGCTGTTTCATTTGTGTGCTGGCTTGAAAATGCATCGTGCTGATGCAAAGTTTCTGCAATGGGGCCCCTGCTACCTTAGTGACTTGCTCTGCCAAATTGAGAGAGATGGAAACCCACATTAGTGCCATTATCAGAGGCTATGTGAATGCTTGGCACATCCACCTCTTTGATCAGTGTGTCAGAGTCAGCGGTGGCATAGGAAACATGGCGTTATGGGTATGTGGCTTCTTTATGGGAATGGGGATATTTCTGGAGGAAATTCGGCCACATCCGTTTCCTGTTGTCGCCACTCTTTTTGGCAGTAAATCCACCAAATTACTGGTGCTGGGTGGCAGCGTTAGTTCCCATTTTGGAGCCCCATAGGACTCCATTGGAGTGTGGCGTGTTTACCACGTCTGGCAATTTTCATCCAGGGTAAATCCTCAATTTATCTGGAGGCGCTATCTGCTTTCAAATGATGACACTGCAATTACCAAGATACCACTGAATTAATTGTACATCAGCAGCTGTTGTGAAGGTCTCCGCCAATCAGGAAGCTCAAGCGCGGGCATTATTTGCTGGTGTTGGGAGGATAGCTCCCGGGCAACGTGCTCGCCTTGGAAGCAAGACGACAAAGAGCAACACAGGTTCGATGCCCGGGTCCACACTTAGAAACCTCTGGGTATTAAGCGCGTTATAAATAACATATCATATCATATCACGGCAATCCTTCTGATGGTTCCCTAATCACCTTGTGCTCCTCTCCCATCCTCCCCACTCTAAATTTCTTTTTAACTGAACACTTGTCTTCACTTGCCTTCTCAGTCCCCTGTCTTCTATTTACTTTCTTCTGTGCTCCTTGCCTGCCATGGAAACAGAAAGGGGCTCTTTTTTTTAGTTCATGGTGAATCTGTTAGCATCATTTGTTAAAGCACTGCCATATTTGTAATGGGGGCAATTACACTGTAGCAACAGAAACCCAGTGTGCTTCAAAATATGCTAGTTATTTCGGTTAGGCCAAAATAACTGAGGGTAAAAGGTCCGAGAACCAAAAGTCCGACCCCCATTTGTTCGCATAGATATATGTGCGGGGGGAAAGGTGTTATAAAATGTATAGGCGTAAGGTGGGGAGGGTTGTGGGGGTCTCCCCCCCACATATATATATATATATATATGTATATATATGCTAACAAATGGGGAAAAAAGAAAACAAAATCGGACTTTTGGTGGTCAGACTTTTAAACTCGGTCATTTCATGCAGATCTGTTATTTCACAATTCACAGACTTATAACCATGTTAGCATGAAATTCCTTGATGTTTTTCTATGGGTTACGGACTGTGGGTTTGTAAGAGGATTCAATTCAAGACTACAGCTAAGTCAATGCCTAGTCTGGGATACTGAATGGAAACCCTTATTGATATATCTTTATGTCCAGTTCATGAGTTCTGGATGACTACCCCTATATAACACCCCTCTCTTGGAACCCCCCTGACCCCACTGAGCCAAGAAGTAGTTCTGTTTTGCAAGTTTAAACGGTTTATTTGAGAATGTAAACAATATATATATATCACACTTTATAATAAATTAATAATTATTATCACACTTCAGAACATGAGCAGTTAACAACAATGGGTAATGTTCTACTAATAAACTGATTTGATTACCCAGGAGTAGTATAAAAGATGAGGTAGCACACTTGGGAATAGGAACAGAAGAATAAGGTGGTAGAGAATGCTTTATCTAGTTTCAGATGGATGCAATGTTGAATGAAAATGCAATACAGAAAATACTCAATATGATTTCAACAAAACAATGTAATCACTTTTCTCTGGCAATCAACCCCCCCACCCCCTTTATGCAATGTAAGGAAATGAAGAGGAGAGCACACAGTTCTTAGAAATGCAATCAAATGTAATTCAGTTCACCCCAGGAAGCTTATACAACAATAGGAGTTTTGAAACACAGGCAAAATGCTTTGAATATGGTGACAATGCAGTGAGAAATATGCTGAAAATGCTATTAATTCCCTTCAGGAGGTTCAGGGTGAGTGGTATCTAGTTAATATGAGTTCAGGCTCACTCTAGCAATGATTCAGGGATGGTTCTTAAGAGGCAAACGAAATTTAGCAGTTCAGGCAAAAGCTGCTGATTTTTACAGTAAAGAAATCGGGCCAAATCGCAAATCGCTGCAAAATTCGCAAATGCGTGAATCGTGATTGCGGCAAAAGTATAAGTAGCAAGTCGGTTCTAAGCTTCAGAGGAAAGTTAAACCAAGTTCCTAGCACAAACGGTTAAGGAGTTATGAACGATTTTGTGAAGGTTGTTTTTCGGATTTGAAATTTTAAAAGTTCAAAGCGACAGGTTACAGCTTGCAGCTAGAAAATGACAGGTGACAGTTTTTGAAAATGACAAGTGACAGCTATGCAGCTTCAGAATTGACAAGTGACAGTTAGGAGGCAGTTCTACTTAGGTTAAATAGATTGAATTATATCACTTGAAACTAAGAGATTTGGTTTCACCCCGTCCTAGCTGCACTCACAATGTGTTTTGGAAGGTCTAGGTCTAGGTCTCACGGATCGGGTCACGATGGCTTCGGTTCTGGTTTTGCCCCAGACGGTCTCTGCGCACAGCACTTCACAGCGATCTGGTCTCTAGTTCTGTCCGGCACCGGTTCTGGCACAGTCTGGTCTCTGGGTACAGCGTCTCTGCACAGCTCCTGGATCTTTCTGCACAGCTTTCTCTGGACACAGCGCTGATCTGCACGGCTCCTGGATGCTGCTACCGCTGTTAGGTTTGCTGGATTCTGAGGCCTGCTGACAAATACTTTTGCTTGCAGTGGGCCTTCTTGGTTCAAAGTTCTGTAGTCTCTGTTTAGCTTGGAAGTCTAAGTGTAGGATCTCTGGATGTGAAGTCGTCGGTCAGCATGCTCCGCAGCAACTGGAATTGAATTCCCTCTCTAACTTCCAGTGGCTCTTTTTATGTCTTTTGAAAGTGGGTGTGTGTGCAGCATCACTAGCCAGCCCCTCTCTCAACTGCCCATTGGTCAAGCTTTCCGCACTGCTTTGATTGGGGGAAGGAAATGTGTGTCATGGTGATGCTGTTTTATGGTCTGCAGAAAGGATACTCCCCTGTCAAATTGCACACAAATTCATATTTGACCCAAATACATATTTGCACAGGTACACATTTGTTAAAATTACATGCACCCATCACATATCACATGAGGTATACTCTGTTCAAACTCTGCTCTTCCTGGGGGCTTGCATTCAGAAATGGCAACATTTTGTGCTTTTTAGTGGGTTTTGCAACATCAGATTTTTCTCCAGATTTATGCACATGTACACCCCCCACCCACACATATCTCAGTAACTTTCCAGGTCGCTAGCTTAAACACAGAGTATGTGGTGTCAATAAATAGCGGGGTTTTGCCCCAGAACATCACACAAATTCCCAACGCGTCTTAAAACGTGCACAGAAAAATCACAAGAATTATGGTATCAATAAAATAATTTTGACAAGTCCGCACTGTGAGTTATACATCTTTCTTAGAATCATATTCTGGCCAACAGGGGTGTGTCTTTTCAGGTCACATGGTATAGAAACCAGTTTATCCAGTTTCTACCAAGCTCAGAGACCCTGCCCCTCCCAGCTTCTGCCAAGAGGAAGCTGTTTTACGGTCCCCCCAATAAACCATCTGCCTGAGTCAAGGCAGGGCTTTGTTCAAAAGGAAGCCATTTACGACCACCCTAATAAACCATCTGCCTGGGCCCTTTCTTTAGTTTCTTGCAATCCCCTGATAATTCAATCAGAGAGTGTGTGACCTCCTTTTGGCAGGAGCAACAGAATGCAGCCAGGCCTGGGAATGCATTTGTTGGGCAAGCCCCCACTCCTGTCAGGGGTAGCTGTCTGGCAGAATTCCAGTTTCCTTAAGCCAGGTTTCAGGTAAAATGTCACTTTTTGTTCCCCAGTTTAAGTCAAGACAATTTTTACATATGCAGCTAGAATGCTGATTCTAAGTTCAAAACTATGACATTTTAACAGTTACAAACTATGTGACACTCAAAAGTAGGTCACTCAGTTAATTTAAACATTTTCGATTTTTAGTAGTTTTAAATCCAGTTTCAGTTAGGCTGCTGCAGACCTGCAGAGCTCAGCCAGTCTTGTTATGAATTTGTTTTGGGGCTCTTCAACTTCCCAGATTTAGTATGCACACATACTTCATTCTGCCAGATGTCCGCTGGTGTCCAGTGAGATTTTTGGATGTGTTGCAATGTGTCCAGTGAGATTTTTGGATGTGTTGCAATGTTTGAAAATAGGCATTTTGAGCTGGCATTCAGAGAAACCAAAGGTAATTTTAAAGTGCGGTTTTTCCTTTGGCACACATTTCACTCATGGCACCCCGGCCCATCCTGCTCGCACTGGTGGGTGGCAAGTTAGGCCGCCATTTTGGTGCGCACACACACTCCGTGGTTCTCCTGGATTCTGGCGCACATGTGGGCTTTTTGGCCATCTTGGATTTTCTAAGCCCACAGCACCAAATGTTGCAGCCTGATAGCTAAAACGTGGGTCAGGACACCCAACAGGTTCTACCGGACCGGGGCGAGTAGTGAGAAAGGGTGTAAACAAGAGGAGACACAGGGAGGGTGTGGGATGGTTAAGTTGAGTGCAGAGGAGAATCGAAAGGAACAAGATGGTGTGTAAATTGTGATACAATCAGACAAGTACCGAGAAGCAAGACCATTGACAGCTTTGTAGCATAGGAGAAGGAACTTCAAACGAGAACCAATAAGCATGTTGTAGGTAGGTAGAAGCCGGGCAGGATCTGGGTAGGGTGTAGACTGGGGACTTTCTCTAGAGAGAGGAAGGAGTAGAGAGGAAAGACAAGGAGTAGGCTTGGGAAGAAATCCAGTTTTCTGAGCACAAGAGTGAAGATCCAATTTTGTGTAGAGTGCTTAGTAAGCAATCAATGGATTTTCCGAATGTTGGTGAGCTTAATACGAGCAGCAGAGGCAGTGGTAGTGATGAATTGTTGCAGTTGGAGGCTGCTAGCAAAGAGGAGCCCAAGATTGCAAGCATTGGGTGAGGGAGCAAGAAGTTCAGGCAGGATGGGGATAGGAGAGGAGAAGGTAGGGATGTTATTGGAAGCTGAGAGAAAGATGACTTCCTTTTTTGAAGAGTTCAGAATGAGGCAGCAGCAAGCCTTCCAGTGACAAAATACATGAAGACAGTTTGTGAACTGTTTGGAGATGGCTAGGGTGAAAGAAGGAAATGATAAAATATTTCAGTGTTTTCAGCAAAAAGTTGATAGTGTAGGCCAAAGCATGAGATACGTCTTCATAGGTCAGAGCTATAGAGGAGGAAGAGCAGTGCTCCAAGGACGGATCCTTGGGAATGTCGACAAGGAAAGGTTTGTGAGTTCGAAGAGATTTTAAAGGGTCATCGTTACAGGTAAGAGACAATCCATGCAAGAGCATATTTGCAAAACCCAAGTTCCTGTAGAGTGAGAAGGCGAGAGGAGTGGTTGACAATGTCAAAAGCTACAAAAAGGGTCAAAAGGAGGAGTATAGAAGAGAGCTTGGAGGGGTGAACATTAGACAGAAAGTTAGAGATATGCATAAGTGCAGTCTAAGTTTAATGTTTACTACGGAAGCCAGATTGAAGTGGATCTCCAAGGCCATTATCCTCAAGGTACTTAGTGAAGACCACCTGCTCAAGGACTTTTGAATAATGAAGAAGGAGATAGTTTGTTGGGACATTTGGTTCATGTGATGAATGTTCTGATGTTGTCCCTTCTCTCCTAGGGGATTGCCCCTTCTCATGAGGCCAGGGAGGAAAGGCCGCTACTCGATAGTTCCCCTGTGGGTGGTACTCAGCAGGAGGATCTAATGGGGAGGGATCCCCCTGTGGGACTAGGGACGACTATCCGTAATGAACGTGGTATCCTAATACCTCACCCAACCCTCACTCGCCCTCTTACCCTATCTCTTTCACCTCTGTCCCCCACGCTTCTATCTATTCCTGTAATGTAGAAAATACTGGGATGATAAAGAATAGAGGCTACTTAGATACAGCGTCCTTGCATTGTGCTGAGATGATGGAGAACCCAGTAGACCCAAGGAGAATCTGAAGATCAGTACTGGGGAGAAGAAGAGTCCATTGACACAAAGGAAAACCACAGGTACTGGGATGAGGAAGTGCAGAAGCATAAATAATACTCCTGGAACACTCGTGAGCATTCTAGTGGTTCCCGAATTCCTGTTAGTCCAACTTTAATTGAAAAACAAGAGGGAATACAGGAAGCTTAGTTCAACCCGCCTTCGAGGGACTGAAGTACAGTGGGCAAGACAGGACAGAGAAGCTGGACGTGCCGAGGCTGGTGGCAGGATGCTGGAGAGTTTTTCCAGGGTCGAAAGGAGGAGAGCCTTACCTCGTGCTGGGGCAAAGCTGCCACCATCGACATGAAGGGTGGGCCAGAGTGTTCTGCGTTGGCAGAGCACGCTAGGAAGACCCAACCACTGTGGAGATACTACAGAGAGGACTGCTCAGGGGTAACGCACTCGCCTCGGAAGCAAGACGACGCACAGCAGTGTATGTTTGATCCCGGGGCTTTGCTTAGAAACCGCTGGGTATTAAGTGCATTATAAATAACCAATAATAATTATACATTATAATTATAATAATTAAAGCTGGGCAAGACCTTGCAGAGGTTCTGAGGTACCAGAAAGCATAAATCTTCCTTGACTGGCCCGATCCCTCAGCAAAGGCCCCTGGAGCGAGGGAGTCATACGGGCTGCCTGGAGCGAGCAGAAGAAGGTGCAGGCCACTTCTTCATTGTGGCAGTACCTCGCAGGTTAGTGGTTTGATATGATTTGGCATTTATAACACGCCTGTACAGAAGTGTTTCTAGGTGCCACAAGACATGGAAGGGAAGACAGAGGGAAGACAAGACAAACCGTCCTACTAGGCCTTGTGTCATTCAGATCGACGAGAAGTGTAGGGGAGGGGAGCGGTGGAAGAGCAACGGAAGATGGGAATGGGAAGTGTGAACAGGGCAGCTTGACTAAAGAGTGGGTGCAGTCAGGTCAGCATGATAGTGCACGGTAGGCTGGGCAGCAGTGCAAGGAAGACAGCCCTAGGAGGAGCCTGATACCCAATGAGACTCTGAGGGTACCAGGCAAACAGTCAGCACAGCAGACAGGTAAGTTAGCAGGGAAGAGAGAGAGAGAAGGCAGAGGTGAAACGGAGGGTCTTTTACTGCATCCAGAAGAATTTCAGTCTGAGAAGGTCAGGCAGGCCGTTCATGAGGGATGTACCTGCAGAGGAGAGGGATCAACCCCCCACTCTCTGTCTAGAGAAGCGTCTGACCCACAGAGAGTTGGAGGTAGCAGAGCAGAGGGCTCAAGAAGGAAGGTCTTTTGGGAGAAATAGTTGGATTAAGTGTGGGCCCTGGCCCCAGAAAGTATTGTGGATGATGCAGAGGGTCTTGAACTTTATCCTTGCAGTCAACGGGAGCCAGTGGAGAGATTTCAGGGCTGGAGAGATAAGGTTCCTGGGCTTGAGCCCAAGGATAAGTCTTGCAGTCCGGTTCTGGATTAGTTGCTGAGGGACGGAGAGTAGAGGCAGGTAGATTGAGAAAGAGGCTGTTGCAGTAGTCCAACCTGGAAGAACCAGAGCTCTAGGGACAGAGAGATTCTGTGAGAAAGTGAGAAAAGGTAGAATACCTCTGAGGAGGTGAAGCTGTAAGTGGGCCTTTTTGGCAAGGTCCATGATGTGAGGAGAGAAGGAGAGAGTGGAGTTGAAGATGACCCCAAGGGTTTTTGTCTCACAGGAAGGCGATGGTAGAGGACCCTAGGAGGGTGGCCAGAGTGAGAGAGGGAAAGCCGGAGCAGGGATCCCAATGAGAAGGATCCCCGTCTTACTGGCATTGACGTAGAGATCATTGGAGGCACACCAATCCTGGATTGCGGATAGTCAGGAATGAGTGAGGGAGATGAGGCGGCTGAAGAAGCCTGAAATAGAGCGTCATCCGCATAACAATGAAAGTTAGAAGAGAAGGTGGAGATTGAGTGGGCCAAAGGGGTGAGAGGATTGAAGAGCCAGGGTGAGAGGATAGAGCCCTAGGGGCCACCACATGTGGAGAGAGAGCTGTGGAGAGAAAGGACCCAAGTTGGACCTGCAATGGTCGGTCCAGGATGAAGGAGGTCAGTCATGCCAGACGCTGATTCATTATGCCCAAGTTCTCATGGAGTTGATTGAGCAGGGTGGCATGATTGACTGTGTTGAAAGCAGAAGAAAGGTCAAGGAGCATGAGGGCAGAGGGAGAGCAGGATACAGATTAAAGAGCAGATCTTCACGGGTGTTCAGGAGAGCAGTTTTCATGCCTCTGGCTGCTCTGAAGCCAGACTGATGGTCATGAAGACAGCCAACAGATGTGGAGAGTAAGCTGGGAGATGGCTTGCTTTTCTAGGAGTTCGCCCAGGAAAGGAGTGATAGAAATCATACAATAGTTTGCCGGACAGGTAGGATTGGCAGAAGGCTTTTTAGGTAGGGGATGCACAAGGGAGTGCTTGAGGAGAGAGGTGAAAGAACCAGCGAAGGAGTGATTGCAGAAATTGGCCAAGACTGGAAATGTGGTTCTTGATAGTTCTGGAAGAGCACGGAAGCACCTGTTTGGATGACACTTTCATAGATCAGACTTGCCTGGAAACATCATCAGGTGTTGTCAGATAGAAGGAGGTAAAAGGAGGAGGAGAGGGAGAGGTGGCCAGGAGGGGCCTGAGTTAGGTGGAGGAGGAAGAGGTGGAAAGTGAGGACATGATTTCCTGAATTTTTGTGGTGAAATGAGAACCCAGTGCTGTTCAGTGGGCCTGGGAGTGAACAGGAGAGGTGGAGACTGCAGTAGGATTGGCCAGTTCATTGCAGATTTTTAAGAGTTTGGCCGTGTTGTTGGATGCCGCAGAGACATGAGCTTGGATATGGATCCTCTTCTTCGAGAGGACAGAGAGTCTGTATTGCCTTTGGAGAAGGTGGCAGGCCAGTTTGTCAGATGATGCACCTGAAGCCCTCCACTTCCTCTCCACAAACTCTAGTGAACAGGTGCTGCCATGTGGAACTGGAATTCGGGTCTGGCACCCATATAGCATGCATCCAGGGCGACAAGGTCATCCTCATAGTCACAGTGCCTGGCAGGGTAGTGTACCAGGTAGACTACTGAAAGAGAATGCGTCGTTCAGGGTCTGGGATCCTCATTGCATGCATCAAGGGTGCCATGGTCCTCCTCACAGTCACAGTGCCTGGCAGGGTAGTGTGCTGTTGGGGGCCAGAGGAATTAGGGATTCGCAATAACAATGTTCCACCTTATCAGAGATTCTTAGATCCATCAAAGGCTCCCCAATGCAAAAACGTAAGACTCAGCCATGGGGCAAAGTTTGCTGTCTTTTTTTTAATCCAATGTAGCTAGGGATCATACAGGAAAACAAAATCTCCAGCAATCTCAGCTCTCGAACCTGTTTCACACGTTTTTACCACATCACAAAAAAAACTGTCAACTCCAAAAACCTACAGGTTGTTCTTGTTGGTTAGCTTAGACTACCTATAGGGCCTATATGGGATAGCAGTTCTACTGGCTTTCAGTATCAGATGGCTCCACCAGAGACTTCCCCCAATTTGTTGCAAGCTACACTGTTGTAGGGTTGTAGAAAGACCATTTACCCTTATAACATTTTACACCACCTCATAAATCGAGCTTCTGGATTGTCTAGGGAAGGTCCACCCAGACCTGGGACCCTTTCTGGTCACAGAGCTCAGTGAACCTTTTCAATTTGATGGGAAGGGACATGAAGGGCTGTGTGTTCCCTATTGTTGCTACAGGTCTAATCCCCTAGCCTGGGAGAGTGCCTGCAGGTTGCAGTTTTTGATGGGCAACACTTGTATCATTCCTCTTCGTCTCGCTGGGAACAGCTTCTCTTCCCAACACAAGTAAATGGGCATTGGCCTGTCCTGCTGGGTCACGTGTGAGTGGACCGCAAAACAAAGCCCTTCTATCTGCAATTATGAGTATTTTATTATGAATTCTTGCAGACAGCTTGCTGCCTCGGGAACCAGGAATTGTCAACCCCCTTGTCCTTGGCTGTGAACACCAGTCCTGTGCCTTGTGCTGCAGGGATCAGTTCTCCCCTTCAATGCTTGAGGCCTGACTTTTCCTACCTGATTCACTTCAGTCATTCTATAGGTTCTGTATGTCTTTTCATGGCTTTTTGTAGTTAGACGCAATAAAGCATATGCAAGCTTGGTCCACGTATATTCTGCAACTAAGCTTGGCCCACGTACATTCTGCAACTTGCGTTGTTGCTTTGGTGAAAGAAATAAAGAAAAGGGTTGTAGCATTATGTAAATGTATCTGTCCTCTGCCTACAGGAATTATAAGCATGTAATGTAAGCTTGTAAATGTAAGCAATTTGCATGTCTGTCTAACTATGGATGCATATTTACTTCATGGCTAATGCAGCTATGTTGTGATGTCACTAATTACATCACTGATACCTGGCTTTATTGTCAGTCAATCTGATCCATAGATGAGATCTCTATCTCCTCGAAACCATGAAAAGGATATCGTTTGACTGGCTGACTGAGAGAATATCTGTCGTCATATCTGTGATACTTTGGTGCAGTCAATGACTGGCCAAACAGCGAGTTATACCTTTCATTCTTCATTCTGCCGGTCGACATTCGGATATAAGTCAGACAGGCCATTCCAGGGTTCTCTCTTCAGTACCAAGCAGACTACTGGAAGATAAATACTTCAGGTTCTGGGACCTATACCAACAAGACTGGAGAGAGTCAAGTTTGGGACAATGTGTAAAGCACATCCAAAGCCAGGGGAAGAGCCATGCCCCTTGACATTGTGAAAAGCACTTGAAAAGCCTGAGGAAAGACAGTTCCGCTGGAGTTGAAAAAGTATGGAAACTCAGCCTAAAGAAGGTTAAGTGGAGGGAGGTATTGCCCTAACATTGTGAACTGCCAAGTAAGGTTGCTACAGGCCATGGGAATGGAGCCATTCTCCCTGGGAAGGATGAACTGTACAATAAGTCTGAGAAAGACCAGGGGAAGGTACACATTCCTCCTGATTTTGAACCCCGCTTATTGAGCAAAGTTCAAGGCCAACAGGAGAATCAAGGGGAAGGGTGGTATTTCCCTTTGCTGGGAAAGACACAACAAACAATACCAGAGATACTTTTTGAGAACCTTTGTTTGATACTCTTTGTGTAACTTTTTGTTGGATACTACTTCACCTGCAACCTAAGGAGAAGATCACAGTATGGGAGAAGTGAGCCATTCTCTCAGCCTGTACTATCTAAGAAGAACTTGGTTGTGAACCTACGGTCCAGAAGAAGGGAGTCATTCTTCTGGACCAACAAAACATTTTTGTTTATTCGAATTAGAGTTGAGTGTAAGGGACAGAGTGAGGTTTTTGGACACAGGACATGGGACTTTATTAGATTTGGACATTCAGAGAGGACCCTTAGTATTTACAGTGAGGATGGGAAACCCTCTTAGTTTTAGGGATAGGCATCTTTTCCTTTTCTTCTACAAACTAAATAAAGCTTATTTGTTTGAACATGCCCCCTGTGTCAGTTTCCTGCTTCTGAACCCTTACAGTCACCAGAGGGTTTCTTCAATAGGGGTAAAACAGCTGCAGATTTGAATAGGCAGGGAAGAGTCCTGCAGATTGAAAGGTTAACAAGCTTGTAAAGATAAGGTCAAGTGATTAAGACTAATTCATTAACCATTTGATGAGAAAAACCGTTGACACTAGCGCAAGATGGGTTGGCACTGCAAAGGATGGGTGCTAATTCAATAGGAGCTCTAAGGGAAAGTATCCAATATTAGAAGAGGTAGTGGGGAGTAGTGCTGGACAGAGGAAGAGTTGGGAAGGGAGAGAGAGGAGAGCTGTGAGAGTATCATGTATTTTAGAGATTTTGGAGAAAATGTAGTGAACAAAAAGTCATTAGCAGAAAGGGAGGAGGTGATGGATATTGGCTTGGGAAAAGATTGGAGGGTAGATGAAAGATTGCAGGGGTGATAGCGAAGAGAGGAGATTAGGTTTGTGAAGTAGGAAGATTTTGCAGTGTTTAGTTCAGATGTTACAGCAGCTGGGGAATTTGTGGAGACTAGGACTAGGGTAGGTGTCTGTAATTTGAACCAGTGTCGGTTACAGCGCACACTTGTTTTCAAGGTCTGAATTTCAGACGTGATCCAAGACTGAGGATGGGGACAGGAAGGTGTGAAGGCGGAAGCAGAATAGTGTAGTTCAGACAGAGTAATACGTGGATATTAAAAATCGGAAAGAGCACAGTCAATGGAAGGGGCATGAGTAGGGGAAAGAGACAGGAGAAAAATAGAGAAATCCTCACATCGCCAAGCTAAGGGGCAAGAGAGACCTGCCTGAATTTCCTCTTAGTCAATGAAGACTGAAGATGATGAGTAGAAGGTGGAAGGGCTGAGATGGTAAAGTGACCAATGGAGTGATCAGAGGAAGATGGGTCCCTGGAGGTGCCAGAGTAGAGTGAATTGGATAGTGAGACAAGGGATGGCATAGGGGAAGAGTTGAGGGCGTTATCGATAAGGAACCCCACACCGCTGCCATTCCCAACATGTCTTGGAGAGTGGGAGAAGGTAGTGTAGCAGAGTCATGAGGGGAGATCCTGATTTCTCTGATAGCAAGAAGTGAAAGTTCGGGAGGTGATAAGATTCCAAGTGGTGAGGTAGGAAGACTTGCTGCAGAGGGATTGTGCATTCCAGAGGTCAAATGAACGAGTAATAGGAGGTGGGGGAGATGAGCAGGGGTTGTGTGGTAGGTGAAGGGGGTAGATGAGGTTTGAGATCCTCAGAGTATTTAAGTGTCTTATTTAAGGGTTTTGGTGCAGGCGGGAAGTAGGAAGATGGGCAGTTTGGAGACTGATGCAGATGTTACACCAAGTTGAGGCTGAAGGCTTTGAGAGATGAAAAGGAGAATGGTGAGCAGAAGTGGAATGGAGAGAAATCAAGATGCATGATGGATGTATAAGAAATAGACAAGCGAAGCCAATAATGAAAGGGTGCAGCCCAAAAAAGAAAGAGGGTTGGTGTTGGAATGGAAAGGGAAGGGATGAATGGTTGGCTGAGAAGAAATAGCTGTAAGTTCTTAGCTAGAATGGGACTATAGTAACCAAATGACAGTTAACAGACCCAAAACAGCAGTGTTCCTTGGTCCTATCTGGTAACAGAAGCTCTGTGGTGAATGGAGAGTCAATGGGTGGATGGATCCATGGAAGCTGAAGTCGGGTAAAGGGTAAGCTTAGTGAAGTCTTGGCTTGAGCAAGGGTTCTGGCTCTGAGCTCTTTCCAGCCACATTAGGTTCTAACATGAAGCTGCTCTTTGCTGAATTTGGCCTTTGGCTGCAGACACGTGGGCTGGACACAAAGGGAAGACTGAATAAGGGAGGCAGTTGTCACATGCCCTTCTGAGAGCCAATCAAAGTGTTTCAGGTGGCTTCCACACTTGCAGGCAAGAGTACTGGTTTTATAGGCCCAGGGTGATTCATTTTGTAGGCAGGACCCTAAGATGCTGCACATGGTCCCCTGGCAAAGCACAATGTCATCCACTTCATGTGGAGTTCTTCCAGTTGAAGAGGCGCATGCTATTTTCTAGTCCTCTATCCCCAATCTATCATGGGTGCACAGGGTAAGCATTCAACCACGTGACCACTACGGCCATGTAGAGAGAAGGAAGTATAATCCCCTACATGCTTTAAAGGGAATCTACGCCACATGCCCCGGGTAGGCCATCGTATGAAGTTAAAGCTGCTTCCGCCCCTGTAGAAATGCAAGGAGCCACCTAGTAAGGAAATAATAAACAGTGCCAAGAAAGGCTATGCAAATCGAGTATCATAGAGGTACTGACGACAAATTAGCATTGAGCTAATGACTGACTGCTACTGTAAATGGCATCCCTGGATTGTAAGAATAGTGAGGCACACGCAGACTGTGTGACAACATGCCATCTGGAAACGGGTGTGAATGCCCTAGCATTTCTGATTTTTATTAAAATAAAATGATGCAGGAAATTATTTTTCTGAAATCAGAGTCTGCTATTCAAAACCCTCAAAAAGCTCCAAACCGATAGCATAGTGTGCCCATGTACATTTACTGCACTTGTCTCCTGATATCTGTAGCTCCTGCTCTGCTGGGACACCGGACAGGTTTAAAAGTCACATGTGCCTCCCTGACAGCTGCTGTGACCCGAAGACAATGTAGGCAGAGGTACCATTTTAAATTCTGCACTTATAGCTGCGGGATACATTGACCCACTCAGCAGAATTCCCATCCACTACCAAGCTGAGCTTCTGCAGTCAACAGTAAAATGGGGGTGCTGGCTCCTTGGAGCACCATTGCATCAAAACTGCGTTTTGCAGCGACAAAAGGATGGCTGCACCATCTTGCCAAACATCTATAGGGCGAGTTGGAACAGGGAGCACATCGGGAAAGGTGCTGGTGTGTTCTTGGGTGCACCCAAAAGAAGAGAATCAAAGCAGAGCTGCTCTGCTGCTTGCAACAAGTTCCCATTTAAAAGGGAGCCTTTTCCACTAAAAAGGATGCTGCCCTGATGCCATTTTCATCTATCGCACATCACATTGCTTTTATCCATAAGGCCCTGCCAGGCCCATCCATATCTACATTGCGCTTCAGCAGAAGACAGCATGATCCCTGCATGACAGGCTGTGCCAGCCCAATCTGAAAAAAAGGGTAAAAGAAACTTCACTTTCAGCCGCAGAATACCTTGGACATTTGAGTCCCAAAATGTCAAAAGACCAATGCTTCAAAGAAATCCTAGCTCTGTGGGCTATGTCAATTTCAGTACATCTGTGTTTCAAGCAAATTGCTGTATAAAAGGAACTGACTATGGCAGCAAAACAATATTGGGAAGTCAGATGGAAGAACCAGCAGCTTTCACCATGTGTCAAAATGGGCTTTTGCAAACCAAAAAGAAAAATACCTGTTTTAAAAACACAATGTTGAATAAAAACTTGTCCTTGCCTAGCAATATAAAGGGGGTTTGCTGAGGGACATATATGAGATGTTTTATTCAACAGGTTGTTTTTGATTCAGAAAAAAATAAAGAAAATAAAGAATTAAAATGTATTGGCTGGATTTTGCAAGCTCCAGACAGGTTTCTGCTGGCCAAACTGAGGCCATCCCCCACAAAGAAGCCACCATAAACGTCTAGGACACATGCATGCTAATTGCCACCTTTGAAAACTTGAATGGACTCAAGAGCACTAATGAGCATGGGCTCTGCAGACTTTTGTCTGGGCTGAGGCCTCTTACAATTGAAATTCTGGGACACGGACATGTGAAAAGGGAAATCACACTTCCCCAACACTTCCGATGGGGCTTGCAAAGCCAACTCAAGAACAGTCTTGTAAGCTATATCCATATATGGTGAACAATGCTGACCATTTGCCTCAAAAGACTATTTTATAAATAAATTGTAAGACTTTTATCTTTGCAACAGGACTTTGCAAAAATGTAAAACGTTAACAGTTCAAATGTAATTTTGTGGGTTTCAGTTTAAGACATGGTAGCCTTCATTGCCATGTTGGGAACAGAAATGGCAGAGAAGTGGACATTCTGAGGAAAGTGTACATGATGTCACTGTAACATTCAGTAATGATATGCCTAATAATAATCTATACACTTGTACAAAGTTATAGAATTCTAGGCTGAATATTTCTCACTGAAAACGGCAAACAATTGTTAAACAGATGAAACAAGGTCCTACCACTGTGAGAATTGGACTGCCATGCTCTACATAAAATATGTACCTGCCCATGTGATTTGTTAGGATGCCACAACTGTAAAAATGTGCCATTTATGTCAAAACTGGATTGTGGCAAAATCAACTGTGGGAGGTTCTGAACATAGTAAACCCACATCATAAAGCTGATGTCAGGTTTCTAAAAGTGCAATCAGCTGACACGAAGGCAGTAACAATCTCCCCTGACCAATCCAGTCATTAAGGAGCATACTCAGCCTAAGCATGCCCTAACATATAATTCTATGATGTCACCATGCTTGATATATGGGGTGGCTGACAGAACTCTAGAGAGACTCTCTCCTGAATTTCCAGCGCCTCGTTCCAGATCGTCTACATTCATCTTGCCAGATTCCAGATTCCATTGCAAGGCCAAAGCATAGCTGACCCAACTCCAGCAAGGCCAAAGCATAGCTGACGCTACTTCAGCAAGGCCTTGATCTAAAAACCCCACTAACCAAGGGGAAAAACTGTGGTACCCTTTGTGGAGAGCATCCTGTGACCACCAGCTTCTTGCCCACTAGCTGCATGCCCGCTGTACTTCTGCCATCCAGCTGTACTGCTATCCAGTTACCAGAATTGGCCAGCTGTTTGCTGTAGGCGGTGTCCGCCGTGTGTAGACCAGACCCATTTGACTGACCCAAAATTCCAAACTCAAGCGTGGACTGTATTTCCTCATCCCATAGAAACACATAGCCTATTCCATATTGACCCTTTGTCTTTGTTCCACTCATTCAGCAACCCTATCTATGCCTTGGTCATTCTTGGTGATTTGTCCAACTGTCAGAGATCTTTTTGCATCTTGTCTGTGATTTCCTAGTGTTAGCACCATTCTTTCATTCACCCCATCTTGTAACTCCTTAGCAATATTTTGAATAATTTAATTAAATTCCATGCAAAGGAAACGCGGCGGGGAGCAGGTTAATGCGGCCAACTTAACCTGGTTCATGGGCAGCGCTATCTAGCCTTGATAATCTAGCTTAAG
The DNA here is from genome assembly GCF_040938575.1 of Ambystoma mexicanum. NCBI lineage: Eukaryota > Metazoa > Chordata > Amphibia > Caudata > Ambystomatidae > Ambystoma > Ambystoma mexicanum. The sequence goes on along the minus strand of NC_090934.1, from coordinate 133,758,972 downwards.
TAAAACTTGTCTTTCTTTCCCAGCCCCCAGCCGATTTTCTCTCTTTCAGCTACAACCCTCGTTTCACTTCTATATTGTCCCTGTGATGTGCATCTATCCCCAGTCCAAAAACCGCATTCCAAATCTGAGTATTTCACCCGTTTTTCATAAAAACAGTTTGTGTCATTTAAAACGGCAATTGATAAAAAATGCAACTTTCCAACGTGTGATTCGGCTGCATCGTGTTCTTACTTTCAACTTGTTTTTCAATTGTCTGCCTTTCGTTGAGAACTTGCCTTGTGGTTGCTAGTGTTTATATATTCCTGCATGTGTGAGCAATCATATTTGTCCGAGTGTCATTTTATGCCTTTGTTTTTCTTATTTTGTGAGGGAAGGTCGGATTTTGATTCTGTTTACTGAACAATATTCCTGACTCCCTGCTGCTTCTTTCTGTCCATTCCCAATTCGATTCATAGGGTTTGGGAGGGCATTGCAGGGGGAAATCTTAACCCAGGTGCTATCTACCCAAAGAGAAAAAGTGCTCCTATGCATTTGTGCTTTGTATATGATCTTGTTGGAGGTTAACCAAGTGTATTGCTTCAGTTTCCATTGTAATTATCACCCCATTGGTGAGTGCAGCCCAATATTAAAATTTGTATGATTTTCTATGAAATTTAAAAATAAATAAATATTGCATTTTTCACCAACCGGCCTGGTTCATGGTCCATTGTGACCCAGGGTATTTGAAAAAGGGGGTGTGAGACAGGTTGTGTGCCATCTCAAATTGAATTCGCATAAAATAAAGAGAAAGGCATCTCAATAGAGCGCTACCTCCAAGGCTAGGGGCAAGGGTCCTGGACCGGTGTCTGTCACCTGATTGAAATCCTTAACATAGCCTAAAATACAATCACTGCCTAATCAGTTTGGTGGCAGGGTATACCCTAAAATATGCCATACCTGGTTATGGTATGGGTGACTGATAAGTGTAAACAATCATTAAAGCCACACAACTGTGATATCATGCAGTGTCAACCCTGGGAGCGCAGGCCCACCTACGTCAGTTTAATATGGATTCATGGCTAGCTTGGAAGTCTGTACGCCATTCCATGAGAATATAGCCAGAAGCTGCTTCTGTTGATTCCCAGGAATGAAGAGGACAGGACTTCTTAGGTGATCTCCTAGTAGTTATTTCAAAGGCAGCACTGATATTAGAAAGCCAGCCTCACACCAGAGTGATGCACTACCGAGGGCCTTTGAAGTCAACAGGCATGGAAAAGGGGTGGTGTTAGAGTAGCCTGAGAGGGAAGGTAATAGCATTGTGGAGCTGCCTACGTCTACCCCCAATTATGCAGTCCAACAAGAGTTTGGCTGGTAGTTTATGAGTGGCCTGGCTGCATCCTTACCAGCCAGCCATTGGCTAGGGATTTGGGGGAACAATAAAGCTTTTTTGACCCAGGAATTAATGAGCTACTTGGTCTCTAGAGACCTCTATTCAAAAATCCCAATGCTCAGATATGTGAAAATGGTTCCATATGACAATGGCCCTGCAAACATGTTGCTTGCCAAAAAAGTCCCTGAAAAACAGCCGTTGTTTGCAGGGCCATTATCACATCGAACATGCAGGGCACACCCCGCAACTCTCAAACCCTTTTTGTTTTCATGGGGAGTGGTGTACACTCCTGCAACCTTGCTCCCATTGAGCCCATATATATGGTCACCATATGTAATGTCACCAGGGCCTTTTCCCAGTGACCATATGTATGGTGACCATATGTATGGGGATTATATTACCGGATACAGTGAACACAAGGTTGGCCGAAGTGGGCTAGATGATCATTTCCATAGGCCAACTTTGTCTGCGAGAACTAGAGTGCACCAGTCTCTCTTGGCCAGAAGAGAGTCTTTAGAGCTCATGAAGCCAGCTAAAATGACTCAACTGATAATTACATCCCTCAGCTTTCAAAAATATCTCCCATCCCAGTGCTTTCCTGTCACAAGTGCCCATTTTAACTGTATACATCTGAGAGCCGTGATGTCGGCTTGGTCTAAAGGGAGCTTGGATCAGTCATGTCCCTTCAGTGGGGCAACTAAAGAAGACCTGGCTCATTTTTTTCTTTTTTGTCCTATCTTTTCACTGATTAGGGATCAAACATTGAAACCCGTTTTACAGGGCCGGGGCTTTCGATGTTCTGAGGCTGCACTGTATCATCTGCTAAGGGCAGATTCGGCTCAGGTAGGCTGGGCCGGTTTGATGTTCCTAAAGTGTGCCTTATCATTAAGATAACTCCTATTAAATCGTGACTGTTCATGATTTCACAGTTTTGTTCGGACATTTTTAGGTTGATTTTATTTGCTCAGTATTTTATGGATATAATGTTTTATGGATATTATGATGTAATTTGTTGTGTTTTTATGGCATGCTATGTCTTTCCAAAATAAACTTTATTTGAGATTTGGGAAGGTAAGCTTGAGAAGAAACTCTGGGAATGATGCCAGAAGGCATGTATCATTTCTTACATAAACTGTGGTTGGACCCCTTACAGTAGGCTTGCTTCAGGACAATCACTTCTGATATGTTGCCTTTTAAAGGAAGGGGTCTCCCACTCTTCTTTTGATTATACTTTGTACATTAGGAAGAAGAGGATACACCGTTGGACTTCTATTAGGAGTGCAGTCCACTGAAGTATACCCTGCCATGGATGGGATGATAAGCACTGTGAGGAACAGTGGGGTGAACCGCTGCAGACCAAGGCCTGCCACTCTGTCAGATGCACTGGAACTAGGATCCTCACTGGTGGGGAAGGATCTGCTGAAGCAGCTAGCCAAGCTCCTTGGACTAGGAGTGAAGGACAAGAAGGACTCACCTTGTCCTAGAGCCCCTGGAATGAAACTCTCAGCACCCATGATGCCCAAGAGCAGCAGGAATCCTGTTTAGGCACTTCAAACCATCCTCATGCCGATTCGACCATGTTCAACCGCCTTCTTACCAAGACCGGACCAGCAGTGCTGCTTCTGCCACTCTCTTCGACTTCGAACAACTTGATGCACTTTGATCCATCCATATGCCAGCTTAGCTCATTGCTGCAGAACGCCTCAAGCCCCCGGAACTGCAGACTCAACCTTAAAGGAAGAAACTGACTCAAGCGTTGACTCGATCTGCTGGACATCATCAAACTTGCCACCCTTAACACTGACTCGAATCAGCAGAAGTCATCACTCACCACCGATTTGACTGCTACTCGAACCATGGGAAGACATCTTACTCAGCGTCTCAAAAGCAGGCCGACTCAACTCATCAAGAGCCTGCACCTTTGAAATGACCCGACTCTGACCGCCAGTGGGATTGCATCTATTGCACTGTCTTGGAACCTGCTCAACCTCATCTCAAGCGTCAGGAAGCCCTGTTCAACTCTGATGAACCTCCTAAAAACAAGAGTAAGGTACTGCTGAGAGGCCCAGCCCCCTGGTCCAGTTTCTGGGAGCAGGGGGACAGGTAACATGTAAGCCCCATTTTCCACATTGTTCCCAAGCATATCCTTTGAACATTGACATTGCTGACATTTCTAGCCTAAAAATCCCTGTGTAATTACCCAGAGTGCCATAGAAACTGCATATTATGCGTTGTCTTACACGGGTGGGTTTTGCTTGTGTTGTTAGATAATTATTTGCATGTTTTTTGTTTCATTAAAAGTCAATATTTTATAGAACCTTAATTGGACCTTTTTATTTTGGTCTGTTTTACTTAAGTCATTTGATTGCTACTGCTATCACCTTACACCCCTCCTGAGTGTACAGCCTGCCATCAGTCCAAGTTACCACAAAAGGAGAAGGAGGCGAAGGAGGTGACGCTCAACAGAAAATCCTAAGTAGATCTAAGGAATCTCTTATACACGATAAGGTCAGGACACAAAGTCTATGATATATACTTCACGATATTGTCTACAATGTAACAAAATAAAAAATGCATACAGAAACATTGGAATATACTCAAATGTGATAGCAGAACCAGCAATCTATTATTTTATGTATGTATGTATTGTTCACTTGTTAGGCGTTTATACAGGAATCAAATACTGTTTCAAAGCGCACATAGGATAACAGGGAGTGGGGATGATAGAGAAAATAATTACAACAATAATAAATAATTAAGTTAATTAAATAAACCAAAGAAGATAAGTGGGGAGGGGAAGACAAGCCTACTATGCCTTGTGAGTGTTCAGAACGTGCAAGTGCAGAGGGGAGAGGGGTTTGGGATAGGTGCTGTGGTGCTCAGGGTGAGTAGAAGGTGAAGTGCTGTGAAGAAAGATAAGTGCAACCTCCACGGGGAGGGTGAGCCGAAGCAAGTGCAGAGGGTTGATAAGAAGCTGGAGTTCAGGTCCCCTAGGATGCATAAGGGCTATGCGCTTCAGACAAGCTACTGTGCATTTAGCAGGGGAGAGAGGAAATGAAGGAAGAGGTGAAGAGGAAGGTCTTGAGGTTTTTCCGAAACTTTATGAGGTCCTGCTCAAGATGAAAAGGAAGGGCAGGATGTTCAAAGAAGAAACTGAGGAAAGTGATCAACCACCTGCTCACTGCTTAGCAAACCACTTCACATGCAAGGAGTTGGTGCCAGAGGAACACAGGTGTCTAGAGGGGGAGTATTTGGTCAGAAAGAGTTGCAGATAGCATGGTTCCCAGCCCTAGACAGCCTTGTGGAAGATGCGAAGGGATTTTAATTTAATCCGGCAGCAAACGGGATCCAGTGGAGACTTTGTAGGGCTGTACAATACAGATGTTGCCGAAAGACTTTGTAGGCAACATCTCCAGTATTTGTGTACAAAAGGAGCAGTAATCCATGTGATTTACTGGTGTGTACTGATAATGCAGCAAAGAGGAACACGGAGACTACATGAACAGGAACATTTCTATGTCTACATTGTTGAAATTGCAATAATTGAATAATGACGGGTGAAACAGATTCCATTGAGACATTTTGCCACATGTGATTCAAAAAATGTGATCTGTTCTATACTTAGCCTTATTGCATTCATCATGTGGGCCAGACTTCGAGAAAAGTGTCAAATAGATGGAACGAGCATTGGACAAACACTTTAAAGATACTGGACACTACATAATTCAGTTATGTTTCCAAATCTTGGAGGCAATTGATAGAAGATTTCCCCCAGGGCTCATTCATAAAAAATGTTAACTGTAAGACGTATGTGGGAACACTGATTAAAGGCATTGATCCCTAGAGGAATGAATGATGAATTCCAGTATGGAGGATTTACAACATGTTATTTTGGCATTATAATTAGGATCTACTTCTAATTAGGATCTACTTTTAGCTCTCCTGCATGTCTTTACATTACATGCATGTGACATGAATGTTTTTCTTACATTACTTACCCCAGTGTTACCCATGTTTGATATTATGTCAATAATGTTCGAGGGATACATATGTTAGTACTACAGCCTAATTTATGGTTGGAAGGAGTACTTTTATGTTATAATGTGTGTTATGTTATGTCTTAAACCTGTCCCACTTACACTACTTCAGTGCAATGGTTCTTACATGTATACGAGTGATGGTCTATTTGTGAATGTCTGTGGACTTCCATATAATTTATTTTTTGATAGTCTGCATTAGATGGACAGTCTAAATGGTATCCTATATACGCGTTCTCTTGGATCATATTGTCTTACCTTTATGTACTCTCTGATCTGATTTGCTTCTTTTATGATAACTATAAATTACCTTTTTTGCACCCTCTGGCCATGTCTTATTTTTCATTATATGTTCAATTTTTTCATCTTTTTTCTTACTTTTCATCATTATCAACAATATTCTTTTTTCTTTATTTGCTTTTTTAAAACCTCTTTACTCTTTTTGTTTGTTGGTTTATTTTCCTATCTTTTGGTATTATTATTTTTTGATACTTTAGTTTTTCCATTTACCATTTTATTTTCTATATTTTTATATTTGTGGGCATTTTTTATATATTTTTAAAAATGTTCTGTGTTCATTTTGATCTTTTTATTTTTGATTTGATGTCATCGTGTTTTGGTATGTGATGCCTTCATCGCATGCAGGTGTTAAAACCTAGCATTTGGGCACCTCAAGCCATGTCATTCTGCATTCTTGGTCTGGCAGTCTTCTATTCTTTTTGGAGAGTTCACTGGTAAGGGTATTTATTATTTTTATGTTGCTTAGGTCTCGGATCAGCTCTCCAGTTTCTTACCTGTTTTTTTATTTTTCGTACTGTTTTGTTTTATAGTGTTTCTTTAGAATACATTTTCACTCTCACACTTTATTCTTTGGCCAACATGTTTGGCTTCTTGGTTCCTCTTTGCGCAAGATTCGTTTTGGCATTATGATTATTTCTTTTTTGTCATTTTCTTGTTCTTTTTTTTGTCATGATGTTTTTATTACACTAGTTTTTTACATGAGCTTTCTATGTTTATGTTGTCATTTCAGATTGTTGTAGCACATTTCTCATTTGAATGTTTTACATTTGGCACATCTTCAAACCAGGTTTGTTTACATTTTTTGGGGGGAACTTTCATCAAACATTTATTTAATCCTCGGGTTTTCATTCAGCTATTTATCTTCCATCTCTATCGATTTACAGAAGACATCGCCCTGAGGAAGGACCTTGCACGGTCCAAAATGCATTGCCAATTTCTATTTGACTATTGAATATGTTGCAACTACATCAAAACATTATGATTGTTTTATCTCTGGATTAGGTTCTGCATATGTGCATGCAAGATTTATTGACATATCTGCTGTTAAGGTGCTGCCATTACTGATTATACTTGCCTACATTCTCTTTGGCCTTTTACTACAATCTAGGCCAGGGATCTGCAACCTTTGGCTCTCCAGATGTTTTGGACTACAACTACCATCAGCCCTAGTCAGCAGAGTCAATGGCAAGGGTCAATAGTCACGGGAGGATAGCTCAGTGGCAACGTGCTTGCCTTGGAAGCAAGACGATGCGGAGCAACACAGGTTTGATCCCCGGGTCCGCGCTTAGAAACCTCTGGGTATTAAGTGCGTTATAAATAACCTATCATATTGTCATGGTAGCCATAGTGCAAAACATCTGTAGAGCCACAAGTTGCAGACCACTGATCTAGGTGGACATGTGGTTTATAGGCTACCGCCAAATAACTTGATTGCCTTGTATATTCTAATATATTGTTGTACATGAGATGATGCCTGTCCCCTCCCCATTTCATATCTCCTAGCTATGCCTATTTTACCTTTTTGATTGAAGTCACTGTTAGTTTAGTAGTGGTGTGTGGATCAACAGGCACGTTAGCCACTATTTATCCCTGGACTCCTGCAGAGCAGTAGCCATTTTGACACAGACTTTGAAAAAGCATAGTGTGCTAAGAAAACCGTGATTCTTTGAAGTGGAGCACAATACGTTATTTCAGGTTTAGGCCCTGATTCAAGGAATTTTTTGTGTGAAAAATCAGGGATTTGCATGCCAATCTGTGCGCAAATCCCTGTTCAGCGATTCATGGAAACAAATACACTGGACTTTTCCAGGACTTGCAAGGAATCCACGCAGGCCTGACATGTCTCTGCCAGTGGAAGAGCGCCTAAGCAAGACTCTAAGCAGAGTGTGGGCCGGGCCTACGCGGCGACCCAAATAGTGGATGGAACATGCAGAATGAGGAAGAACATGTGAAAATGTGGGCGTACTGAGGTACGGTCCACGGCCAAGCAATCACATGCCCATACCAGCAGAAATACAACCGTATTCATGGATTTGAACTCTGAACATCAAGATACGAAAAAGCAGAGGCAAACCCCTGGACTCATACGCCACATGATAGCAGGTGCAAACGTCAATGAGCATAGGAACAAATGCGTATAAAGCATGCCATACACACCAAACGAACACCTACAGCCACAATGAATAAAGCAATAGTCAGAGCTATCATGTACGGACACTGCAGGAGGAGGAGGCTGCCCAGGGCCTGGATCTTCACAACACGCACTACGCTTTTTGGGATGCCAGATGACCAGGTCTATGGCAGGCATAGGCCCCCCCACTTATGATCCTAGACCTTGTCAGGGAGAGGCAAGATGGCCTAACATCACCCACCATGTGCTCCCAGTCCCTTAAACCCCTACAAAAAGTGCTGACTGCACTCCATTTCCTTGCCAGTGGGACCTTCCAGTGGACCACTGCAATACTTGGTGGGATATTGCAGGCCACCCAATAACGCTGTCTACACCAGGTGCGGTCATGCATAACAGCACGTGCATGTGTGCGCAGGCACATATATATGTCCTGAACACCGGCAGACAGGGAGAGAGTGATGCAGGATTTCTATGCAGTGGCACGCTTCCCCTGTGTACTAGGTGCGATAGACTGCACACATGTTGCACTACGGCCTGTGCGTGTACGTGTCACTACGGCCTGCGCGTGTACATGTGCATGTGTGTACGTGTGTGCCTGGTGTGTGTGGAGAACATGCCATCCCACAAATGACCAACAATGCTGTCATGTGTGTGGACTTGTCTTGGGACAGCACCAGCAGAAGGGGAAGAAGGACCAAGATTGGACTGCCTGCGTGGGTGGACATGACTATTACAAAATCATTGCCTGGGATGCCATGTGGCTGGCAAGACACATATGAAAAGCAAGGAAACACTCACCACCACAACCATCACCATGTGTCACAGCACACAAACATCTGCGTCTGCCGCCCTCATGACAATTCACCAACAAAGGCCCTAGAGTAACGGCCCCCCTCACAACTAGGAGCCCGCAACCAGTGCCACCCTGATTGTCTTCAGAAAACAGCATGCATAGAAACACCAGCCTATCATCGCCATGTGGCCCATGCACCCACAAAGCGGGACCCGTTCACCTCATTCCAAGCAAAAGAAAAGTGTCCCCACACAGTGACAGACTCCCTGCCAGAAACAACTACACAAGTGGCATCCTGAGTGCCCTTCACTTACCTGCACACAGTACCCACCTGGATTGCATGTACTGCATCACACCTGGAAAGATATTTTAAAATCCCAAAGACATGCATGCATTAATATAAAGGTACTGGAAATCCATGACAACTCATGCAGGGAACTTGAAAATATGCAGGGACCACCCAGTGTCGAAAGATGACAGAGTGCAAGAGGGAGACAGGACACAGAGTGATGATTGCCTAGCAGTGGAGTGCAGCGCTAGAGAGAGGGACAGGTAAAAAGGACTGCAAGGAGGAGACTGGCAGGAGCAGAGATGAGGATGGATATGTCTGACATCATACTGGGTGAGGGCAGAGATAATTTGTCCAAGTGAGAAAGACGGAGACATGAACACTTTTGCAAGAAGCAGCCTGGTCAGAGAGCCTGGAAGGAACAGAGATGGAAAAGTACCACATGTAGTGGGCCATGAATGACAAACGTGGGGGACGGAGAAGGGCAGACTGGCAAAGAATGTGCATATGTGAAATGTCAATCATCAGCTCTACATCAGACATATCACCGGCAACACCCACCATTGCATGCAAATTGGAAGAAAAGCCATGTACGCTACATGCCTGCAAAGAAGTGCCTACAACCACATACCCATATCAAACACCAACCAACATTAACCCCTGTTGGACACCACTGCAAATGGACCTCAGGACAGCATGCAGCTTTTCACTCACCCCCCCAACAGACCACACACCTGTAAGAGGATTCAATTCAACACTACAGCTAAGTCAATGCCTAGTCTGGGATACTGAATGGAAACCCTTATTGATATATCTTTATGTCCAGTTCATGCGTTCTGGATGACTACCCCTATATAACACCCCTCTCTTGGAATCCCCCTGACCCCACTGAGCCAAGAAGTAGTTCTGTTTTGCAAGTTAAAAGGTTTATTTGAGAATTTAAACAATATATATATATATATATATGTATATATATATATATCACACTTTATGATAAATTAATAATTGGATATCACACTTAATCTGAGCAGTAATCAATAATGGATAGTCTGGCACTAGCACACTTGTGAATAGGAACAGAAGAATAAGGTGGTAGAGAATGCTTTATATAAGTTCAGATGGATGCAATGTTGAATGAAAATGCAATACAGAAAATACTCAATATGATTTCAACAAAACAATGTAATCACTTTTCTCTGGCAATCCACTCCCCCCCCTTTATGCAGTGCAAGGAAATGGAAGGAAAGCACACAGTTCTCAGAAATGCAATCAATTGTAATTCAGTTCACCCCAGCAAGCTTAGACTACAGAAGTTTGAAACACAGGCAAAAGTGCTTTGATATGTGCTGGCAATGAAGTGAGGAATATGCTGAAAATGGTTTTAATTCCCTTTAGGAGGTTCAGGGTGAGTGGAATATACCTGGGATGAGTTCAGGCTCACTTTAGCGAGGATCCAGGAGCAACTAGCAGGTTAAACGAATTTTTGGCAAAGGAAAGCAAGGAAACTGCTGTTTTCACACGTGGCTGAATTTTTAACCAAATTGCAAATCGCGGTAAAATTCGCGAGTGCGAGAATCGTGATTAAGGAGGAAGTATAAGGAGGAAGTCGGTTCTAGGCTTGTTGGAAAGGTAAGATTCTAAGCTTTCAGAGGAAAGTTGAACCAAGTTCCTAGCCCAAACGGTTACGGAGTTATGAACGATTTTGTGAAGGTTGTTTTTTGGATTTTAAATTTTAAAAGTTCAAAGCGACAGGTTACAGCTTGCAGCTAGAAAATGACAGGTGACAGCTTTGCAAATGACAGGTGACAGGATCTCTAGGAGACAGTTCTACTCAAGTTAAAATAGCTTGCATTAGATTATTTTAACTAAGAGATTGGGTTCTGCACAGTTCTGCTAGGTACTCACAAAATATTTTTGAAATAAGCCTCCCCACGAATCTGGTCAGGTTTTGGACTGGTCTCCGGTTTTGGTCTCAGCACTTCACAGTGATCTGGGTCAGCTCTCTGGTTCTGCTAACAGCGGTCTGGGTCAGCTCTGCTTTGCTGGTCTAGCCTCCCTGGATTCTGGATACTGCTCTGCTTTCTAGGTACTGCTACAGGTTCTGGAGATTGATGGATTTGAAGTCTGGATCTCTGGATGTGGTATGGTCCGGCAGCATGCTCCGCAGCAAATGGAATTGAATGTCCTATCTGTCCTGACTGTCTGCTTTTATGTGTTTTGAAAGTGGGTGGAGAGGCTAGCTTTCTAGGCCCTACCCCTCTCCACTTGTCATTGGCCACTTACTCCTCTTCCCCTTGATTGGGGGAATGAAATGAACTGTCATCATGATGAGGTCTGTTTATGATACAGAGAACCCACCCCTGTCAACTTTACACACACTCTATATCTGATCCAAATGCATATTTGCATAGGTACACATTTGTTTAAAATTACATGCACCCATCACATATCACATGAGGTATCCCCTGTTCAAACTCTGCTCTTCCTGGGGGCTTGTATTAAAAAATGGCAACATATTTCACTTTTTGGTCGGGTTACCAATATTGGATTTGTCCCCGCATTTACACAAATGTTCGCAAAGCATGTGGGCATTAGGTGGTGGAGTGTCAGATTTTTAACATACATACATTTAGAGTAATATCCTCTTTTCCGCTAAAAACCCCCCTGAACATACCACCGGGTCCTAACACGTCTTCAAATGTGCACAGAAAAATCACAAGAATAATGATATCACTTATAACATTTTCACAAGTCCGCTCTATGAATAATCCATCTTTTTAGATTAATGTTCTGGCCCCAAAGGGGTGTGGTTTCCCAAGTCACAGGGTGTAGAAACCAGTTTGTCCAGTTTCTGCCAGGCTCAGAGGCCCTGCCCCTCCCAGCTTCTGCCAAGAGGAAGCTGTTTTACGGTCCCCCAATAAACCATCTGCCTGGGCCCAGGAAGGCCCATTGTTCAAGAGGAAGCCATTTATGGCCTCCCCCCAATAAACCCTCTGCCTGGGCCCAGGACAGGCCTTTGTTCAACTCCCTGTAGCTGCTCCACCCCTAATCTAATCAGAGAGGTGACAACTCCTTTTGGCCAGGGGAAGAGTGGCTGAGCAGGTTTTAACTCCTGTGGGGGTAGATGTCAGGCAGAATTCAGTTCCTTAAGCCAGGCCCCAGCTAATGTCACTTTTAGTTACCCAGTTTTCTGCATTCAAATAAAACTAACAATTTTTACATATGCAGCTAGAATGCTGATTCTAAGTTTAAAACTTTGACATTTAAACAATTGCAACCTATGTGACAAACAAAAGGAGGTCACTCATTTCTTTTAAACATTTAGATTTTTAGTGTCTTTCAGTCCAAATTTACTTAAACTGCTGAAATCCACAGCTCAGCCAGTTTTGCTATGAACATTATTTTAGGCTCATCCTCTTCCAGATTTTGTGTGCCCACAAGACTTTATTCTGTCAAATGTCTGCTGGTGTCCAGTGAGATTGTTGGATATTCTGCAATGTTTGAAATGGGCATTCTGAGCTTGCCTTCAGAGAAACAAAGGGTGATTTTTAAAGTGCTTTCTAGCGAACAGGCACTGCTGTTTTTCTCTTTGGCACCCCATTTCACTCATGGCTCTTCTGACCCAGCACACCCGCACCGGGGGGTGGCAAGTCAGGCGACCATTTCGGTGTGCACACAAACTGCGCGGTTTTCATAGATTCTGGCGCACATGTGGGCTTTTTCGGCCATCTTGGATTTCCTAAGCCCACAGCACCAAATGTTGTAGCATAATAGTCCAAACGTGGGTCAGAACACCCAACAAACCCCCCCGCCCGACTGCACTTGGATTTAGTCGAGGGGATGTCGGGTGCACCAGGGTTTTGACCCACGCACTGGTATGTCCGCATAATCTTCTTCCAATTCTGCAAATGGCACAGTTCAGCATCTTTTCCTCCATCCGGTATTGATCGATCGGTTCTCCTCGCCGGTCCTGATGGGAATATTGTGCGGTACCCCGGGCCCCTTGCGTCTCTGCTCCCGGTCTCCGGATCATCCTCCCTGGCCAGTCTCAAGGTTTTCCTTCTCCTAGGACGACAAAGGAAGAGCGGCAATACCTATTCATAGACATTTTTCCCCCACCATTGATATAGTGGGGTGGCATATATATTTTAGAACTCAACAGATATGAACATGCGCATTTCTTTTTGCATTCAAAAACGAAAACACCCACATTGAGAAACTCAGAATTTGATAGGCGATATGTAGGATATTTTAAGTTAGAACTGAATTAATCTGAGACAGTACCCTCTAGGATTCCAGAGGATTCCTCCAGTTGTTGCAGAGTGTGCCTGGGATGGCAACACTTCAACTGGTTAATGTGGACCCACTTGTCTTCCCCCTCTGCCAAACCGCCTTTGGGGATGCAGATCTTGTAGGCCACAGGGGAGATCTTGTCTATAATCTCAAAGGGTCCCTTCCATGTAGGCAAAAATGTTCGCTGTTTGGCCTGGTTCCTTTGGAAATTGTATAGATAGACCCGGTCCCCCACCTGATATTCCTTCCTGGAAGTCTTCAGGTCATAGTGGGTCTTCATGCTATCAGCTGATCTTTCTAGATTCCGCTGAGCATAAGCAAAAGCATGTTGAAGGTGTTTCCTTAAATTCTCTACATACTCATGAGTTGTGGAGGCATTTATCAGTGTCTGCTCTTGGGTCCTGTAGAGCAAATGCTGAGGAAGCACCATCTTGCGCCCAGTCATCAACTCAAATGGTGACATTTTGGTTGCAGATGAAGGGGTAGATCTGATGGCCATTAGGACCAGAGGTAATCGGATATCCCAACTTGGCCCAGAATCTGCCACAAACTTCTTTAATATGCTCACAATTGTCCGGTTGTAGCATTCTACTGCTCCAGAAGAAGCTGGCCTGTAAGCAATATGTAACTTCCTTTTGACCCCCAGTATCTCCCACATATTTGTCATTACTTCACTGGTGAAGTGGCTACCCCTGTCTGACTCAATCCTTTGAGGTAGACCGAAACGGGAAAAGATGTGGTTAATCATCAGGGCAGCTGCAGTTTCTGCCTTGCAATTTGGGGCTGGGCGACATTCCACCCACTTGGTAAACAAGCATGTCACAGTCAACATGTACTTATTACCCCTAGCAGAGCGAATCACGGGGCCTACAAAGTCGATTTGTAAATCTGACCATGGCAGTGTCATCCCCCTCTTTTGGAGAGGCGCACGGTGCGTGAGGGATGATGGCTGAAATTGTGCACACACAAGACACCCCTTCAAGTATTGGTCGAGGTCCTGCCCCATGTGTGGCCAGTATGCAACCTCTCTTAAGATTTCCAATGTTGTGTGAAACCCCCTATGACCGGCGGTGGCCGCCTCATGGGCGTGACTTAACATCAGGCTTCGGAATGAGGTAGGACCCACCCACTGATCGTGGCCAGCTTTGGGTTTCCTTACCAACAAACCGTCTTGGATCCGGAACATTTTTGGACATTTCATCAACACTCTTAGGTCCTCTTTCCCAGTGTAATCGGTATCCGTCAGGGGAAAGTTCTCAGGGTCCTCAAGGTGCTGGTAAAATTTACCAATTATTGGATCCCCCTTCTGAGCGGTAATCAAATCAGCATCAGGGGTCTCCTTACTCCATTGTGCAATTGAAAGGTCGTTGTGAGCATTTGTCTGGGACCTAGTGATAGCAGTGACCTGGATTTCCCCCAACAGGGACTCAATCTCAATTAGATCCCCTTGGATGGCCCCGGTTTTGGCCAGCTGATCAGCTAAGTCATTTCCAGTTTTGTCTGGTCCCTTTACTTTGGAATGACCCTTGATCTTTTTCCAATGGATGGTCATCTCATTCGAGGTGACCAGATCATCAATGTTTTGGATCAACTTCCCATGTTTCAAGGGTTTGTTATTAGCACATAACATGCCTCTGGTTTTCCAATTAACCAGGTGCTCCACGAACCCGTTCCGTACATAATCCGAATCTGTGATTATGACCAGTTTGTGGAGTTGATGCTGGACAGCAGTGAGGATGGCCTGATGCACAGCCATCAATTCTGCCACCTGACTACTTCGGGGACCAATTTTGTATCCAGCGGAGGGTTCTGGGGACTCATTCACCCATGCATTCCCTACGCCGGACACCAGTTCTTTCTCCCCATTGTTGTCAACATGGTAAGAGCATCCATCCACATAGACAGTGGGCATTCCCTCACACTTGTCTTCTTCAAAGACTTTGTGTGGGGAATTAAGGTATGCCTCCATGTTGTCCTTGATTTTTAGACTTTCGTCCTCGAGACAGTTTTCTCTGGCACAATCATGCAAGTCAGCCAGACCTTGCGCGAGGGGACTCTTCTTGTTTTGGCCATATCGGACCTCCACAGGAAAGCCTTGCATTGACAGAATCCAGGAAGTAATTCGGGAATTACTCACATTTCCGGCCCGGATTCTGTCACTTTGGAGATATTGCAGAGGCTGGTGTGGAGTCTCCACTATGATGTGTTCCCCCTGGATAAATGGGTGGTAATTCTTCAATGCCCACACCGTTGCCAGGAGTGCCTTCTCACAATCGTTGAATTTTTCCTCCACAGAGGATAAAGTTTTGCTTGCATAGGAGATTACTTTATTGACCTTGTCATGCTTTTGGTATAATACTGCCGTCAAGCACGTATTAGAGAACCCCGTCTCCAGGAAGAACTCCTTGTTTCTGACAGGGTAAGCTAGGCAGGGCGCTTGTGAGAGGCTTCTTTTGAGTTGTCCTACTGCCTCGGCTTGTTCTGGACCCCATTCCCACTTGACCCCCCCCTTCAGGAGATGAATCAGGGGTCTGGTGATCTCTGCGTAGCCCTCAATGAACTTTCTGCTGTAATTAGTCAGTCCAAGGAGGCTCCTTAGTTCCCGCAGAGTTGTGGGGTCTTTCAGTTTCTGAAGTGCTTCCACTTTCTTTTCCTGGGGACAGAGACCCTGAGGAGTAATCTCATGCCCCACGGGTTCTACACCACTGTGCTTTCTGAAAGGAAAGTTTTGCTCCGGCGGCCCTCAACTGGGTCAGAACATAACAGATCTCTGCTATGTGTTCCCCCACCGATTAACTTTTGATGAGGACATCATCTACATAAGCCAGGTTACCCCTTGCACCCAGGTCGGGCATGGCCTTGTGTAGGAAAATGTTGAATTCATTGCCGGAGTTGAGGTATCCGAAGGGAGTCCGGGTCCATGTGTACTGCTGGCCCCCAAAGGTAAAAGCCAGCTTGTATTGGTCCTCCCTACTGACAGGCACAGTCCAGTATCCATTGGTCAGGTCTATTGCAGTGAATACCTGTGACCACTGGATCTGGGCCAGCCCTTGGTCAATGTAGGGCAGAGGCCATCGGGAAGTATGGACCCGTTTGTTGAGCTCCCTGAGGTCGGTGCAGAGTCTCCACTGGCCGTTTGGCTTCAATATTCCCAGCACCGGATTATTGAAAGTGCTGTGGACTGGGCGGATTATTCCCCGGGACTCCAGGTTCTTAATTATTTCAGTAAGGGACTCCATTGATGCGAGAGGCAAGCGATATTGCTTCACAAACACAGGAGTCATGCCAGGGTCCGTGGGGATTGTTGTTGTGTGGATGTCAGTGCGACCACAGTCATATGAGTCTACCGCAAAGAGATCTTGGAAATCCAAGAAAACTTGTTTCAACTTTTGCTTTTGTTCCAGAGTCACACAGGCATCAGCTAGGTTGACTCTCTCTTCCACCATCTGCCTGAAGCCTGGAAAGACTTCTGGTTTGGCTATCTCAGGGGCCTCCTCCAGCTGGGTGGAGAAGTCCCTGGTCAGAGTGCTGATTTGGACGGGAGGCCTCAGGTGGGAAAGGCAGCCTTCATGAACCTGGAAAACCACCTCATCCCTTCTGAAGTCACAAGTCACGTCTTCCTTGCCATAAGGGCAGGAAGTGTACACCAGGAAGTTCCCCCCCATGCCGGGTGAAGATCCTGTCTGGTGTTGTATTGTCATCACTGTCACTGTCAAAGCAGTCCTTGGGGATTGGTCCTAACAGTTCATTTCCTAAATCGATGGAAAAATGTCGGTCATCAACCGCCATTCCAATAATGGTGCCTGCGGCTAGAGTAATACTCTTTAAGTCGCTGTTATCCACCTCTATTAGAATGGTGTCATGTTCTATGTTGACTAATGGAGTTGGGTTTACCCCCAACCCTTGCTGTTGGAGAGAAGCGTTCAGATGTATATAAGCATCAGGGTTTTGCAAATATTGTCCTCTTTTAACTTTCACTTCCAGGGAGAATTGTCGGGTCCTTTCTGGGATGGTGACTTCCTCTTTAATCTGAATTTCAACTGCATAAGGTAGCAATTGAGCTGACCTAAATGCTTTTTCTGGATCATCAAA
Source organism: Ambystoma mexicanum (assembly GCF_040938575.1). NCBI lineage: Eukaryota > Metazoa > Chordata > Amphibia > Caudata > Ambystomatidae > Ambystoma > Ambystoma mexicanum. The sequence continues at coordinate 133,741,668 of NC_090934.1, read as the reverse complement.
GCACATGGGATTATCAGCTAATCGGGACCAAGCTTTGAAGTTTATTAGGTCCAAACTAATGGCAAAGCGATTGAGAATGTCACTGCCTAAGTAAAAGGCGGCAGTGACGTCTCGCACGACCCAACAATTATGGACTATGCTCTTGTTGCCAATGGAGATTTTGAGCATACACCTGCTTGGCAGGAGATGTTTGAAATGAGGTGCTTCCAGGTCCATTTCCCATTTGTCTATCAGTTTGAATGTGGGAATGGCTGGATCTTTTGGGAGTTGGCGGAACATGGCTTCGCTGATGAAGCTCTTACCGTTGCTCACACACACTCGGGCGAGAACAGAGTCCTTCCCATCATTTAACTGGACAGGGATGAACAACTGCTCTCCAATTTGCTGAATATCAGCCAGGCTCTGAACTGATTTCCTCTCTTTCTGGACTTTAGGAGTGAGAGTTTCTGATTGTGGATTAGTAAAGAATTTCAGGGTGTTTCCTTCCAGTGTGGAATACCACTTTAAACTGGAAGGAAGGTTGATTTTCAGAAATAGAGAGGACCCCCCATCACCAGTCTGTTGTCCTACTGCTATTACTGTCACGTCTGGAATTTGGTTGTTCTGGAAGTGAAATTCTACTTGGTCAGATTTTTGTTCAACCATGTGGCAGGTGCCGTTTAAACTAACATGGTTGACACTCTGTTTTAATTTTATTGGTCGGCTAGTCTGGGTCCAGAGGACCTTGTTTACACAATCTATTAGAGGTGACAACCTTCTCAGGAGGTCATTCCCTAGTAAACAAGGGGTGCCCTCTGGAGTCACTACTATGACCGGGTGTTTCATTTTGTGTCGCCCAATTTTAATGTCCAAATCTGCCGTCCCCTCGACGGGAATTTCCTTCCCGTCAAAGTTCTGGAGTTGTCCAGGAAGAGAGGTGAGAGGAATACTGTAATTCTCCCCCCTTCCTGCATTTAGTTCCTCGAAGGCCCTTTTGGACAGAAGGGTATCTTGGGATCCAGTGTCCACCAGTGCCAAAATTGTACCCTGCCCCTGTACTTGTACCGAGGCATAGTATCTTCCCTCCTTCTCCTCAAGGGGGCACAGATAATGCACATTTTTGGACAACTGGTGGGCTAACTTTCTGGTTTTGGACATTGCTAGAGAAGAGATTTGGGCAGAATTCGGTGGAGAGCCACTGGAGATCAGAGCCATTGTGGGTTCCCTGGATTCCGGTTCCGGGCCGCCCCCTCCCTTTTTGGAGGCAGTCACCAGTATGGGTTGGAACCAGGGGATTTTGGCATTGTTGGTTCTGGGATAAGATAGTGGGCGGCGGTAGCTCAGTCTCCACATCTCCCCAGTCTATATTGAAATCTTTTGGGACCCATTTTTCCTTGGGAGGAGTTCCCCCATCTCTGAAGGAGAAGATCCTTTCCCCAGGATCCTCTGGGGATCCCTCTCCTTCAAATTGGAAGATCTGTATTTCTTCCACAAAACGGATCTGTTTGGGTCCTTTGTTTCTCCTACCCCCCCTCTGCTCCTTGGGAGGCAGGCTTTCAGGGGCAGGAGATTTTGTTTACGGTTCCTGGTTTTCCAGGGGCTGTTTACAAGTTGGGAAGGAAGCTTCCTCCAAGGCTTTACACCCCCCTTCCCCTTGTGCCTCCTCCCTGGGAACCGGTGTGTTATCGGGGTGCTGCCCCGTCATTGTTCTGGAGCCCCAGGTCCAGAGTTTGGGGCATTCTGCGGTGGCACGCTCATCTGAGGGTTCTGTTGAGCCCTCAGTATGTGACCCAGATCCCGTGCCATATTTTGGACCTGGCGCTCTAACTGGGAAACCCGCTCAGGCTGATACGGGGCTCTATTTTCTCCCCTGGGCTGATCCCGGGAAGGGTAGCTATCCCTTCTCTGGTAGTACCCCTGGTTGGGAAGATTTTGGTACCCCTCCACCCTTGGCCTCCCCTCTCCCGGATTAGGTTGTCTGGGCTCAGGGAATTGGGTAAAGAAGGATGGATGATTTTGGGGTTGGAAGTTGGGTGGATACCTGGGGAAAAAGTTCTGCCCAGGATTTGGAGAATTTCTGCCCTCCGGTGGGAAGTTAGGAGGGAAGTTCCCTGGGTTAGGTGCTTTGCTGGATCCCCCCCCTTGGGCTGGAGGAGTCCACACATAACCCAGGATTGGGCTGTTTCCCTTGTAGCGAGGACTTACATAGTCAGGAGAGCGAGGGACCCCATTTGTGGGACTACCTCCTCGACTCGCTGTCTGTGACTGGCCTGAGGGATTTCTGGGTTTAGGATTATTAGGTGCAGGTAGGTTTTTAGGCCCCCCCATCTCCAAATCCAAAACGGGGGTGACCTTTACCTCTGCCACCTTGGCAGCAGCAGGGGTGCTGTTGGTTTTGGGATTTTTCTGTGTATTGTTTTTATTTTCTATGGGCTTCTGCACCTCATAGATCCGGGTAGCCTGTTCAATGACCCAGTCTAAAGATCTTTTCTCATGAAAATCTCTCACGAGCTGGGTCATTATATATTTGGGCAAGGCATGGAAAAATGTATTGACAAATTCTCTGCTGTCTGTGCGCACCCTTCTGGTGGTCTGCGCAAAGGCACGTTTCAGTTCTTGCACGAATTCTTGTGGGGCCTGATCCTCCCCACATTGCAAATTGTAGGCTGCCTTGCGAGCCTCTTGAGGATTTCGGTGCACAGAGAAATGTTTCAAGATGGCCGCCTTATAGGTGGACCATCTTAAATGATTTTGGTCCTCCAGCCCTGCAAAGAAACTGGAGTATTCTAGGGAGAATGTCCATTTGACGTACTGGATGCAGCTACTGCTGTCCTTCAAATGGAAAGTCTCCATCATTTGCTCATAGAGCTCCAAGTGTTCCCAAACAGAGTACTTGGCGTTCTTATGATAAGGCGTGATGACACTCCTGATTGCCTTAATCTGTTTCAATGGGTCCTTAAGCAAGGCCCTTTTTGCCTTATTGGCCTTTTTGGTTCGGGTAACCCTTGTCCATTCATTCTCTGACTCAGAGGCACTGCTCCCAGAGGTTCCTGTCTGCTCTTCCAGGTTTTCCCGGATTCTGCGAGCCTGGGAGTGGCTGGCAGAATGTGGGGACCTGGTCTCCTGTGTCCTGCGCCGTTCAGAGGAGTCTTCAGATTCCTCCTTGCTGCCAGGATTTGATGGGTACCCCCCCCCCCCCCACTGACCTAACTGGGCAGAAGTTTTCAGGATGCCCTTAATGGGCCTATTCTCCTGGGGTTCCCCACTAAATTGCACTGTGCTTGGGTGCCCATTCCCGGATCCCCGCCCATCCATTCCTGGGAGGTACGGGCCTTTGAGCCCCCTGCTTCTGGCTGGATAGTAATCTGCCATCCCTGTGGCCCGGTGCTCATGTGCGCCAGGGGACATGGGGCTGGCAGAGTCCAGGGACTGAGAGAGATAAAAGCCTCTGGTACTAGGGCTCCTGAGGTTATGCTCAGGAGTTTCCCTTTCCCAGCGAACCTGGTCTCTATCCGCCCCTGCTCCCTGTTGCAATGCAAGAGCCTGCGCTTTCAGTTCCTCAGTTAAGGCCTTACTAGACTCTATCAGTCGCTCCTGCATCGCTACCTGTTGTTGGAGCCTATCATTGTGCTGACAGAGAGCCTCATTTTCTCTTTGTGCCTCCTGATTGGTCCTGGAGTACTGGGCCAGTCTCTGCTGCAGGAGGGTTACCTCCTGAGCTGTGTCCCTATTGGCCTACTCCTTTCTTGCCAGAGCATCCTCCACCCTCCTGGAGTGCTCTAACAAGTTCTGGTGTTCTTTTTGGAGGTCACTCAGTCCCTGGAGGGCCAGGTGATTTTCTTCCATTTTCCTTTTTAAGTGGCAGACTTCCTGGCCTAAGGTATCCCTTTCCTGACTAAGAGCCTACATCTGTGCCGCCAGGTCGTCCCTTTGCCTTTGGAAGGCACCAGCTTTCTGGCGCTCCTGGTCAAACTCTGCCTGGGTATCCAGGTCTTTCAAAATCAGTTTATTGCTCTCTGCCTTCTCCCTATCTAGGTGGCTTTGCAGGGTGACTACCTGCTCAGCACATGCCCTATTGAAGTCTAACTGTTGCTCCAGCTTTTTCTGGCTCTGCAATAGGGAGTCCAAACCTTCTTGGTACTCCTTCTGCAAGGCCGGAAATCTGGTATCCTGGTCCGCCTTTTCCTGTTGCAGCACATCCATATACTCCTTTATTTTAGTGATGTACCGTCTGCTGTCATTTTCTGACTCCTGGCTCCTGAGCAGCCTCTGCTCAGAAGAGTCCAGATCAGATTGGGACTTCTGTAATGCCAGCAGTTGCCTACTCGCCAGATCTTGGCCTTCAGCACATTTCTCCTGCATGGCTCCCATATGTAAATATAAATATGCCGCTACCCTGGCAATCTTGTGGTGCTCATCCTTGGCCTTCGGGGCCATGTATAGTTCACTCAGGGCCACATGTAAGGGACCCTGATCTCTCCATATATCTGACCCTGTTTCCGTGACCTGTTGCGTGATGGCCTGCAACCAGACCATGCGGTCCTGGTGAGTCCACTCACCTCTCACAAATAACTTATGTATGAAGTGCTCTCTGGCTATTTTCATGTCTACTAAGGTCGTCATTCTAGAGATTGGTCTCTGTCCTGACTTACAGAAGTTTGTATTTTATTTTTGCAAAACAGAACTTTTCCTTAGAGCGTTCCTTAGATGAGTGCTTTACAGCGTAACACAGTGTGGTGATCTGCACAAATGGTAAATCTAACCCAGAATATCCCGGCTCGAGCCCCCAATTTGTAAGAGGATTCAATTCAACACTACAGCTAAGTCAATGCCTAGTCTGGGATACTGAATGGAAACCCTTATTGATATATCTTTATGTCCAGTTCATGCGTTCTGGATGGCTACCCCTATATAACACCCCTCTCTTGGAATCCCCCTGACCCCACTGAGCCAAGAAGTAGTTCTGTTTTGCAAGTTAAAAGGTTTATTTGAGAATTTAAACAATATATATATATATATATATATCACACTTTATGATAAATTAATAATTGGATATCACACTTAATCTGAGCATTAATCAATAATGGATAGTCTGGCACTAGCACACTTGTGAATAGGAACAGAAGAATAAGGTGGTAGAGAATGCTTTATATAAGTTCAGATGGATGCAATGTTGAATGAAAATGCAAAACAGAAAATACTCAATATGATTTCAACAAAACAATGTAATCACTTTTCTCTGGCAATCCACTCCCCCCCTTTATGCAGTGCATGGAAATGGAAGGAAAGCACACAGTTCTCAGAAAAGCAATCAATTGTAATTCAGTTCACCACAGCAAGCTTAGACTACAGAAGTTTGAAACACAGGCAAAAGTGCTTTGATATGTGCTGGCAATGAAGTGAGGAATATGCTGAAAATGGTTTTAATTCCCTTTAGGAGGTTCAGGGTGAGTGAAATATACCTGGGATGAGTTCAGGCTCACTTTAGCGAGGATCCAGGAGCAACTAGCAGGTTAAACGAATTTTTGGCAAAGGAAAGCAAGGAAACTGCTGTTTTCACACGTGGCTGAATTTCTAACCAAATTGCAAATCGCTGTAAAATTCTCGAGTGCGAGAATCGTGATTACGGAGAAAGTATAAGGCGTAAGAAGTCGGTTCTAGGATTGTTGGAAAGTTAAGATTCTAAGCATTCAGAGGAAAGTTGAACCAAGTTCCTAGCCCAAACGGTTACGGAGTTATGAACGATTTTGTGAAGGTTGTTTTTTGGATTTGAAATTTTAAAAGTTCAAAGCGACAGGTTACAGCTTGCAGCTAGAAAATGACAGGTGACAGCTTTGCAAATGACAGGTGACAGGATCTCTAGGAGACAGTTCTACTCAAGTTAAAATAGCTTGCATTAGATTATTTTAACTAAGAGATTGGGTTCTGCACAGTTCTGCTAGGTACTCACAATATATTTTGAAATAAGCCTCCCCACGGATCTGGTCAGGTTTTGGACTGGACTCCGGTTTTGGTTTCAGCACTTCACAGTGATCTGGGTCAGATCTCTGGTTCTGCTAACAGCGGTCTGGGTCAGCTCTGCTCTGCTGGTCTAGCCTCTCTGGATTATGGATACTGCTCTGCTTTCTAGGTACTGCTACAGGTTCTGGAGATTGATGGATTTGAAGTCTGGATCTCTGGATGTGGTATGGTCCGGCAGCATGCTCCGCAGCAAATGGAATTGAATGTCCTATCTGTCCTGACTGTCTGCTTTTATGTGTTTTGAAAGTGGGTGGAGAGGCTAGCTTTCTAGGCCCTACCCCTCTCCACTTGTCATTGGCCACTTCCTCCTCTTCCCCTTGATTGGGGGAATGAAATGAAGTGTCATCATGATGAGGTCTGTTTATGATACAGAGAACCCACCCCTGTCAACTTTACACAAACTCTATATCTGATCCAAATGCATATTTGCATAGGTACACATTTGTTTAAAATTACATGCACCCATCACATATCACATGAGGAATCCCCTGTTCAAACTCTGCTCTTCCTGGGGGCTTGCATTCAAAAATGGCAACATATTTCACTTTTTGGTCGGGTTACCAATATTGGATTTGTCCCCGCATTTACACAAATGTTCGCAAAGCATGTGGGCATTAGGTGGTGGAGTGTCAGATTTTTAACATACATACATTTAGAGTAATATCCTCTTTTCTGCTAAAAACCCCCCTGAACATACCACCGGGTCCTAACACGTCTTCAAATGTGCACAGAAAAATCACAAGAATTATGATATCACTTATAACATTTTCACAAGTCCGCTCTATGAATAATCCATCTTTTTAGATTAATGTTCTGGCGCCAAAGGGGTGTGGTTTCCCAAGTCACATGGTGTAGAAACCAGTTTGTCCAGTTTCTGCCAGGCTCAGAGGCCCTGCCCCTCCCAGCTTCTGCCAAGAGGAAGCTGTTTTACGGTCCCCCAATAAACCATCTGCCTGTGCCCTGGAAGGCCCATTGTTCAAGAGGAAGACATTTATGGCCTCCCCCCAATAAACCCTCTGCCTGGGCCCAGGCCAGGCCTTTGTTCAACTCCCTGTAGCTGCTCCACCCCTAATCTAATCAGAGAGGTGACAACTCCTTTTGGCCAGGGGAAGAGTGGCTGAGCAGGTTTTAACTCCTGTGGGGGTAGATGTCAGGCAGAATTCAGTTCCTTAAGCCATGCCCCAGCTAACGTCACTTTTAGTTACCCAGTTTTCTGCATTCAAATAAAACTAAAAATGTTTACATATGCAGCTAGAATGCTGATTCTAAGTTTAAAACTATGACATTTAAACAATTGCAACCTATGTGACACTCAAAAGTAGGTCACTCATTTCTTTTAAACATTTAGATTTTTAGTGTCTTTCAGTCCAAATTTACTTAAACTGCTGAAATCCACAGCTCACAAAGACTTTATTCTGTCAAATGTCTGCTGGTGTTCAGTGAGATTTTTGGATATTCTGCAATGTTTGAAATGGGCATTCTGAGCTTGCCTTCAGAGAAACAAAGGGTGATTTTTAAAGTGCTTTCTAGCGAACAGGCACTGCTGTTTTTCTCTTTGGCACCCCATTTCACTCATGGCTCTTCTGACCCAGCACACCCGCACCGGGGGGTGGCAAGTCAGGCGACCATTTTGGTGTGCGCACAAACTGCGCGGTTTTCATAGATTCTGGCGCACATGTGGGCTTTTTCGGCCATCTTGGATTTCCTAAGCCCACAGCACCAAATGTTGTAGCATAATAGTCCAAACGTGGGTCAGAACACCCAACACACCCTGAGTGAGACTGTCTCAGTAAGTGGGCATGGATCCCAAGGTGCGCTCGCAACTCACACAGGGAGAATAGATGAAGGAAAGCTGAAGGGGAGTGGACAATGTTACACATGCATGGGCACACAATGTGCACAAACAACATGCACTCACTGACAGTGCTGGGTGAGATGAACAAGGAATGCAAACCAAGAAACATGAAACAAACCCAGTTGTAGAGAACCAATAGAAACAAGCACTGTACAAAAAGGGACCACATTGCATAACACAGAAGCCGTCAGTCAGGGGTACACATGCACATGTCTGGCAAACCCTACATGCAGCAAGTCTGACAAACCTGGCCTGTGGAGTCAATGTACACAAATGACTAGAACTGTGCCACCACAGGTTACACCATGAAGCAGTGCTGCGGAAGATGAGCATACCTGACACTCAACGTGTGTCGTCCATGTATAACAGTGGCAGGGTAGGGCAGGTCATGTAAGTGGATAAGGGAGTGGATGGGAAAGTGGCACATGTCAAAGAGCAGTGTGCACAGGGAGTACATCTGCAGTGCCCGGTAGGATATATGGTGCCAGGGGGACTATAACAATCTCAGTAACGTGATATCATCACGAACAGTGAGCAAAGTGTTGGAGAACCAAAATACACAGAGTGCATATGCCCAGAGAATGAATTCCCTCAATTAGTAGAAACATCTAGAATTAATAAAAAGCTTCCCAATGGTTAAAGTGTGACAAGTGCTGCCCAATCACTTTCATGAATTGTGTCAATTGTGTAAAGTGCCTCCAACAAAACAGTGCACCTGCATTGTTTTGTATTCACCCAGGTTTGCAACTGCACATATACACACACATGTATGGGGACACCACACCTCTGGACAGACATTCGCTGTGACTCAAGGATCCCCCCCACCTAGTAAAAATGTGTCATGCATGCAAAGACCATGGTGACCAATAATACTGACACAAGACGATAGGCAGTGCACATGCTCCCATGCAGACAGATTTGGCATGATGTGATATCCTCATCACCTCCACTGGGAACTGAACCACCAAATATGTGAAAGAAGTGCCTTTGTCTGGCAGAGGGCATGAGGACTAGGGATGTCAAAGGGTGCAGGGTGAACCTCCAATGGTGTGCTCTCACAGGAACTGTAACAACATGTGAAATTGCATTTAAACAGCCATAGTTCTCAATCATACACACAGCACATATATGTTAAGATTACATACACCCATTGTCATCTGCAAATCTCATCCTCTCGACCTCAAGGCAGCCATGTCAGTTAACACAACTCTGCATGTCTTCATGTCCACAACTGCATTCATCATGCCATTGAGAGGTCAACTGCACATCTCAATGGAAAAAATAACATGGAATAAACAAATAATTCCTCCTTGAAAATGGCAAAACAAAAACACATGCCACCACCCGGGCCAGGGAGAGTGAAAAACAAAGTGACCATCCCGAATCAAGGGGCCAATAAAAACATTAAAAAGACCACACTGGTCAAGTACTAAAGAACTGGGGAGGGGGGAGAGTACACCCTGGCAGGGTGAGGGGCAGGGTGCATGTCAATATCCACATGAGTGGAAAAACTAAAAGAAAATATAATCTCCATGGGCTCATGGACCTCAGGGCAACGATGGGCCAGGTGGCTGGCTTGTGCTGGCACTCCCATCCTGCTGTCGATCTCCAGGTGGCTGTGGTGTTGGAACCCTACCATGCAGTTCCTAGGCCTGGTCTTCACTGTCCACGGCCAGCCATGACACGGTTGAATGCACCAGCACAGTCACGGTGGTGAGGTATCCTTGCATGTCCTCACGGATGGCTGCCGAGTCTGAAGGTGTGCTCACCCATGATGCATTGAGTAGCTCAGAGAGTGTCTTCCTAAAGGCATCCACCTCCCTGTGGATCAGTGTCCTTGTGGCTGCGGGTTTGTAACTTCTGCCAACACCACCAAATCTCCACAGCACCTATCCAGGACACAGGAAGACCATACCTGCCTTGGGGGTGCCATGTCTGTCCCATCTACAGCTTCTGAGGAGTGCGGCACCCCCAGGCAGAGGGCTGCCAACTTCACAGCCACTGAAGTTTGCATCCCGGTGGATCGGATCCTGGGCGCCTCTGATGCCCTCTTCAACCCAGCTACGCAGCTGCGCAACGACGCAAAGCTGTGAATCAGGGATGAGATCACAGCTGCTATCAATGCATAGGGGGTGGCAATCTGCATCAGGAACATGGTCTGAAACATTGGGACAACCTCAAGACCCAGTAGCCATACCAAGGTGGTAGCAGTCCTCAACACGGGACCTGCCATGGAAGTGCACTGTGCTGGCTGCTATAGTTCAACCAGATGGAGCTGTGGGTACTTTTGAGGTTCTATCCGGACCTGCACACCCAGATCTTGGCATGGAAAAGTCACCTGGATGCGCTGGTGAATACCCATGTGGGACAATGCTGTACAACGTATATCTGTAGCATGCATGTTTGGAGATGCCACATTCTATTTGTTTTGAGACACAGCTGATTTCTGCATCATGCCAATGCTGGGCATTTCTGGCATCAGACATATTATACTGACATTTGCGTGAGTATTGGAAGATTGAGCATATATGGCTTGTTGTACTTGGGCACATGCAGTGTGTGCACATGGAGCAGGTGCTTGTTCATGTGAGATGTGGACATGCTATGTTGTGGGCATATGAGTGCTGTGCATGATGTCAGAGTGTATGTGTGACACATCTGACGTACAATTTGTTCACTGATATGTGCGCCGCAACATGTTGCTTGCTTGCAGGTCATGTTGTCATATGTGCCCATCAGTGACTGTGTTTGTGTGGGCAGGTGCCCTGGTAATGTTCACATGCACATGGCTGCATCTCATTCTCGTGTTTGTTGTTCGTTGGTATGGTGGAGTTGCCTGTTTTTGGTGTTGTGTTGTTGGCCACTGTAGAATGTGGTTTTTGAACATGTGCATGTGTCATGACTGTGATTGTGCCTTCACACTACACTCATGCAGCATTTGCATTGCAGTTTGCCTGTGCATGTACATGTGTGTGCATTGTGTGTGTGTCAGTTCATGGTTGGTACATGCTGCGTGATTAGTCATGTTTATTTTGTGTATGGCACACATCCATTGACGGCAGTTACTGATGTCAATGCTTTTTTCTCCCAATTTTCAACAGTTGCTGCAGTTCGTGATGATGGCCGAGACATTGCTGTGGAGCATGAGGGCAGGGACAGAACCACCAGACCGAAGAACACACCCTGGCCAGCCCGACTTGACTCCACATCATCTGAGGGTGAGTTGACTGGAGGAGCATCAGTTCCATCGGGCGGAGCTGCTGTGGGGTTTTCCTAGGAGGTTGTTGTGGTGGGGGACTCTTCAGTGGCTGTGGGCCAGGAGGCAGAAACAGAGGGAACATCCAGAGAGGAAGGCTCTCTGGAGTCATCCAAGGAGACAAATGGGGTGGAGGAGGAGGAGGCAGGTGAAGGCCAGCACACAGTGTCAGGTGGGAGCATCCAGGAGGGTCTTCAGGCTGCACCCGTGGGCTTGGGACAGGAGGATGTGCAGTGCACTGTGGAGAGAGCTCCCCAACCTCCTGCCCCTGCGCCATCTGATGCAGCAATGACCACCATCATGGATGCCACCCCCCTTGGGGCCAAAGGGATTACCCCAGAGATGATATACTCCCTGCTGGCTGGCATTGCATGGCAGTGGGCCTCAATTCATGATGATGTGAGAGCTTTGCATTCCGAGCACTCACAGCATCATGAATCGACGGCCAGCTACCTTGGCCAGATGGCTGGTGCGCTGCTATCGGGTAGTCTCTATGTGCTGGCACATTCAGTTGCCCCCTCCTCCACTGCCTCCTTTGTACTGTAGTCAGATTCCATGGGGGCCTTCCTTGGCACTTTCCATCATGCCCCCCTCTACTCCAATCCCTCCCATACCGCCCAGTCTGGTGGTCAGCACGTCCCTGACTCAGGTGGAAGTGTCGGCAAGTACAGAGATGGTGGTCGCTGTGCCTGACCAGGCACCTGCACAGGTACAGGCATCAGTGGGGGCATCAGTGGGACAGCTAGTACATCATGATAGTGCTGGTGCGGCACCCCCCATTGTACAACATCCAGACCTCAGGGGTACTTGCGCAGTGTACGCTTAGCCAGGCAGCAGCAGTATGGGAACGGTCTGGAGCAATCCTCGCAGGGCCCATCAACATCGAGGAGGCAAGCGGGTCATCTACATACAGTCACCTGGCAGGAGGTGTGCAGGCAATTTCGCTAATTGGTGTGCGTCCGGATGGACTTTAGGATGCTGCTGATGGTGGAGAAGCAGCGGGCGAGGATGGCACGGGTTGCTAGGGCAAGGGCAGAGGTGTCGAAGGAAGGACACCTAGGCTGGTCGCCATACTCGAGGAGGCTTGCAGGGATACGGAGGAGCTGTGGAGATTGAAGGAGAGCCTGCAAGCTCTCCAGGACCGCACAGTGAATGGGATTCTGCTCCGGAGGATGACATGAGGGACTATTGAGCCTGCTTCCTATGCATATAGTTCTTTGTGTTGTTTTTATTTTTGGACTTTGTTGCATTTTTACCCTTGGACATTACCCCGTTCCACATAGTTTGTTGTCATAGTGTACATATTTCTAATACAGTTTCATCTTTATTCATCACACAGTTGTTGTAGTCTGTTTCTTCATGTGCTGCATTTAGTTTGGTTTCATTTCATTATGCATATGTTCAGTGACTTTAACAGCGGTTGTGGCCCTAACTGTGGATATGTGTCATACACTAATCAATAGGGTAGTTGTGGTGTGTTGCCTCCCAATGCGTGGCCACCCGCCAACACACACCAAGTACAAGACGGCGGGTGCTCTCATGTCATGCTGCACATCTGCTACTGGAATGCTTCATCATCACATGTGAGTTAGTTTATATCTGGCTGCACACATCGTGTGTCTGCTTGGCTCAGACATTGTCAAACTTCACATCAGCCCGACACATGCCTGTTAAAATTGTGAGAGTTGCAGGGCCTTGGAATGATATGCTTTCCTACCTGAGTCACTTCATTCATTAATTGCTGCTTGCTACTCTGCCTTCACATTTCATATGACTATGTCATATCAGTAATGTCTCAGACTTGTGTACTACTCGGTCATTCACCTACGGCACTTTGTGCCATTGTAATGGCACATGGGCACAATGATACATCACATTGGAATCCATGGCTTTTCTGTGTCACATGCACATGGTGCTTTCACTGGGTCGCTGGTGCAACATTCTGCCGTCCTCTTGCTGTGCCTCTGTTCGTGATGTACCAGGGAGTCCTGTGAGGATCGGCACACATGGATTTTGCATCAGTTCCCCCAGTTGTCATGTCTATGTGTAGGTATGTGGCAGTGTTGTTCAAGATTGTGGCAGGACAGTGTAGTTGAGGTAAGTTGTTGTTCTACATTGGACTGGTCGGGGGATTATGTGGCATGGCCAGGCTGGAGTGTCTTCAAAGGTGAGGGGGGCTGGTGGGTGGTGTCAGGACTTGAGGGGGATGCCTGGGGTAGTGTCAGAGGTGTGGGGTGATGGTGGCTGGTGTGTGGACCTGAGGACGGTGCATAGGGGTGGTGTCAGAGGTGAGGGTGATTGGTGGATGGTGTCATTACTTGAGGTGGATGCTTGGGGTAGCTTTGGAGGTGAGGGGACCTGGTGGGTGGTGTTAGTACTTGAGGGAGCTGCCTGGGGGTGGTGTCAGAGGTGAGGGGGCTGGTGGGTGGTGTCAGTACTTGAGGTGGATGCTTGGGGTAGCTTTGGGGGTGAGGGGACCTGGTCGGTGGTGTTAGTACTTGAAGGGGCGGCCTGGAGGTGGTGTTGGAGGTGAGGGGGGCTGGTGGCTGGTGTGCGGACCTGAGGACGCTGCATGGGGGTGGTGTCAGAGGTGAGGGTGATTGGTGGGTGGTGTCAGTACTTGAGGTGGATGCTTGGGGTAACTTTGGAGGTGAGGGGACCTGGTGGGTGGTGTTAGTACTTGAGGGAGCTGCCTGGGGGTGGTGTTGGAGGTGAGGGGGGCTGGTGGGTGGTCTGTGGACCTGAAGAGGCTGCCTGGGGGTAGTGTCGGAAGTGAGGGTGTCTGGAGGGTGGTGTGTGGACCTGGGGGAATCCCTGGGGGTGGTGTCAGAGGGGAGGGGGACTGGTTGGTGGTATCTGGTCCTTAGTGGGCTGCTGTGCAGTTGGGGTATGTTCCAGTAGTTTGTTTGCAGTGGGAGTAGGGGGGGCGGTACGCAGGTGTGCAGCCGTTACTTAGGTGGGATCTCGCACAGAGTAGCTGGGGTGCAGACATTACTTACGTGGGACCTTGCACAGAGTATGGGCCCTTGCACAGAGTATCTGGGGTGCAGCCTTTACTTACGGGGGACCTTGTGCAGAGTAGCAGGGGTGCAGCCGTTACTTACGTGCGACCGAGTAGCTGGGGTGCTGGATGCATCCGTTACTTATGTGGATCTCATGCAGAGTATCTGGGGTGCAGCCGTTACTTACGTGGGACCTCGCTCAGAGTAGCTGGGGTGCAGCCGTTACTTATGTGGGACTTTGCACAGAATAGCTGGGTGCGGCATTTACTTATGTGGATCCTTGAGCTGGAGTGCTGAATGTTGTGTCAGAGGTGGACATGGAGCTTTGCGGAAAGGTTGGTCTACAGCTATGTTTTTGGTTTGCGTGGGAGTGTGTTGTGGGCGTGCCTCAGGAGGCTCAATTCCCTTTGCGGGTCCGGTTGAAATGTGCGTTTGAATCCATGAATACACAGAGCGTGCAAATTTCCTTCTATGCGCAGGCTTGCGCAGAGTCGTTTGCGGTGCACAGGATTTGCAGACTCACTGCACACAATTCCATGAATCTGGCCCTTAATCTGTAATGAGGATATTATCTGCAACGTTTTCTAAAAGTGGCACACTCATTCATGTAATAAAGGTCTTATGGGTATGTCTCTTAGATAACTAGACTTTTCTTCTAGGAGCGGCTAATTAAATATGTATTCTTAATGTGATAGGATGTTTGGCTCTCCAAAAGTTTCAGACTACAATTCCACTAATATCTGGCTATTGACTATCCTTGTTATGGATGATGGGAGTTGTAGTCCAAAACATCTCTAGGGTCAAAGGTTGCAAACCCCTGCTGTACATTGAGAGAATTATTTTCAGTTGACATGATCCCAGAACTTCAATGCTTCCCTATTGAAATTAGAATGTAGTGGCATATACAGGGGGTCATTAATTGTTTGTCGGTATCCCGCTGGCAAATTCCGCAGGATACCAGTAAACGGTATTACTGTTCCCGCCGCCTGATATCCCGGAATTACTGGGATATTACATGTGGGGGGGGGGAGGGTGGTAAATCCCCATTCCATGGGTTTCCAGCCGGTAATACCAGCTGTTTTTTGCTGGTGGGGGCCTGATTTACTTCCACCTATTGGCTGGAGTTAAATTGGCTACCCCCACTGCCAAAATTGTACTCTGCTGGTCCAGAAAAATGCCAGTAAACAGCACTTTTTTTCTGGACCGGCATAGTTATAATGACTTGTCAATGGCGATGTGGTCGCTCACGCACACCCCCGTGGATAGAAATTAGGCTTGCCCTTCTTGGCTGGTTGTGAGCCGCTGGTTGACCTTCACGCTGTCAGTAGCCCCGAGGTGCAGCAAAGCCACTTGAGTATTAAAAGTCTGCAATCCATCTTTGCTAAAGAAACCACAGGAGGACCAGAGCCTGGCACCACCAGCCGGTTCCCCTGTGAAGCATTCCAATGCACGCTCAAGGCCATTTCCAGAGTGCGCTGTTATCAATTTACCAAAATGCTTGTTAATGGACGATGAATACATTCCCATCTAAAATATGACAGCGAATGATGAATTTGCAAAGGGTCATTTTGAGAAAGTAGAAAATGTACTTTATAAACAGGTTTTCTGAGTTCCTCCAATTAATCCTGTTTGATGTAAAATCCACACGCACCGCCCAGTGACCTATTTCAAGTCTCGTGTATGCTCTGAGAGTAAAATAATGTCCCTTTTATGATGTTAAACTCAGGGCACACTTTAATTCCAAGCTCATTTCGATACTTATTTTAACTAAATCATTTTTTGCCATTTATTTCTAATTTTAACCATAGTGCTTGCCCCATTTAATAACTATTCAAAGCTCTTTTTAATTGATAGATATTTGGGAAAATGTTTTTGCCTGATCTGCAGTTATGGATAAAAAAAAAAAAGGAATTCGATTTTTTTAAGGCACCTCACTTGGGAGTCCAACCACTGATATGCCAATGGCTAAGCGCGGGGCCAGCGGTATTGCTTGCAAAACAAATACGTTGCTGCTGAGCTATCCACATCGCATTAAGATGTATGTCTGTGGCTGATTGCTGTTTTCTGCAGAGAGGGTGGCATTTCAGCCTGGACTTTATTTATTTATTTATTTTTCCATTTGTATAGCGCCTAACCCGGGGACATCTGGACGCTTATTTTACATAAGACCAGTGTGACGTACAGTTGTTTTCTTAGTTGCATATATACAAAGCACAGGGGAGTACTGACCATACAAAGGTTTACATGGTAATTCAGTTCTATACATAGCTACATCTGATCATGGCAGAGGGACTAATGACTATACAGTTATTTACATAGTTATGTGTAGACAGATCAGACGTCCTAGTCCACGGATGAGGAGTAGTTATATCGGTGATTAGGAGCAAAGGCTGACTAACTGGCTAAGGGGCAAGAATGTGTTGCATATTCCCTGTGTACAGAGGTAGGTTTTCACTTGTTTTTGGAAGGTCCAGAGAGAGTCTTCTGCCCTTAGTTTGACTGGAAGGGTGTTCCACTGTTTAGCGGCTATTGTGGGGCAGCTACTACCTCCTGCTTTCTGTAGTTTACATCTGGATGTGGCTAGTAGATGTATGTTTGCTGAGCGTGTAGGCCTGTTGGACTGGGGTCTGGACACTTTGTCTGACAGGTATGTGGGAGCCGACTTGTGAAGGCATTTATGTGTCAGGATGAGTATTTTGAATGCGATACGTTCTTTAAACGGTAGCCAGTGGGCATTCCGTCTTATTGTGGAAATGTGGGTAGTTTTGGGAATGTTGAGTGCAGCTCTTAGGCCTTTGTTTTTATTAATACCTGGAGTTTTTTGATGTTTTGGATCTTAGTGCCAGCACAGAGGGCATTGCAGTAGTCCAATCTAGTCAGAATGATGGCTCTGGCCAACGTGATGCAGCTGCCAAGTCAGGAATGGTCTGCAGGCATTGATGAGTTTACAGGTGTAGGCTACTGCTAATGTGGTGGCATTAACTTGGTTCCATAATGTGACTGAGGAGTCCAGGTAAAAACAGAGGGTTTTTACTTCTTTTGAGACATTTATATGGTTAGCGTTGATGTTGAAGGTTTTAAAGGCATTGTTCAGTTTAGTAAGACAGAGTTGTGATCCTATGAGGAGCTGCTCCGTCTTTTCGTCATTCAGGCACAGACCACGGTGAGCCATCCAAGCTTGGATAGTTAGATAGATAACATTGATAGTGGCAGAGTCGATTAAATGGTTGCCTGTGATAGGGATGTGGATTTGGGTGTCGTCTGCATAGTTTGTGTTGGTGACACCCAAGTCATCAAGACGATCAAAAAGTGGTTTAGTAAAAATGTTGAATAGTGTCAGAGAATGCAGGAACCTTGGGGTACTCCACATGGGACCGGGGCTGGTTTTGCTTCCGCGCTTGGGGAGAAGACTCTCTTTGTTCTTTGTGTCAGGAATAAATGTAGGTATATAATGATGAGGTAAGTTCCCAATTTTTTGTTACCAGGGGAGCAATTGTCAAATGGGATGGTATGAGGAGAAAATTGGTGCAAATGCAAAGAGAATTGATTACCCATCTCTACACATATCTGGGAGTTTAAAGGATTGGAGAATTTGTCACACAGATTTTAACTTGTACATAACATCATACAATGTTTTACCAAAGACCACGGTCGACCAGAACAACAGAAAGACATATGACGTGCTTTGTGGCAAAAAATATACTTTTTTTAATAATGCAAAGGATTTTAAAAAAATATTTTCATAAATGAAAACATATTAGAGGCTAAAAAAAGGGGGGAGAAGTATGTCACTCAGTGAACACTACTTTTGACAGAAAATTGATTAGTCAGACAGCTATCTTTAGAGGTCTTTTGAGAGATAGAGTGTCGACATGTTTCGGCCATACGACGAACTGGACATTCTCTCGAGTATCCATTCGGAAGTGGATGTCACGGCCATCTTAAGGACAAAAGATTTCTTGAGATAAGTCTTCACATACATGATTTACCCCAATGTTTGATGTAAATCTAACATCATTGATTTGCTTCTCCCGGTAAGGTTGAGAAAAAGTCGGCGGAGGAATCGTCAAAGTAGAAGATATTTCTTTTAGGAATTTCACAGGCTGCCAAAGTTGATCAGTTCATATGGCAAACACCACCTTGTCTTGGGTGTGGTCACTTTGCTTTGCTCGGGATCTTAGCTTGGGCAGCAGCCGTTATTGACATAGACCACCCACTGCATCCGGGCATATCGCCTCATTCCAAATTATGATTTTGTTCCAGGCGACGTTAGATAATGATAAGTTGCAGATATCTCTGTTATATCACTAGCCCATTTAATTATCAAATGTACTGTAAACAGGCAGTGATGCTCATTAAAACAGCAGAAGAGCTACATAAAATCGTTCTTATCATCCTAAATCCTTTCTCCCCAGTAATCTCACCAACTCCCTCTCTCTTTCAGATCTGTCAAAGGGCCAGATGGTCAGAACTCCCCCAGAGCATTGTTTAAGACATCAACAGCTGTGGAAGTTAATGGATTTGACCAGATGTGTACTAAATGGTGTACCTGTGCCATTATACAAGTGGACTTTGGGTAGGGTTCCCAAAAACGAAGGAAGTGTTTTTTTTTCCCGCCCTCTGAGACCAGACCAAAGTTTGAATATGAATGCCAGGATTCTAATGTTTTGAAGCAATAAGCTAGATGCCTTTGGGTTAGGAGCGCTATACAAATCTCAAAGTAAATACATAAATAAATACATAAAATAAATAAATAAGCATGGATGATTTGTGGAAAAACCAAACCCCTTGAACTTCCACTGGTTTGACCAGTTAGAACTGGTAAGAGGTGTTATTGTATTTGAGCATGGGTCTATATAAAAGCAGGTGAATAGAACAGCAGAACACTCAGTAGTTGGCATTTTAAGAGGCAGGGTTTAATAAAGGGAATGTGTGTAAGTCGGTGGGGCAGGGGGTATCTTGGAATAGTTCTGGTGTTTATCATAGTAGTATTAAATCGTCAAAAGTGTACATCAGAGTAGTCTTAAATTGAAAATCGAGCTTAAGTAGAGTTAAGGACGTAGAGTAGAATTTTGAAGGGGCTTGGGTGAAAATGATTGATGGGATGGAGGTATAGAACACCAGTTCAGAAGAAGGCCACAGCTAAGCACGTCCCATGCCTGTTGGCAGCCTTAAGCATGCACACATTTTGTAGTTGTCGAAGTAGGACCATGCAATCTTAGGATAGCATGCATTTTGTATGTGTGGGAGGACCCCGACGCACTTTTATGCAAAGGTGAATTTTGTAGGTCGAGAAGTTCAGCCTAGCAGCCTCAGACAATCAAGAGTTTTATAGGTGTGGGAAATACTGCCTTTTCACTTCCATCACTGTCACAAGTATGGAGATAAAGAGATCTGAGGTTCTTCTAATAGAATATTCCAGAGGTATTTAGAGATGGTTTTTGATGACCAAAAACCACAAACTTTAACCTTCAGCAAACTGGTGGGGTAAAAATGGTCACTCGTCCACAGAAGTTTTTTGGGAAGTGTTTTCCCTTTTGAGAGGAAACCATAAGCCCTTCACTTCAATACAGTGGGGGTCATTATGAGTGCGATGGTAAGGAGTTAACAGCACCGGTAAGGATGACGGTGCCGTTAACCCCTTACCGGTGCATTACGAGGTCCCTTACCGGGAGCCGCTAAAGGACCAGGGACCTAATAACGGGCCTGTTATTAACAGGCCTTTTATTAGCTCCCTCCCCATTCCCATTGAGCCTTATGAGGGCTCGAACGGGAATGGGGATGGGCATTTTGAATGGGGACTTACCGGGTCCTCCAAGGCTGGAATGACCCGGTAAGTACCCATTCAAGGAACCTGGACCTGGACACGAGTTTGGAGGCAGCCATGGCGCTAATAGCCCCATGGCTAGTGTATGTGATGTTTTCTGTGGGGTCGCTGTGATGGGATGAAAGGGTGGGATTCACTGAAGCTCATTCTCTTACCACCTTTCCCACATGATGGATATGCGGATCTGAATGCATGCATTCAAATATACTCCTCAGCATGAGGGTGGATACGCATAACATATGCTTTAAGCAAAATGCCCCGATCAGCAATATCACTACCACTGTAGCAGCGGCAAAGCTGGAATGGGGCATATTTCCAGGTAACACCGCTGGCTGCCGTGGTCATTTACTTTGGCTGTATTCCCGACTTCCTGGCAAAAAATCCACCCAACTCATAATGAGACGGTCCTACAAGTCAAACAATAGCTACATGAGAAGGTCAAACTTGTTTTATTTAAAGAAAGAAGACAACATCAGTGTAATCCAATTCTCAAAAAATTTGAATAAGCAGATCAGAATTCAACAATAATGCTAGTAACAGAGAGAATGAGAGAGTGAAGGATAGAGAGAGAAAGAGAGGGAAACATGGAGGGAGAGAGAGTGGGTGATAGCAGGAAGGGTCCTGGCAGCGAAGCCCCGCGTCTAGGTCGCAGTGGCGAATCGCCGTGTCTAGGCCGCAGTGGCGAATACCCACGTCTAGGCCGCGGTGGCGAATCCCACTTGGTTGTTGGTCACATCGTAGATGGAGTAGTACTGTCGCAGGAAGACATCTCCCATGATCCACAGGGGCTGCCCGTCCTGGGAGGGCAGGTAGGTGGGCATGATGCCGACGGAGCACTCACCGTTGCTCTGTGGAAAGACAAGGAAATGCTCAGTTACTATCCCACGTTGGTAAATCTATCCTTTAACATCAAGTAGTGACTGCACCAAGGGACAGGAAACACGATCACATGCTACCCTCAGACCATTACTAGCATTTCTATTTGTGCTGTTTATTAAACAATGTCAGTGTTTTTATAATCCTAGATGTCACTTACTGATTTCTAGGGGTTGCAATTCCAACCTTTGTGTTGTTGCTTGCTATCACTGTAGCGTGGCTTTCAACACCTGTGGACTGCTTTGCAACACGTGCAAATCTCCACAGAGATTTTCAAGCTCCGTGGATTTGCTTTGCAAACTGTGGACTACTTTGCAAGCTCTCTGGACTGCTACCCTAACACTGCGGGCTGTTCTGTACCAATGCAGACTTGTTTGCAATCCTGTTGACTGCTTTGCAAGCCCTATGGACTGCTATGCTATCTCTGCGGTCTGTTTTGTACCCATGTAGACTCGTTTACAATCCTGTGGACTACTTTGCAAGCTCTATGGACTGCTATTCTATCTCTGCGGGCTGTTTTGTATCCATGTAGGCTTTGTTTGCAATCATGTGGACTGCTTTGCAAGCACTATGGACTGCTATGCTATCTCTGGGGGCTGTTTTGTACCCATGTAGGCTTGGTTGCAATCATGTGGACTGCTTTGCAAGTTCTATGGACTGCTATGCTATCTCTGCGGTCTGTTTCGTACCCATGTAGACTCGTTTACAATCATGTGGACTACTTTGCAAGCTCTATGGACTGCTATGCTATCTCTGCGGTCTGTTTCGTACCCATGTAGACTTGTTTACAATCCTGTGGACTACTTTGCAAGCTCTATGGACTGCTATGCTACCTAGGTGGGCAGTTTCGTACCCATGTAGACTCGTTTACAATCCTGTGGACTACTTTGCAAGCTCTATGGACTGCTATGCTATCTCTGCGGGCTGTTTTGTACCCATGTAGGGTTGTTTGCAATCATGTGGACTGCTTTGCAAGCCCTATGGACTGCTATGCTATCTCTGCGGGCTGTTTTGTTCCCATGTAGGCTTGGTTGCAATCATGTGGAGTGCTTTGCAAGATCTATGGACTGCTATGCTATCTCTGTGGTCTGTTTCGTACCCATGTAGACTTGTTTACAATCATGTGGACTACTTTGCAAGCTCTATGGACTGCTATGCTATCTCTGCGGTCTGTTTCGTACCCATGTAGACTCGTGTACAATCCTGTGGACTACCTTGCAAGCTCTATGGACTGCTATGCTACCTATGTGGGCAGTTTCGTACCCATGTAGACTCGTTTACAATCCTGTGGACTACTTTGCAAGCTCTATGGACTGCTATGCTATCTCTGCGGGCTGTTTTGTACCCATGTAGGGTTGTTTGCAATCATGTGGACTGCTTTGCAAGATCTATGGACTGTTATGCTAACACTTCGGTCTGTTTCGTACCCATGTAGACTCGTTTACAATCCTGTGGACTACTTTGCAAGCTCTATGGACTGCTATGCTATCTCTGCGGGCTGTTTTGTACCCATGTAGGGTTGTTTGCAATCATGTGGACTGCTTTGCAAGATCTATGGACTGCTATGCTATCTCTGCGGGCTGTTTTGTACCCATGTAGGCTTGGTTGCAATCATGTGGACTACTTTGCAAGCTCTATGGACTGCTATGCCATCTCTGCAGTCTGTTTCGTACCCATGTAGACTAGTTTACAATCCTGTGGACTACTTTGCAAGCTCTATGGACTGCTATGCTATCTCTGCGGGCTGTTTTGTACCCATGTAGGGTTGTTTGCAATCATCTGGACTGCTTTGCAAGATCTATGGACTGCTATGCTATCTCTGCGGGCTGTTTTGTACCCATGTAGGCTTGGTTGCAATCATGTGGACTACTTTGCAAGCTCTATGGACTGCAATGCCATCTCTGCAGTCTGTTTCGTACCCATGTAGACTCGTTTACAATCCTGTGGACTACTTTGCAAGCCCTATGGACTGCTATGCTATCTCTGCGGGCTGTTTTGTACCCATGTAGGGTTGTTTGCAATCATGTGGACTGCTTTGCAAGATCTATGGACTGTTATGCTAATGCTGCGGTCTGTTTTGCACCCATGTAGACTCGTTTACAATCCTGTGGACTACTTTGCAAGCTCTATGGACTGCTATGCTATCTCTGCGGGCTGTTTTGTACCCATGTAGGGTTGTTTGCAATCATGTGGACTGCTTTGCAAGATCTATGGACTGCTATGCTATCTCTGCGGGCTGTTTTGTACCCATGTAGGCTTGGTTGCAATCATGTGGACTACTTTGCAAGCTCTATGGACTGCTATGCCATCTCTGCGGTCTGTTTCGTACCCATGTAGACTCGTTTACAATCCTGTGGACTACTTTGCAAGCTCTAAGGACTGCTATGCTACCTATGTGGGCAGTCTCGTACCCATGTAGACTCATTTACAATCCTGTGGACTACTTTGCAAGCTCTATGGACTGCTATGCTATCTCTGCGGGCTGTTTTGTACCCATGTAGGGTTGTTTGAAATCATGTGGACTGCTTTGCAAGATCTATGGACTGCTATGCTACCTATGTAGGCAGTTTTGTACCCATGTAGACTCGTTTACAATCCTGTGGACTACTTTGCAAGCTCTATGGACTGCTATGCTATCTCTGCGGGCTGTTTTGTACCCATGTAGGGTTGTTTGCAATCATTTGGACTGCTTTGCAAGATCTATGGACTGCTATGCTATCTCTGCGGGCTGTTTTGTACCCATGTAGGCTTGTTTACAATCATGTGGACTGCTTTGCAAGCTCTATGGACTGCTATGCTATCTCTGCGGGCTGTTTTGTACCCATGTAGGCTTGTTTACAATCATGTGGACTGCTTTGCAAGCCCTATGGACTGCTATGCTTTCTCTGCGGGCTGTTTTGTACCCATGTAGGCTTGTTTACAATCATGTGGACTGCTTTGCAAGCCCTATGGACTGCTATGCTATCTCTGCGGGCTGTTTTGTTCCCATGTAGGCTTGTTTACAATCATGTGGACTGCTTTGCAAGCCCCATGGACTGCTATGCTATCTCTGCGGGCTGTTTTGTACCCATGTAGGCTTGTGTACAATCATGTGGACTACTTTGCAAGCTCTATGGACTGCTATGCTATCTCTGTGGGCTGTTTTGTACCCCTGCAGACTCGTTTGCAATCCTGTGGACTACTTTGCAAGCTCTACGGACTGCTATGCTACCTATGCGGGCAGTTTTGTACCGATGCAGACTTATTTGCAATCATGTGGACTACTTTGCAAGCTCTACGGACTGCTATGCTACCTATGTGGGCAGTTTCGTACCCATGTAGACTCGTTTACAATCCTGTGGACTACTTTGCAAGCCCTATGGACTGCTATGCTATCTCTGCGGGCTGTTTTGTACCCATATAGGCTTGGTTGCAATCATGTGGACTACTTTGCAAGCTCTATGGACTGCTATGCCATCTCTGCGGTCTGTTTCGTACCCATGTAGACTCGTTTACAATCATGTAGACTACTTTGCAATCTCTATGGACTGCTATGCTATCTCTGCGGGCTGTTTTGTACCCATGTAGGGTTGTTTGCAATCATGTGGACTGCTTTGCAAGATCTATGGACTGCTATGCCATCTCTGCGGTCTGTTTCGTACCCATGTAGACTCGTTTACAATCATGTGGACTACTTTGCAAGCTCTATGGACTGCTATGCTATCTCTGCGGGCTGTTTTGTACCCCTGCAGACTCGTTTGCAATCCTGTGGACTACTTTGCAAGCCCTACGGACTGCTATGCTAACTCTGCAGGCTGTTTTGTACCCATGCAGACTTATTTGCAACCCCACTCATTGCGCCCTTCAGATTTACCTGCCTTGAATCTCTGTTATTGTTATCCTGCCCACGTCTTTCCCCTAAACCTACACTTATCTGTGTTGCTCTTTTTCTGCAGTGTACTGTCTGGATACTCCTAGACCAGGAGCAGCAGAAGGAAGTCAGGGCTTTACTTTCCCCCCAAAAGCATAAAATCTAACCACTTGTGTAAGGGAGGCTTTGGTTGGTCATTGCAAGGTTTACAGCTATAGGAAGTGGAGGGAGAGCATTGCTCAATCGAGGCTATCAGTGTCGGTCAACACACCAACCAAGATAAGCATAATACTTTTAGATAACCAATCAGAATCCAGTGGCTTTGCCAACACCATAGCTCCAGTAACCACCAAACAGTATCATAGAACCAAATAGTCTTTGAGGCAAGTATGCACTTTAAAATGCCCACTAACACAGCATAGCAAAGATTGTTTGAAAGCAATGATCAGTGGACCTTCATCTGAGTCAATGGTTGCGTTTTGTTTGTTTTGTTTTATTCGTATTTATATAGCGCACAACAGCCCGAGGACATCGTGGCACTTGTTACAGTACAAAGCTTAGTTACTTAGTTACATGGTCATTAGCAATATATGTACAGGTTGCAATATAGTTACATAGTCATTAGCAGTATATACACAGGTTACAATATAGTTATATTACATTTGTGTTATATTACAATATACATGGCAGAAGTGGAGGAGGCAGTCCTCCACTTGCTAGTTGAGGCCACTTCTTGCGTATCTATGCGATTTTACCGAGTTTTTTTCATTTGCAGTTAATTTCATTGATTTTTTCAAACGGTTGATTATGCTGCAAATATGGGACCACCTACCCACCGACCCGGGGCCCACCCGCCCGGGGACAACCCACCTGACCCACCGCAACCCATCCTTAGTCCCTCAATATTAATTATTAGCCCAAAACCACCCCCCAAATATATTTTCGGCAACATCTGTTAAAAAAAAAGAAATGCTGCTGCAAAAGCTCCCATCATTCCCCTTCTTGCGATATTATTGGATATGTGATGTCAGTTCTGCCGTCCCGATGATATTAGTAAACCAACATCACTGTCCACAGTTGACTACAAAATACATTGGGCCTCATTCTGAGGTGGGCGCAAAGGGATAACGGGCACCAGTAATGACACCACTGCCAGTAATCCCTTTGCACCCTATCCCGAGACGGGACCCGTTAAGGGATACCGGGGTCAGTAACGGTATCGCAATTTGCGGTACCATTATTGACGCCTTCCCCCTTCCCATTGAGCCCTATGGGGGCTCAAATGGGAATGGGGAATGGCTTTTACAATGGGGATTTACCGGTCCCGCCAAGGTCGGACTGGACCGGTAAGTCCCCATTGAACGAGGGCGGACACGGTCCCGTTATTGGTGTTAGTCATGGCGCTAATAGCGCCATGACTAGCACCAACCCCGTAATGAGGCCCATTCTCTTTTAAAAGCAGTGCACACCTTAACAGTGTAGTGGATGAATGTGTAAGGGGAGTGAGGGGAGTTTTATACCATATAAAAAAAAATGATACTTTTTTGGGTGGGCCTCAAATTGGGTTCATAAGAGGTGGCAACCAATGGATGGCAGGTATTGCGGTGCCATTTTGAATAGTGTCTCATTTTACAGAATTGGAGTCTGTTGAGTTTAGAGAATTGAGGACAGGGTGCACCATAGGTGCCTGGTGCACCCTAAAATGTAGCCTGTACCGGGTCTCAAAAAGTGTCCTAGCCTAGGTGTGGTCAGAAGGCGTGGTATTGTTAAGCAGCTTGCAACACCGTTTCAGGGTATAACAGGTGTGGTGATGTGTGATGGATTGTTCATGAGGTCTCAGGGTGCTGCAGATAAGGCTGTGCCACGTTTTACCTGGACTTTCAAAGGATAGCAAATGTATCTGTGTGTGACAGTGTGGGGGTTTCCTAGAGTGTGTTACAATGCCTCAGGTAAGAAAGGGTATGCTAGGGTACACCTTGTGTGACATGTGCACATCTTTTGTGGTAGGTTTCTGAATGTGGAATTTCAGGATACATGAGCAATGGGATTCCCAGAGTGCACAAGGTGACAGACAGATGGTGTTGTAGAAACGATGTGGTAACCCATACGTGGCATTAATCAGAAAGCAGTGCCCAATTTGTGGCAAGATGTACTGATTCCTGCAGATCCGCTAGGCATGACATTGGGTCCAGCACAGTGCATCAAGTTTGGCACACATAGGTAGGACATTGCAGATCAAATGAGGTGTGGGAGGGTGTGCTTGTGGTGTCAGAGTGCACCAAGTTCACCTGAATGTATCAGATGTGGTGGCACACACTACTATTAGCTGCATGCGCTGGGCGAGGCCAGGTGTACCAGAAGTGGTAAGGTCTACAAGGTGAAGGAGGGTGCACCAGTTGTGGATGGATGAGCCAGGTGGGGCATGATACACCCTGTGTGATAGGGCGCAAAACATCAGACAGCAGCATGACTATCTCTTACCTGCAGAATGTATGCAGAGGGTGGCAGAGGTAGGGAGTTTCCGGCAATGGTGAAGCTCAGGGTGGGCAGGCTCTGAAGACTGCTGCAGCTGACCACATACTGTGAAGAGAAATAGGAACATGTTCACCCAAGTCAGTTTATCTCCCTTGGCGGCCATTTTGTCCCCCCAAGCAGCATTGTCTCACAGAGCTCCGCATCAAGTTCAAAGAAGTAATTCCCCAAGTGTGGCAAGAGTTTGGATGTGCCCGCATGGCGTACCTGGCCATTGGAATCCTGAGTCGCTCCGATGTCCTGCATCAGTGCTGCATAGTACTGGCCAGGGGCAGTGAGGAGGGAAGTGCCAGTGTCAACGATACCCTGGCACCCCTGGCTGCACCAGCCAGTCGCCTGCCCGTTGACTGCGAATCTGGTGAGAAATAGGGAGCAAGTGGGATTACTCTTTGGCCATGATATTGACCAGATCTCACATAATACCAGTGTGAGGCTCAGTGCCCACATGATTCACATGTGTATTGATCTTCAGATTTACCAACATGAAAGCGAAGCGCTTCAAACAGAAAGTGAGGACAGCTAGACATATAGTCTCCAAGGTATGGAGGGAATGTCTCTGGCTGGATTCGAAGATGTCCAGAAATGGGCACAGTAATAATAATAATAATAATAATAATAATAATAATAATAATAATAATAATAATAATAATAATAATGCCAGGAAAGCCAACCAACCAGCATGGAAGGGATGAGCAAGGGCATTCAAGGATCTAACAAGATTGAAGAGGGTGCAGGTGTCAAAGTTAAAAACATTGCCAGGCACAGTAAAGGAACATTGTGGCAGGCCCAGGAGCATTCTGATACAGTAGTCAGATTTTCTGAGGACAAGAGTGAATACCAGAGCTTTGACAGAGTAGACACTGAGGAAGGGACAGACTTTCCTGAGGCTGACAAGGTTGAGCCCAGCAGATGCAGAGGCCATAAACGGACAGAGTTTAAGATGGATGTTAAAGATGACCTTAGGATCTGAGTTCTGATGGTTGGGGGTGAGAAGATAAGGGGGTTTGGGCAGGGTGGAGGGGAATGGCATTAAGGGTGGGAGAAAACTAATTTCGTTTTTGATGAGTTAGGCATTAGGTAACATAGTGCCATTCGATGATAAAAAGAAAGGCACAGTCAGTTAAGCGTGATGATGATTTTGGTATGAAGGAGGGGATGGTGAAGAAGATTTGGTTATCAGCAACAAATATGATATGGTATGATATGGCATTCATAACGCACCTATAAACAAGTGTTTCAAGGCATGACAAGGCAAGGGAGGGGAGACAGGAAAGAGAAACACAAATATATTACTAGGCTTAGTGATATTCAGATCACGCAACTGCACGGGAGTGGGGAGGGAGAAGTGCTGTGGGGGAGGAAGAATGAGCAAGTGCAGGACATGGAATCAATGCAACAAGTAGTGCAGCCAACAGGTGGCAAGTGCAAATGTTAAAAGTGCAGGAAAGTGGACTGTAGGGTTACAGATGCAGACCACAAGTACAGGGGATGCCAGGGGGCTGTGCGGGTGTGTCACTGGGTGGGCAGAGACATGGACCCGAGTTCAGAGGGTAGCCAGGTGACCAGTGCAGTATCAGACAGGAGATCAGCAGGGGAGAGGAAGAGAGAAGGCAGAAGCAAAGAGGAAGGTCTTGAGATGCTTCTGGAACCATGGATGGTTCTGCTCAAGTTTCAGAGAGGGAGGGTGTTCCAAAGGGAGGCACCAGCCGAGGAAGGAGATCTGCTCCAACCCGTTGCTTGGAGAATCATCTGACCCTCAAGGAGCTGGAGGTGGAGGAGCGAAGAACTCGAGCAGGAAGATATTTCTGGAGAGTGAGCTGGAAATACTGAAGTCTCAGGCCCCAGAAGGACTTGCGGACAATCCAGAGGGTCTTGAACTTGATCCTTACTGCCACTGGGAGCCAATGGAAAGATTTCAAGGCTGGAGAGATACGTTCCCTGGGCTTGAGGCCAACGACAAGAATTGCATTCCTGTTCTGGGTAAGTTGTAGAGGACGGAGAGTACAGGCGGGTAGATTTAAAAAGAGGCTGTTGCAGTAGTTCAGCCTAAAGAGAACTAGAGCTCTGGGGACAGTGAGCTTCTAGGGGAAGGTGAGGAAAGGAAGAACACCGAACACCTTTCCTAGAAAAGAGAAGTTCTGGAAACCAAGTGGTGAGTGAGTGAGGAGGAGAGAGGGATCAGCAACAATGTAGAAAACAGTAGAGAGATTGAAAATTATTAGAAAGAATTCTATGTGACAATAATGCAATATTGTGAAAGTTTGAACCATCGGCAAGGTACATTCTATGGGCATTTTACGCCAGAACCAAGATTGAGCGAGGGGACGGTTGATGAGTTGGTTAGCCTCTAGGTATGCAGTTATGCGACTGAATACCACACTTCCCAAAATATAGTTTTGAGGGAGAAGAGAGATTGGGCGATTGTTTGTTGGACGGTTGAGGTCAGCTGTGGGCTTCTTTTGGATAGGGTACGTAGCTGCCGTCTTGAAGCCTTATTGGAAGATTCCTGTCGATAGTAATAGGTTAATGAGAGGACAGAGGCAGGAGCAAGCATGGGGTGCAAAACCTTTGTTTGCTGTGCAAAGGGGGCAGCAGGGGTATAAGTTGGGAAAATGGATGCCAGTTCAGTCGTTGTTGTCGGTCATAAAGGGAAGAGTCGTTACAGGTGTGCAGTGGTCGAGAAAACAAAGGCGAATGAGGGAGAGACAGAGAGGCAGTGAAGGTGTCTAGTACTTTAGTATTTCTTGAGGAGAGGTAGGAAGAAATGTCATTGGCAGGGAGAGAGAAGGCAAAAGAGCAGGGTTGTGGGGGTGGGATCACCGATAACTTCCGGGTCCAGACCATTCTTTCCCCATGGCTTTCAGAATTCTCTCCTGTTCCAATATATCTTTTAACTGTGCTGTGCTTGTGTACGCCAGTTGGTGGCATACTATAGGCGATGACGAATAAGATGGGGGAGGGAAACGGGTAACACAATCATATATTGCAAAACACAGCGTAAAAGAACATTTTTATTCAGAAAATATCTGCTCCCAGTGGCTCACCCCTGAATGCCAATCTGCCAGTACTGCTGCTGAGTGACCGGTGCCCAGGTGATCTGGCCTGTGTAGTAGTTAGAATCCACTCCGCCAAAGACAAGCTCTCCTCCCGTCTGGGCGTTCTCCTGGCTGGGGATTGAGCAAAAAGTGGAGCATGCTTTATATTTTCTAAACACATTTGCTTGGCTTTGTCATTATTAGGAAAGTCCAGGCCCTAAGAGAACAGTTTGAGCACCTTCAACACATCCTCCATCAGAGGCATGGGGACAGACTAGGACTGGAGATAACTCATTAACTAGGAAATGTAACATTGCCCAGTCCTGGAATACTTCTTTCTTGCAAGGATGCTATGGATAGAACCAGACACGGTCTAGACTGTTCCATGGGACGTCCTATCTCCCACTGAAAGTCTACTAAACAACTCTACGATATAACAATATATTGAGGGTCCCCAACATAAACGACTATATATGGACATATTTAGACCAGGAGGATAGCCAAAGGGCAATGCATTCCCCTTATGGACAATACGATGCTATGCACCTTGGGTTTCATCCTTGGTCCTTCACTTAGAAGCAGGAGTCTGTCATTAAGAGCGATATAAGTAACATGCAACAAAGAACCTTGTTTGGTAGAAATGTACGCATACCCAGTAAACCTGTAATCCCAAGGCACTAGGAATGGATCCCGATCCCGGAGTCTGAGAAATGGACCCTGAGAGTTTCTGGATACGCACCTTAGGTAGAAGCCGAAGATGTTTTGGGAGAGTAGCCCTTGGTTCATCATGCCCTCCATGACCGTGGTGGCGCCATCAGCTGCGATCGAAGGATAGGCTAAGCCCAAGATTCCGTCAAACTGGGCATAGACAAAATTGGTGCCCGGTTCGTTGACGCTCAGAGCAAATTCCTGCTGCGTGATGGAAATGCCCTGGATCTGGTTCCAGAAAGAGGTTTCACTTTTAAGTATTTTTTTCCAGGAGAACGTAAAACACAGTATTAAAATATACACTTCAGGATATGCACCACAGACCAGACTGATGAGAAAAGATGGCGGACGTTTGGCAAAACAAATCAATTCAAGTCTACAGGTCAGGGTTTATCATTTATATTCCTAATTACATTGTATACTGTTTAACAACGGATTGATATGATGAATTCATTAAGAAATACAATCTGTAGAAAGAGATTCTTGGTCTTAAAGGTAACGAGTGCCAGTGGTGAGTGACAATGGGTTGCTGCGCATGCTCACCGACACTGTGTCGAAGCCCAGGATTCCGGTCAAACTGCCTGTGCCGTACTGGATGGAGAACTGCTGGTTGTTGCTGGTGTAGGTGGATGATTGGCTGGGGTTGAAGAGCGGGTGGTTGGCTGCAGCAAGAGAACAGAATAGGGTTCACTTTCCTCTACTGGAGCAGACCGAATATAACCACGCGTCTGCTCGTGCCGAGAGAACTTTCAGATTAAGGCATGGGGGATGTAACGGTAGATTGGTACATTTGAAAGAAAGTTTGGGCTGAGCTGGCAGTCAATTTCAAGGTCTCCGTTTAGAGCTGGAGGGAAGGCTTTTTTCAGTGTGATAAATAGTCAAAGATCGTTCAAATCTGGGAAATGGGCCTTTTTTTTGCTCCAAATCAGATTTAAATGGTTTTTTCAGCAGATCAAATTTATTGATCAGCATATTGGTTACCTTTTAACAAATCAAATTATTTTTTCAATAAAAATGTTTTTTCTTATTAATTGACTTGTTCCTTTATATACCACTTCATGATAGATTCTAAGCGCTGCAATAACAGGTGTTAGCATTACTCATTTTAACGGTACTCAATTTATCGGCCTCAGTAGTGTGAGGTTGAGAAGGTCTTTTTGCAGGCTTAGAGGTGAGCTATTAACTCGTGAGCTATCCATAAAGTCTGATCCGACTGTCCCAGCCTGGGTGCAGACATCAGAGGTAATATGTTCTGACTGGGCGCACCGGAGCATGAATTGCATAACTGATGGGTTCTCATTGGGGCACCTGGGATCAGACCAACTGTGTTGCAACTGCTTCCACTAATATGCTCTAAATGTGTCATCCGAGGCTAGACCATCCGGAGGGTTCAATTCTGACTTTACCCGCCAGGACACCAGCCACAGCGGAAAATAAGATGTGACCTTCAGTCGGAGTCAGTGCATTAGCGAATGTGGGCCCTGGCTATTCCAGGAAGTTTTCTAGTAGGTTTGACACAATCTGATTGGGCGAGAAAGGAAGCGATCAGCAGGTGTGTTGTGCAGAGCAGGAAAGACTTAATTATCTTGGGTGATGTGTTCTGACTGTGCCACCAGGGGCAGCGTAGTGCTCATATCCCCTACTCACTGCAGGCTGAGCTGGAGCAGTAGGTGGAGGCCACCCAGAGGTTGGACGAGCCGGTGTCGAAGAGGACCAGGAAGTTCTGGGGTGGCGTGCCGATGCTGATCTCACCATAGTAGGACATCTGTGAAGGAGAGTAGAGTTTATGCAGAACTTCATCTGGGCTCAGGTGCGTGTCCTTTCCTCTAAGACAGGGAGCTGCGACCTTTGGCTCTCCAGATGCTTTGGACTACAGCTCCCATCAGCCCTAACCACCATGTAAAATGGTGAGGGATTATGGAGGACATAGTCCAACACATCCGGAGAGACACAGGTTGTAGACCCCTGCTCCAAGGTATGTTCCTGGATACCCTTCTTTTTCAGTCCGGCAATTAAGCCCACATTTAGGTGAAATTGATCGTTTAACCCCTGTGAATCACTAAAGCACACGCATATGTTGAAAGAGAAAGATTTGTTGGTCTCTGAATTGACTACATTATTCGTTATATAGTGGCCACATCCCCACTACAAGGCCACCCCTACACAGCACACCAGTGTAATGCTTTTGACATTTTTGGTTCTTTCCTTGATTAATGCTTAGAATGCAAAATAGTGAAGCTTGTGCAATATTAGAGCTGTTTCTCTAGGACTTTGTACTTTCCTCACCCCATATTGGATAAAATTCCCACCCACCCCCCCAACACTCTCTAATCCGGTTTGTTTACCGCTTTGTTTTCTAGGCCCTACATACCATACCAATTCCTTTCTGATGCAAACGCAGTCTTACAATGTGAACAGCTACAATGCACTTGCACTGTAACTAGCGCCTAGATGCCTCTGGGTTTTGTGTGCTGCTATAACTGTAATAAATAAATAAACGCCGGCAGTTCTGCTCACAGGACGGGGAACTCCCCACATCGTTCCTCTGACCCTACTAAGCCTCTGTCCCTCAGTTTAGCAATTCTCTATAATGACCATTAAGTTTGTGCGAGACAGACTACGAAAGGCCAGCCTGGACTGTGAGAAAAAGACAGGGACATGGAAAGTGAGAAATTGACAGACAGTGAAGCATCCGCAGAGAGAGAGCAAAGAGACTGCTAGAGTCTATTTGAGAGAGACAACTAGGGATAGACTGAAATAGAGTCACTGGGCCTCATTACGAGTCCGGCTGTAACTGTGCCGGAAAAACCAGCAGGTTACCGCCGGACCCGTATTACCATTCCGCCTCCATGATTGCCGGAATCACCGGGGCATTACGACCCCGGTGACCCAGGAATTCCGGAGGCGGAATTCTGTAAGTCTCCATTCCCATTGAGTCCCATAGGACTCCATGGGCATGGGGACAATGGAAACACTGGTTCTGTCTATGATGGAGCCGGTGTTTCCCTGTCCGCCTGCAGGCGGGTGGTGTTAAATTCACCAGGTCAGACCTCGCAGGAGTGACACCTCCCACCTTCAGGACTCTTAATCAGCCGGTTCGGAAAGAACGGTAGTGGCGGATTTACCACCATCGCTCTTTCCGGACCAGCAGGGTCGTAATGAGGCCCACTGAGTCTGAGAACTATAGTGACAGATAGAAGCAGTGGGCCAGATTCTCAAAACATTTGTGGCGCAAGAGATGAGATGAATTACTGCATCTCTTTCACTTGCATGCAAAAAAGTTGGACCCTGTCCACAACATGCGTTTCAATGCACGCATCTTAATTGGACACTTCCACACACCCCTTTGTGAAATAGCACAAATCAGGGGTGTTTCTGCCATTTTCTTAAAGCACCTCCCATAGTGAGAAACAGATTGCACTTTAAAGTGCACAGAACACAAACACAGTCTGTTTGAACAGGCGTGTGGGAATGCGCAAAACCTACAGGGCTGCACACAAATAATAATGCCCTGCCATGCATTTTCCTATGCCAAGGACGAGTAAGCTTGTCCTTTTTGCATATACTTGCATAATAGCCTGACAGTTAAGGGGTTAAGTGGTACAGCAGTGGTATGTGTTGCTGATGCCCCACTTGCATTTTAATGCCACAATCAGTGATGAAAATGTTTTTTTGTTACACATTTCACAATGGGGGGCCCTTTAAGGGCCTGTCATTGTGAAATGCCCCCCCCAGCACCCACGTTGGAGCTGGGAGCCTGTCGTACATTCGTGTAGAGACTACTGACACCTATGTCTACTGGCCGGCATACATTTTCAGCTGGCATACAGACCCCCTGAAATGTACTGGGCAACTTCGAGAATAAGGTGACCTGTGCATTTCCAAAAGGACGCCAAGTAAAATAAAAACATATCCACTGCACTTTCTTTTCCTGTGGCACACTCTTAGACTCTGCCTCAATGGGGGCTAGTGAGAGAGATAAGGCATAGAGCATGATGGAATGCACAAGAGTGGCAGCTAGCATTATGATAAAGACGAGTGTCGAGTCTTTGATCAATGCATCAGAGTCGACCATTTGCATAGTGACTGCCTTAGCATTGCTTCCTCAGAAACTGACATGAGATGGACAGATGCCAGTGACTGCCTTAGCATTGCTTCCTCTGCACTGAAACAGACATGACATGGACAGATGCCAGTGACTGCCTTAGCATTGCTTCCACTGCACTGAAACTGACATGACATGGACAGATGCCAGTGACTGCCTTAGAATTGCTTCCTCTGCACTGAAACTGACACGAGATGGACAGATGCCAGTGACTGCCTTAGCATTGCTTCCTCAGAAACTGACATGAGATGGACAGATGCCAGTGACTGCCTTAGCATTGCTTCTACAGCACTGAAACTGACATGAGATAGACAGATGCCAGTGACTGCCTTAGCATTGCTTCCTCAGAAACTGACATGAGATGGACAGATGCCAGTGACTGCCTTAGCATTGCTTCTACGGCACTGAAACTGACATGAGATAGACAGATGCCAGTGACTGCCTTAGCATTGCTTCCTCTGCACTGAAACCGACATGACATGGACAGATGCCAGTGACTGCCTTAGCATTGCTTTCACTGCACTGAAACTGACACGAGATGGACAGATGCCAGTGACTGCCTTAGCATTGCTTCCTCTGCACTGAAACTGACATTAGATGGACAGATGCCAGTGACTGCTGACCCTGAGGCAAAAGGGGCAAAGAAACAGAGGGAAAAAGAAGGAGGGCAGGCAAGAATTCAACAGCTTGCATTGTGCAACCACAAACAGAATGACTTCCGGTCCTCAGACCTCACTCACTGCCACTTCATGAAAAGTGGCTGCTACACCAACCTCGTAGATATGTGAAACCCCAACCAAAATATTACAAAGAGGTTGTTTCAACCGGTGAGTTAACCCAGAGGGATATCATTCTGGCAACACTAAAATACAACAGGTTTCAAGGGGTGTTAAACAGGATGATTTGATAGCACCAGCAAATGGTAGACTCTAAAGAGTTAAAGAGTGGAAAAGTTTGGAGGTCTGAAAGAGATCAGGTTGAAGCGAAGCAATGCTATTTTTTTTAAAGTCTGAGACTGAATTTATGGCCTACAGTTGAAATTTAAAGTGTGAGTTCGAAAGTTAGTGAATTGCTTATATAATGTCACTTTTGTAATTATAACTGTATTGAATCACTATTTCACATATGTATGGAATGTATGCTTTTAGAAAATATAAGAAATCAGTGGTTCAAAAAATTTGGATACAACTCGGAAAGTACAAATAAGAAGGTTTTCCGGTGTCGAATTCTCGCTTGCAAACAAATCTCAATTATTTTAGCTACAATTAAATTTGCTAAACACATTTTACCAGGTGTAAACTATTAAGTATGGTATATAGTTTTTTTTTTCTGTTACCTGTGTAATACTTCTATGAATTGATTGGAATATTACTCAATAAAACACAGCAATGGTATGACTTTACTTACATCCATGTAGTTAGAGAGGGGTTCATAGGCCACAGCAAAGTCAGTGAAGCGGTACTTGGTGGCCGGATCCAACCGGGGGGCCTTCAGTCCGTGCTCCGCCATCACCTGCCGCATGGGCTTGAACTTGTGGAGAGGGACTCTTTATGGGGAATAAGGAGCGTACAAGTGAGATCACTGCCAAATGCTTAATTGCCATCGATCCTATCACTGCTGTCATCAACCAATCCAGATCTAAACAGTGAGTCGATTATTCCTTGCATCATATCTTAAATCAGAGTAATCCCTTGAAAACCAGCCCCTTGACTCTACTCCTGAGGTCGCCATTGCTTGACCCTTACTGCTTATCTCACTCTAACTATTGTTTGATAACCTTCTTGTTTCGGGATATGTTGCTGTGGAAGCTGGTTTCTATCCAGCAAGATAGTTGGGTGGGAGAATATCTTCTCCTGGTCCCATTTCAGTCTTGCTTGAAACCTGGTCTCTACAGGTTCGGATGTGCTTGATGGTGGGGCGTCTGGGAACTGGTACTCCAGGATCTCTCAGTGGTGTTTGATACTGCACGACCATAGGATGCGGCTTGAAATCCTAGCACAAGAAAGGGGCATCGGTGGTAGGATCTTTGAGAGGCTCAGCACCTCTTTGCCCACCAGTTGAGTATTATAGGATAAGCCCATCCAAATCCCATCCTGATGCCTGATAGTACCCTTGGGGTCGAGCCTATCACCCATGGTGTTCAGTCTTTACCTGGAACCACTCAGGGATTTGATTGCCAGCGGTGGCATCCCAATGCATGTGTTTGCTGAAGCCACCCATTTTCACCTACAGACACCATCTAATCGTGATATCGGATATCTCTGAGACTGCGTTCTCAGGTTTGAGCCACGGATGGCACCACATTTTTTGAAACACAATACCTAACATTTTGAATTTCCTTTGCTATCACCCTCTAAACCTACGGATTCTGTCCTGTCTCGGCTCGTGCACACCTCGGTTCCTGGTGCACCTTCTAATTATGCCAATGCTGTCATATCTTTAGATTTCACTCTGGATTCTTGTGTCTTCTCTCCCCTTACCCCCATATTAATGCAGAGCTCCACGTAGCCAATTTTCATTCATTTCCTTTAAAGGACACGAAACCTTGTACCTCCTCGGATCCCTTCTCTCTTGTAGTTCAGCTTTTGGTTATTTCTTGGGTTGACACAGGAAATTTGCATGCTCTCAGGTCTCCCCCCAACCAATTCTCACCGGCCCGTAGGCGTGTCTACATGCATTGGCCAGGCTGGTGGGAACCAGGAGGAAGTTTGATCATATTACTACATCCTGAAACAACTTGGCAACTCTTATGAGCTAGACTGTGTGTTTGGCTAACAAGCCCCTGTACTTCCATATGCCGGGATATTCTGCCTCTAAGCTGCTGGTCTTAGGAAGACCAGGGATTTATGTAGTCAAACCTCTCTAGTTGGAGGTTGAAATGTTCCACATTGAAGAGATCATGTAGTGGACAGCAGTGGCATGGTGCAATGGTCTCCTCTCTTGCATGTGTCAGAATAATGGCAGAAACAGTTCTGGGGATTTGTTGAAGGCTTACTACTGGGACAGAGGTTTTACTATTATATTTTGTTTGCTGCTCTTCATGTTTTAATTCTTGGGTGTGTTCTATGCTTCTGCTAAGTTAGGTAGGGGTGGTTTACAGTATTGCGTTGCTGCTAGAGACCATGGCCAGTCTCTGGTATAACAGCAGGTAGGAGAATGGACATGGCAGCACTCATCAGCACTCATCAGCACTCGCCAGCAGTCGTATATGCAGATCAAAGAAGCAAACACCTAGGAACGGGAACATTAGAAGCCATTTTTGTCCAATGCTCCTATCCGCTGCATGAAGTAAACCTCTCTGGCGCATGTTTTGTGTGACTCGTTTTTGGAACTCAAACTCATCTTTGCTAGCTGTATAATCATTGCCTACATTCTGTTTTCTTGACTTGGAAACAGAATCCAGTGCATCTCTTTCCATGAACCTTGCTTCCTATTGATTGTAACTTACTGAAATGTATATCTAACCTGCCTATTAAGTGATTCAAATTCTATTAGGGACTTGTTAGCACTTGTCAGCACTATGTTAAACTTAAAAAAATAATTCAAAATAAATACAATAAATAAACCATTTGTTTTTACACAAATTACGTCAAGAAAGAATGTAACTCTAAGTTTTCAGTTTAAGCAGGGTTGTTTTTTCAGTAATAGTTGTTAGTCTGATCAGGGGAGGGGGTAAAGAACAAATAACACACTAAAACTCTGCAGCAATTTTCCTAAAAACATCCATTCTTATATTCCCGAATCACAGCCTTGCCCAGAGAAGAAGCAACGCTACAGAAAACATGTACACGGTTCTAAGGTTGCTCACCTGAGCAGTCCCTCGCAGAGCTGGAGGCAAACCAAGGCTAGGATGAGGACCTTCATGGCGCCCGGAGGTCTCAGGTAACTTCAGGAGAAGCTGGAGGCTCTGGATTCAGAATAGAAGGATTGGCCTCTGCTTTTATAGGGTACTCGGGCCTCCACTAGCACATTAGCCAATCAGCCGCCATCTCAGGAGGGCGTCAGCCATATTCTGCTGGTTTCAGCATCTGACCTTCAAGGTCTCGCACATTCCAAGGGGTCCCGCATCGCTCCAGTGGAAACAGGTGATAAGGGAACAAAGCCAATCACCCTGCGTACATTCCTCAGCCATTAAAAATAGTTCATGACTTTGCCCTGTTGAACTTTTTTTTTGTCCTTCTTTGCTTTTAATGTATTTGTTCATTATACATCACTGATAGAGGACTTCAGGTGAGTGACAGAAAGATAATGCAAGCTCTTGACTTAGTCCACACAATCCCAAGGTTGTTGTGCCTTCATGCAGTGCTTCCACATCACCACAACCATGCACAGCCAGGTGGTGGCAGATGTTAAGTGTGTGGGAAAAGTATTATAGGCCAATGCCTTGGAATAGCTGATGCAGAGTTGCACTTATGAGAGGTGGGAGCACTCTACTTTTGGAAGTTGGGTGTGAAAGGATTTTTAAGGAAGTAAAAAGTAGTTCCTGCTGTCAGTTGGGGTACCCAGTGATTACATGCATTGATAAGATGCTGATTTGATCTTATAGACACTCTTGGACACTCTTGGATCAGTTAACGCCATAGGAGAGGTCTTCTCTACTTTATGCTTCTTTGTGAAGGATATACAGTGTTGCGGGCACATACCTGTTGCCATTATTTCGAATTTCAGGGATTAGGCATATGGATGAAGCTATACTCTATTGCAAGCCTACTGGCAACCTCCATGTTGTCTATTTTGTGGCCATGTATATACACAGGGCTTGGCCGAGGAGAACTAGGCTGGCTAAAAAATTAGCTAGCCAAGATGATACAACAGAGTTAGAGGTCCCTCTGTGATAGGACATGGCATGAGTATGATGTGTTTTAAAAAACAAGACTAACACATTCTTTAACATTTTTAATTTGGATGATTATGGATGTATTTAGTGGTGAGATGAACCAACAAGTTCCTCACTAGATATTCAATAAATTAGGCAGACATTCTACCATCTATAAAATAATGTTTATTTTACTTAATACAAATAATATGAGTTATCAAATTCCAGTCTGTACATCAACCTGGTGCCAATATGAAGTGTCATAGCACATATCCAGTATCCTTGAAAGGGTAAGGTGTAGATCCCCAAAGATATGTTTGTGACATGTTATTGGTCATTTTACTCTGGGGTGAGACAAAGCTATGGGTGGTATTAGCTATGTGACCGACCCAAGAACTTAACGGTCCTGGGCAAGCTCCTGGAGAAACTGGCCATCTCCCATCTTAACCTCCATGCTGAAGCTGTTGATAGTCTCCATGACCATCAATCTGGCTTCAGAGCGGCCAGAAGCACGGAAACTGCTCTCCTGAACATCCGTGAGGACCTGCTCTTGAACCTCGACTCCAACACTCGGTGTGTTCTCATTCTGCTCGATCTCTCTTCTGCCTTTGACACTGTCAACCATGCCATCCTGCTCAACCGTCTCCGTGATAACCTGGGTATCACTGGTCAGGCTCTGGCATGGCTGACCTCTTTCCTTTCCAATCGACCCTCCCAGGTCCAACTTGGGTCCTTCCTCTCTGACATCTTTTTCTCCACCTGTGGCGTTCCCCAGGGATCTAATCTCTCTCCCTGGCTGTTCAACCAGTATCTGGCACTCCTTGCCCACCGCATTGCCGCCCTCTGCCCCAACTTTCAGTGCTATGCGGACGATACCCAGCTCATTTTCAGGCTACCCTCGGCCTCCTCCTCTCCCTCCCTCATCTCTGACTGTCTGTCTGCTATCCAGGAATGGTGTGCTGCCAATGACCTCTGCCTTAATGCTAGCAAGACTGAGATCCTACTCATCGGCACACCCACTCCCTCCTTCCCTGCAGCTCTCTGGCCGGCCTCTCTTGGCCCTCTTCCTGCTCCTACCTGCAAAGCAAAAAACCTCGGGGTCATCTTCGACTCCACACTCTCCTTCTCTCCTCATATATCTGACATCTCTAAGAAGTCACATTACCAGCTGCACCTCCTCAGAGGTATTCTTCCCTTCCTCTCCTTCCCCCAGAAGCTCACTGTCTCCCGAGCCCTGGTTCTCTGGAAGCTGGACTACTGTAACAGCCTCTATCTTAATCTGCCTGCCTCCACTCTCCGCCCTCTGCAACTCATCCAGAACAGAACTGCGAGACTTGTCCTTGGCCTCAAGCCCAGGGACCATATCTCTCCAGGACTGAAATCTCTACACTGGCTCCCAGTGGCTGTGAGGATTAAGTTCAAAACCCTCTGCATTGTCCACAAGGCCTTCTGGGGCCTGGGGCCTAAATACCTTCAACTCTCTCTTCCTAAATATCTTCCTTCCCGAGCCCTACGCTCATCCGTCTCCAACTCCCTCAGGGTCAGCCGCTTCTCGAAGCAACGAGCTGGGGGTAGATCTCTCTCCGCGGCAGGGGCCTCCCTCTGGAACAGCCTTCCTGCCTCCCTGAAACTTGAGGAGAACCATCTCCGGTTCCAGAAGCACCTCAAAACCTTTCTCTTCACTTCTGCTTTCTCTCTCCCTCTCCCCTGCTAAATTCTTCACCAAAACTGCACTGATTCTGCAACTGGGCCACTCTCACCGACCTCGGTCCTGGGCCCAGTCACTCTTCACTTGGACTGCCTCCCTGGCAACCCCTGCACTGCGGGACTGTCTCTGTATCACTACAGCCTCCCCCCCCAGCACTTGTCTGCACTTACCTTGCACTTGCCACCAGCTGGCCCTATTTATTTATTATTTTATTTCTATCCTACTATTTGTACTGCACTCCCCCCGTCCCCCTTGCACTTTTTCCCTTCCCCCTA
The DNA here is from genome assembly GCF_040938575.1 of Ambystoma mexicanum. Taxonomy (NCBI): domain Eukaryota; kingdom Metazoa; phylum Chordata; class Amphibia; order Caudata; family Ambystomatidae; genus Ambystoma; species Ambystoma mexicanum. The sequence goes on along the minus strand of NC_090934.1, from coordinate 133,699,823 downwards.
CCCCTGCACTTGCGCGGTCTGAATGACACCTGGCCTAGTAGGATCGTTGTGTGTCTTCCCCTTGTTCCCTCCTCCCTGCCTCGTCGCGCCTTGAAACACTTGTGTATAGGCGCGTTACAAATGCCATATCATATTATATCATATCATAACTGACGTCTCGCTATCTTGACCCTTTAATAGGACTCTGATGCTATCACATTTACTTTCATGAGTAGTTGTAGGCTGTTTGGGGCTGGAGTCAATTCAAGGTTTTCTGAAGGATAAGGCCTATATACAGGGAGAGGCTGTCACTCTCTTGGTAGCAACTCAGTTGTTTTTGGGGAACCCCCATTAGTGGAGCCTCTGGCTGTTTCACTTAGCTCCCCCTCCTCCATATGACCACACACTCTCTTATAAATGCCTACATCCTCTCCACCACTAGCTGCCAAGACATTGAAACCATAGCTCTTGCCTTGTAGATGACCAGGGAGACCCCATGCCACCTTGCATGCACAATCTGTCCTTTCTTTGGTGGGGGTCACCTGACGCGCATTCAGGAAGTTGGAAAAACCTGCTTTAAAAAACCCTGGACTCTTCACAACTTCATGAAATGGATTCCAGTTATTTTATGTTATGTCTATCAAAATTACACTGTGTTGCCAACTGTACAGCACTGAGCATGTGTGCCGTGTTTTAAGAATGGGAAAATAAAGACATGATGAAAGTCTTAAATGTGTAAGTGGTGGACTTCTTGCACCACCATCACTGACTGACTGCTATTCTTCTTTATTTTACCAGAGCAATGGCGAATCCTCCATCGGCATCATGCCCATCTACCTGCCTTCCCAGGATGGGAATCCCATGTGGAACATGGGAGATGTTCCCTGCCACAGTGGTACTTTATCTTCAATCTGACTGAGACCAAGGGGGATTTGCCACTGCGGCCCCGAATGTGGACTTGGCTGCCAACACCCACACTGTATCTTCTCACCTATCCTCTGCCTAGTTCTTCTTATAAAAAAATATTAGATTTTCTAGAAATAAAATGTAAAAAAATGTTTAACTCTTCATGTAGTTTTGTATTGTTTTCTAATGTAAAACATTACAAAAACAATTAGCACCCATGGTGGGGGAACAACCAATCCCACGATCCAAGCCCACATTCTGAGCAACTTGGCTGCTTTCCCCACTCCTCCATCTTCCCCTCACCCTTCCCTTCCCCTTCGTTTTCCATCCCTCCCACCTCCACTTACTTGATCCCTTCTGCAGGGGGCAGCGCCCCGCCGCTGCTGCCGCGCTGTCTTCCTTCTGGCTGCCATGCAAACGGGAGAGGGACTCCGCTTCGAGCCCCATCTTCCAGCTCCGTGGTGGCCATCTTGAGTCAGTTTCTTGCAGCTTCCCGTTCATTCGTACACAAAATATTATTGTCATCACCCTGGGTTACCAGATTGGCAACCCGGGGTGCTGATAGCAATTTTACCCGATCTGGCCCACCGGGCCTGTACCTTGGGCCCCCGCCATCACCACCCAATCCAGCCGGATCAGGTATTATTGCTAAATTAATAGCCAATGGCATATGTTTGAAAAAAAATGTTTACATTTCTTGATTGAGTGAAAATGTAGTTTGTGGTGAATGGTAGACTCACTGCCCCTTCCCTCCATTAATGGGTTTTCAAATATCCAAATGTATCACGGGACGCATGTTGCTGTTACGGGTACCGGCGGCAACTGGCGACCGGGACCTCCTTTATTCAATAGGCACATGCGCGAGCCAGAACGAGGCTCACGCATGCTCACAACAATTGCGTACTACGCAACATCGTGTAATATGAATTCAAATAATACGGTTCGTTCTTATATAATGTTTCATGCAAGATTCCTTCAAATTCGAAAACACTATAATAACAAGGCTTATTATCAGTCAAGTTAGTGGCACCTAATTTATGATGACAGGCTGGCTCGGCTTTGTCATGGGATTCATATTTGTGAAGTTCAGGCTAACCTTATGTCTGAGGTGTGAGCTTAAAGTCTATATGTGACAAGAACAGTCATTGGGCCTCATTAGGAGTTTGGAGGTAACCATGGCGCTAGTAGCGCCATGGCTGCCTCAAATCCTTACTGACTCCGCCCTGGTGAATGGAGCTGTTACCGCCCCATTCCAATGTTGGCGGGGGCGGTAATTCCCCATTCACCAGGGACCTTCCCCATTCCCATTTGAGCCCCCATAGGGCTCAATGGGAATGGGGAAGGCGCTGATAACGGTACCGCAAATTGCGGTACCGTTATTAGCACCAAAGTCCCTTTGCGGTTCCCGTCCTTAACGCCTGGTAAAACGAGGCGTTAAGGGAGGACCCGCAAAGGGAACTCGTAATAGGGCGGTAAGGGATTACCGGTACCGGTGCCCTTACTGGTACCGGTAATCCCTTACCGCCCGGGTCGTAATGAGGCCCATGGTTTTGCATTAACACCTGTATTTTTAACACAAGACTAACATAAATAACATAACTTCAAGGATTCTACTGAAAGAAAACATAAGCAATGGATGAATGGGGCATGCAGGGGTTCCATCAACCACAACAAATTCATGGTCTTCTAGAACGACTATGCTGACCTTTTTAAATTTCTTTGTGTGCACGTGCGCGTGTGTGTGTGTATGTTTGTGTGTGTGTGTGTGGTGTATATGTGTGTGTGTGTGTGTTTGTGTCTTTGTGCATAGAGGTAGTATGGTTCAGCCTGGGGCTGGGATAGGAGCTGGGAGAGGGGCACATGGGGAAACTCCATTAAAAGAAAGAAAGTTGACATAGAAGTGTCGAACTAGAAGAACACAAAGTAAATGTGACCATCTGAATCATATTAAAGCATTGACTGGCAACACTAACATACAAAAACCTCTCAAGCAGGTCTTCACGTTTATGTCCGCTCCCCAAAATGTTCTCTCAAACTCATATTGTACAGTGGGCATGCCTACAAAATCAACCCTTGGCTTCTGTTGCTCAGTTTTATGCAATGCGTCCGCCCAATGCTCGGTCCTTTGTCTTTGGAGGTACGATTGGGCTGTGGTCGGTGGGGTGCACCAGAATTTCAGCCCATGTTCATGGGTCTGATCTTGCCTTAGTTTGGTGGGGGTTACACACAAAGACCTCTGCTCATTTCCTGGCTTCACCCAAGGCTAAATACTCCCATGCATGTTCCTGCTTGCCAAGTTAGATAGTTCACAGGGTAAGTGCTTGGCTCTCACAGGGAGGCCACCTCCTCATCACAAGTTTGAAGCCCACGGTAGGGTTGACTCAGACTTTCGTCCTTCTGAGTTTGATACATTGGGTAACATTAAATAGGGTAATTATAACTACTCTTGTTACAGTTCTAATGCATGGGAAGAATCCAGCATGAAGTGCTGGAATTGAACACACCTTATTGTTGTCATTGGCGCTTCAACTCCAGCAATTCAGTTCTTGTTCAGCTCTGCTTCTAAGCTGTGCTTGCCCCAAATAAATCAAAAAGGGGCTCTGCATCTACTGGCATAGTCCTCGACTAGCTCACCTCCTTCCTGCAGCCCCACTCTCACCAAAGTCTACGCCATTTGTTTAACTAAAGGCACACTTTTTCCCTATGTGAAAGGAGGCCTGCTCCACTGCCCATGCACCGCACAGGCATTCAGAGAGGGTCAGAGGTTCCCATGCACTCCATGACACAGCAGAAAGGATGGAGAGGATCTGCTCCTCGCCCAAACACATGCAACAACTATCTGAAACTGTTGTTCCTCTTGTACTGAACAGGATCACATCATCAGTAGGATAAAACTAACCTGCCTCATGAAGGTCTAAGTCCTGCTCACATTCCCTATTATTGGGAGAGCAATCCACTGCTTGCTGAATTCTGCTCCACAATGATAGGAAGAGCGAACATTGAAGTGTCGAAAAGGGATGTAACGGGGAACACTCGGCTACCAAATGCCAGGGTTCCCTGTGGTAATATAATTACTTCTATCTATGGAATGTATTTACGTTTTAATAATGGGTAAGGTTTATGAAGGATATCCCTAATCCAAATCCTCTGCATAGCACAATAATCCCACTTCAAAATCAGGGACAAGAAACAGGCTGTTTTTAATGAGAGTATTGTTTTTTTAAGATTTATATTTGTATTGTGTTCAGTCATTAATTTTACTTTTCACAGTTACAAAAGGAAAAAAAGAAACAGATATTTCACATCTAATATGTAAACACACATATTTCATCAATACTTTCAGCAGAAATGTCCAGAAATTCATAATTTAATCAAATCTAATTCCTTCAATAACCTTAAAATTGCAAGAGATAATAATGTTTCATTCCCTGTGGACACTCAAAAATCCTCAGTCTCCAACCTGACCCCATTTGTCAGAAACCTAGAGAAATGTTTTGTTCTTGGGACCTTCATTGCTGCACAGACTGTCAAAAGATGTCTCAAGATGTCTCAAGTCTTGCACCTGTATTTGTTTTTTTATTTGTTTTATTTGTAACGCGCACCATCCGGCCCGGAGGCATCAGGGCGCAATTTAGACATGGTTACATAAGCATACAATTAAATATATTCAAAGCATTGAACAGTACATAGTATACAAGGCATACAGCAATATACATATTTACAGAAGGTAGATTAGCGCAGGAGTTTGTCATTCACCACACAAATCTCAATTTCCCTCCTGCAGTATTCAACCAAATTTAAACTTAATCTCAAAAATTCTGATCTCCATTTTGCATTTGGGAATCGACTCAGGTAAGGTATAACAAAACACCTCGGAATATCTAACACAGGAAATGATTAAAAAAAATCAATTTCACAAATTTTGCTTTAGTAAAAATCCAATCCAACATCATCAGTGCCTTTTTAAATTTCATAGGGTTTTCAATTAACTCACACTCCGATAGCTCACATTCCTCCAGCAGTTTAGAGACCTCTGTTTTATTTAAGATTATAAATCATACACCTCTTTACTTTCAATGCTGGGCAATTCAGCCACAATACTCCACATAAATTCAGACATCTTGTTTATAGGAAAGAAACACAACCTGCCTGCTATTGCTTCTATTGTATCTACTGTCTCGCTAATGTTTTCATTTTAATTCGCACAATCAACCCCACATATATATTTATATATATATATATATATATATATATATATATATATTATTTATTTACATATACAACTAATCTAGACAGAAATGGGATCTGGTAATATCTGTGGATACTAGGAATCAAATATTCCATTCACTGCTTGATTAACATTTAAAACAAAAGAAACAGTTTCAAATTATGGGAGAAATATTTATATTGTGCACTTTCAAATTTTACCAACAACCTATAATGTCAGTAAAAAAGAAATAATGTAATGGTATCTAACAGAGGAGTTTTTAAAATAATTTTCATTATAAAATGCCAAATTGTGTTGCAATTGAATGGCGATCTAAGAAAACAGCTTTTACATCAGCACCATTGTGCAGTCTTTTGAATGAAATTCAGGTTTCCCTGTTGAAAAACCTGGAAATCATTACTTGTCGATGGCATCATAGCTGTCTCGACAAAGCACTTGCCTCATGTCGTCAGCTTAAGAGAGCGGATTTGCTAGCACCGATAACTCGAGAGAAGTCACCTGTGACCCAGAAAATTAGGTTTATCACCAGCTTTAATTAGGACAGTCACAAGATCCACAGGGTTTTGGAGAAACACTGGCACCTGCTACACCTCGATTCCGATATTGCCAACTGGCTTGATCCTTCTGTAAGCATCACATTTAGTAAAGGCAAACCACTTAAAAATACACTTTGCCCCTCTTGTATGAGCTTGCCCACTCCCAAATCCACTTGGCTACACTCTGCATGTGCCACGGGTTTCCACAAATGTGGATTCTGTAACATGTGCAAATACACATTGGAAACTTTGCACGTCTCTTTTGGTGTTAGAGGAGACCATATTATTAATTCATTCCTCAATTGTAATTCTAAATTTGTTTATTGCATAATTTTCACTTGTGGACTCAAATATATCGCTAGCACCATCCGACCACTGAAGATACGTATCCGAGAACACCTCGCCACAATTGGCAGTCAAGAGTCAAAATACCCCCTAGCCAATCATTGGCAAAAATTGCATCAATTGGACTGCAAGGATGATATTCGATTTGTGGGTCTATGCAAAGTGACACTGCCTCCCAGAGGCGGGAATTTAATGTTGAAGTTATGCCAATTGGAAGCAAGATGAATCTGTAAATACCGTACTGTTTTTACTGGGTTAAACTCTGATAATGAATTTGCTAACTTTTTGAAAATATTACTTTGTTCTTATTTGGGTCTGTATGCAGGTGCCATAATTCCCACTTTACTGTGGATCTGTTTTCATTTTATTTCATCTCCTGTTGTGCCCAACAGGAGTGCTGTTATAAGCATCTATGCAATTAGCTCTATTACCATGTATGGTAATTATATTGGTTGTTATTTTTATGTAATTATTAGTGTGAAAATTCACCCTTGCAAAACTGATTGCATTAGCTTCACTTTGTCTGACTGAGCAGCAGCGCACTCACAGACAGCGCCTGCCCCCAATCGGGTCTTTATTACTTTTGTTAATTTTGGCTTTTCCCCCTATTTATTCCCTCTTTGGAGCGATCTCTTAATCATCAAGGCTGGCGCAGTCACTTACAATTCGCTTCTCTATATTCAGTATGTTTTTTGTGCGGTCTAGCTCGACACAATAATGTAATTTATTTTTTCTTCTTGCATCTCTTTCTCCTTAATTCTTATTTCTGCTTTTGCATCTCACTGTTGTCTATTGCATTAATATTGTAATTCAGGATTACTGATTTATAATTACTTTGGTCGTTACTGTGCTTTCGCAGCTCCCTACTCATTGCTTCACATAGTATTCAGCACACCTAACATGGTGGCGAACCCTGACTCTCGCGGCCATGTTCGGACAATGCAATTATGTCTCCTCTTCTGCGGTCCCTTCTATTTAGTCCTTCTTTCATTTCGCGGCCCGGGCTGATTCCACTTGCTCATTCATACTGACATGCCGTCCAGGTAAGACGTTTTTCCACTGCCCCACGGCCTCCCTGACAACTCCAATTAGTGCAATTGTACTTCGTAATTAAGTTACCCATGACCTCGATCCTCACTAGTTAATTAAATATTTTAGTTTCATCGCGCGGAACTTGCTCACATTAACGTTGTCATCTTATTTTCCATTTGGCATGGTTTAACTGTCTTTACACTCCCTTATGATTAGTTCTTCTTGTGCTTTTTAGAGACTTACCGCAATTGCGAAGCTTTGAGGTACGCTTTCATATTTTAATTACTTTTTCGTTCCTTTATTGGCAATCCTGGCAATTTTTCCCATATTATTATTTCTATTATCTCTTCACAGATGTTTCTTGGCATTGCCCTACATATAAATACTCTTTCAGGTCCCATCCCAAATTAAGGTACTTTACTATTTATTTGAATTTTGCAGTCATTACAAAGGGTTTAATTTATCTAATGTGCTTTAACATTGATTTCTAATGGCCAAGCTCTGTTTCTTTGAACGCGCTGCTTCAGTCATTTTCATTGCCGTATTGTAATGTATGCATTTTTGCTTTTTTCCCTGTACTTTTTTGTTCCGTTTTCACGGAATTCAGAACACTTCCCTTCTAATCAACATCATCCGAATGTGGTATTGTTGCAAAACTTCTCATTATTTATGTTTGTTTTTCATGGTTGATGGCCTTTTCGTTTCATACAATCTTTTTTAATTCAAACTGCTTCCATGACAAATGTCACATTTATCTACCCATACCCATCCTTTTTGTCCCTGTGTGCTATGCCCCCTTTTTTAAATTGTGCAATGGATGGTTTTGCAACTGCTATCATTTATTCAATGGTGCACATTTTGCTTTGAATTTTGTATTGTTATCATGATTAGCCTCGGATGAAGTGTCGGTCAAGACTCGAAACTCGTGTCAGGCTATTTTGTGAATAAATCTGTTGGACTTAAGACTACACTTCTTATCAATTACTTGGACTTTATGCCCTAATTTGCACTCTTTTTTGGCGCAGTGTGACTGGGACTTGCTCGTGTTATTTCTGTGTAATGTTACTTGGACAAATTATGTTGGTTACTTAAATTAACATTATTTTCTGGGATTGAAGGGAAGAAAATAATGTCATTTCCATTCTATTGTAAGGAGTAGACAACTCTATTCAGGATTTTTCTTTTATGTAAAGTATAGTTTTAACAGGAACATCTATAGTGTTGTGTATTCATGTGAATAATGGTATTATTTAATTCTATACCCGTATTAAGAGAGCATAATGATTTGATTCTAACCAAATTATGGACATGTGAAATCTCTCATTTATTTTTTTGAAAAAATGTGGTCAGAATCTATGCTGTGAACAAAATTGTACCAAACCATCAAAATGTCACAATTGTTTATACTTTTTTTCAACAATGCTCTGAAAAATTACACAAAGGTGCAATTCCCCACATTCATTTTTCCACCTGTCTATATTTAATTCACCACATTTCCTTTGCCAACATGTGTTTTGACGTCTCAGGTATTTTTCAAGGTGATTGGTGGTGAAAAATGTGTAAAGAGGATACCTTAAAAAAATGTGGACAGGGCATTGTAAGGTTTACTTCTGTAATGTAGCTGTGAGAGTTGATTGGAACTGTATATACACATTGATGAACGTGAAGGTTAAATAACACATAATATATGGAGAAAAAAAGGGGGAGAAAAAAATCAAACCTTGTTAGTCTATGATTGAAATAGAATACATTTTCTCAAAATACTAATATGATGATGTCGCCATACTGATTGGAATTGTCTCACCATATTAGTTTGTATCATGACTCCAATATACTTGTGTTATCGTGAATCATGAGTAATTCCAATTATATTCTCCTTAAAGGGCAGGTAGAATCTCCAAAACTGCAATAGGAATGATTTGCAAGATGATCGTTAAAACTAAAGAGTCTGCTGTGAATTATGAGTAATGGAAATGTTTGATTAGCTGTGGATGAAATTTGAATCACCCTCTGTAACCTTTAAGGGGTATTGGACTCCCTGTTAAGGTATATTTCATGAAACTAGTCACATCAACGTCATTGAATTTCCTATTAGTGAGTACACAAATAGAGCTTGTTAGTTCCTAACTCTTGTCTTTGGTTGGACTGTTAATATAAGCAATGTTGGCTCGAAAAATAATAACCTTCCCACGCATATGAGAAGGGATGTGATCATCCCAAGCTATATTAAGCTCTTTTTGGCATGTCGCATGCTTTGCAGTTGTCTTTTTGTGATTAAATAGGTGTGTGATGTCATCCCCTACACGTACGATGTCATCACTGTATGACAGTGTGAATACGTAAAGATTGTAAACATCGTTATGTAAAGCAGATCATATTTGCTGCTGTGTATATGTTGAAAAAATTGTGTTAACATGGTATATGATTATTAGGAGATTCATAAAAAATAAACGTATAACTGATATTATATTTACTTAATGTTACTGTGAATCATGATGTTTGTTTGGCACTGTAGCAAATATGTATGTAGTACACTGAATGGAATTGGAAGGTGGTATATGTACATGTGTCCTCATGTGAAGAATCCTACAGAACCCTCACTAGCCCTGCCTAAAGTCACCTCCCAGGTGGCCAGAGGAAGTCAGACGCTTCCTGATCCCAACCCTGGGTGGGGGTGTTGTACTGTGTGAGGATCACCTGGGAGGAGACAAGGCCCAGGGTGGTGAGGAGATTCTGTGGGCTGAGACAAGGTATTTTTCCACTGTCAGGAAGATTCTTACCACTGTACCTAAAGAAGTCATGGCATGTTGTAATTTTAATGTCCCTCACCGTAATATGATACCTATGTTTGTGAACACTACGGTTAGAAAATCAGAACAAACTATACCAAAAGAAGAATCCTTTTTGGCACCCCACACTAAAAGCCTTTTCGCAAACCCATGGGTACAATGTAAAGGATTATGGAAATGTTGTCTTCACTAAACCATCTTCCTCTATAATAGCTAATTCTCATAATCCCTCTGTTAAAAAACCTTAAGTGAATAAAAGCTACCCTTAAAAATAATGTAGAAGTTGAAAAACCTAACTTTGTTGGAAGAAACTACAAGCCCCAGAATCCTAGAGATACTGAGACAAGGAAGAGGGCAGAAGAGGCATACAGCTGTAGTAGCCATTGGATCTATAGCCATTGCTGTCGCAAGGCAATTAAAGCTAATGGCCCATACCTGCAGACAATCATTGAATCTGAGAGGCATAAAAAGTCCCAGCAAAAAAGGAGGAGTAGAAGGAGCTGGAAGGCTGGCTATAGCAGCATTAGCAGAGGAGAAGCACGAGGTTGGCAAATCACAATAAAGTGGAAGAATAGAAGGGACACCAGAGCGAAGAGACAGTAGATTTCACCTTCAAGCTCTGAGATATTCCTTTTCTCCCAAACTCTTAAGTGCAGAGGCTGCACAATGGAAGACATGCTGGAGGCTGGGTTTTCCCCATGTGAGCCTTGCAGAGCCGTGGAAGTGCAGAAGACTATAGTCAGTAGCAGAGGGCAAACCAAGGGTCTCGGGAGAAAAGGGAACTCCTAAATCAAGTGGCCGGACTGGAGACACCTGTGCTGCAGAAGGGTCTGGGTCCCCAGCATGCCAGAAGTAATAGAAGAAGCAGAATACGTCCGGAAAGCAGTGTAACCCGCAAAACCAGTGTTATTGATGCCATTGACAGAAGCACAGCGTTTAGATACACTGCCTTGCCGGTAACTGTAGCCAGCTCATAACAGATTCAAGTATTGTTAAATGCAAGTAAAAGCTGTCCGTCATATCAGAAGCCTTAATAACAATGAATTTGTGGCACTTGTGTATAATGTTGAAGATCACTATTCGCGTGAGAAGCTAAAGTACTAGAAAACCATTGTTGATGTATCTGAAGACTGTTGCTGTATAACATTGTGGCCATGTGTCCCTAATTAATACAAGGGAACGCTTCCTAAACCATTATGAAATACTGAACATTGCCCGTATTGAGTTACAAGATACAGAGAGGGAAAACTACTTGAAAGAGAGGTCGCCTAATTATAATTCCCAAAGGAAGTCAGAATCTCATCCTTTAACATTAAATGGGAATATCATTCATTTCTCAACTTTAAACCTTAACATATACTTGAAGAAGATGTCACATGTGCCTAACTCCGTTTTCACTTGAGAGATGGAACTCTACACTGTATCAAGAAGTGACAATTTTTCTAATTTGTTCTAATTCAAAGAAGTTAAGAGTCTAAAGCCTTGGAGAGAAGAACACGCACTACCCCAAGCCAAGAAGCACGCCATTTATTTAGTATAACTGTCTTATCAAGAGCCATATAACTGCAAAGTAAAGTTATTAATAGGCAAATGGCTTAAGAAACAAGTACCGCAGTGTTACCTAAAGCTGAGAGAGTGACACATAAGCTTCTGGGTAATCATGTGGGCTAATGACTGGCAGAAAGGTGGGTGCAAAGCTGGGGAAGGGGAATCAAATGCTTATGAAGAAAGACTGCTTTAGCTAGAAAGGAGAGAGTCTTATGGGCAGAAGCAGGTTGATCTTGCAGTAGTAAGACAGAAGGAAGAAGCAAAGAGGCTGCTACTTTTAAGGAAGCCATTAAAAGGAAGAGTGCCTTGCCTACCTGAAGAGGTTGAAGTGTCTGGTCAAAACCTACTTAATAATTCAACAATACTGAGCAGTAGTAGTAATACTTGAACTGTGGTGGTATATCAAGTTGTCAGCAGATGTCGCATTGAAGTGGTTTGAAGCAGTAATATGCTGTGGAACAAAGGTGACTGTTCTCATAGTATCAACAGTAGAAGTGTGGTTGTTGAAAATAGAGTATACCAAATGTAAAGTTGTAACTGAAGAAGGCTTAAAGAAATTGTGTCATTGACATTTGGAACATATTACACTTTCTTTTGAACTATGGCAGATCATCTTAAAGAAAAGACAATTTATCCTCATAACCAGGATTACCATTGATGCTATTTATTTTCTGGAAGTTGGAAGTGGATCTTAGTCCAGGAACAAAAGAGTTGTTACCAGTAGATTTTTGTTTGTTGAACTTTTGTTTTGACATTGAACTTTCAAGAACTGATTCAAAACCTTTATTTTCTTTGGTTGAAAATTTTGGAGTTGACTTTGAATCCTGGGGAAGGATTTTGACCTGGCAGGCGTACCGGCACCTGTGAGCAGACACTGCTGGTAGCACTGGCACCATTATGCTGCCAAACTTGCATTTTTCCGGCCCCTGGCAATGGGGAAATACAGGGCCATTACAACCCTGGCGGACCCTGTATTTCCCTATTGCCAGGCGCCGGAAACGTTTACTCCCCATTCCGATTTGGGGCCCATAGGGCACAATGGGAATGGGGAGGCGGGTAGCACCATTCAGAATGGTGGCGGTGCTACTGGCAGTGTCTGCTCGTGGGTGCCGGTGTGCCCGCCAGGTCAGACCTGGTGGTCGGGTAGGCACCCCCGAGCAGAACTCATAGTTTGCCGGTCCGGTAACAACAGTACCGGCAAGCTTACCGGTACCATTGTTACCGGACCAACAAACTTGTAATGAGGTCCTCTGACTACATTTTTTCAAGAAATAAGTGGGAGGTTGCACATGGTCATGATCTGGCTAGAATGTAATCATTACACTCCCTTTATCTAGATATAGAATGATATAACGTCTTCATGCGCATCAATACACAATACTAAAGATGTTGCATACTATTGTAGTGGCACCAGCAGTTCTCCATACACAACACCAGCATCAGTTTTGATCAAAAGGCAACAATATGTCCACCCAGTTAACCAAGTTCAAGTGGCACAGAGCCTTTATAGGGTGCCACAAACCTTCCTGTTATAGTTCTAACAGGTCAAAACATGTTCCATCCATTCAAATCTGTGAGATGCATTATACACCACACTTGCAGACCCAAATATAATTTACTCTTGTGAAAACATTGGGAATCATTTAATAATGTCTTACTATCAGAAAATAAAATGCCCTGCACAGTTTTGGTTTCTATGATGATCTATTTTAAATACAGTCACACAAAGTTTAGTTTACAGACCCAGCCCCTCACTTCAGTTACTTAGCTTGTAAACAGGGTTCCACCAAAAAAAGTATAACTTGCAATCTGAGATTTTATCAATTCTTGGTACATTTAGCTAAGTGGTCTGGCATTATTATACTTACTTCTGAGTAATCTTTCGAAGGTCCAAGACACATAGGGATATCAACCAGCTCTGGGCAACTCTGACAGGCAAGCTCTTCCTTTCAGGGTGTTCACCTGCTCCCAAAATCCCTCTCAGGCAATCAGGTTCTGTCTTGGTAAAGACCACTGCATTCAGTTCCCTCTGGAAACATCGTTCATCAAGAGTATTTTCATCAGCTACAACTTGGAGTCATAATCAACTATTCCCCTGTCAGGCGGGACCCCTTCTCTTCGTTTTCTCCTTTCCAAAAAATGTTCCTCTCTTCATACATGTTTGAATTTAAATACTGCAAAGGCATCATGAAGCAGACACAGACAACAGGTTCAAGTTTGGTCCACAAACGTTTATTAACGTTTAATAAACGTTAATAAACGTTTATTAACTAAAAATGCAGGGTGGAGTAATGCCTAGCTTGCCCTATGCCAAGGTGGGATTTCCCTACCTAACGAAAACTAAGGATAGTGTGTGTCAGGAAGTCCAAAGCAAATGTCTGTCTGTGTCCAAAACCTATACTTGCCCTCACGTCTAACTGTATGCAATGTGTAGGGATGTCAGCATCAAAATAAGCAGTGTTCAAATAAATGTTCAGAGCTTCTTCCATATCCTGGCTTGTAATTAGCTTTCCCTTCCCCAAGTTCAAAATAGTTCATAAAGCACAGGGGTTCCCTTCGCCAAGATTTCAAAATCTTCCAGCTTTTCAAAACAACACAATTCATTGGGACACTTCCCAGCTTGTCTGACATTCTTACCTTTCCCTTGTTCACATATGTAGTTCCGTCTGTTGACTTCAAAATCATTCAAAAGCTTTTTGTAGTTCAAACACATCTTCTTTGTTGATGCTTTTGGTGGCTTTTCCATACAAGGGTACACTGGGTCTAAGCACAGTTGTCGGGCCACACGGTCCACTCATTACAGGTCACACAACCGATACACCTTATTTGCTGCTGTTCAATCATTACTGAGCCACTGCTGCAACTTGGCAGTGATGCTTGATTCATTCACATATGTCACACCCTCCTGACATTGTACTGTGGCTTGGTTTGCCACCATGCACTTGTTACACTTTCTTGCATTCTCCTGGCTCTTGCCAATGCTTGTTTTCTCATAACATACAGTTCCTCGAATTCTCTTAGATTTTGTCAATGCTTGTTGTCCGATATAAAAGCGTTCTTTGAATTCTCTTGACTTTTGGCAATGCTTGTTGTCCTATATAATACAGTTCTTTGAATGTCAATGTTTGTTGTTCAATATAATAAAGTTCTTTGAATTCTCTTGACTTTTGCCAATGATTGTTATCCGATAAAATACAGTTCTTTGAATGTCACTGTTTGTTGTTCAATATAATACATTTCTTTGAATTCTCTTGACTTTTGCCAATGCTTGTTATCCGATAAAATACAGTTCTTTGAATTCTCTTGACTTTTGTCAATGCTTGTTGTCCGATATAAAACCGTTCTATGAATTCTCTTGACTTTTGGCAATGCTTGTTGTCCGATATAATACAGTTCTTTGAATTCTTTTGACTTTTGTCAATGCTTGTTGTCTGATATAAAACCTTTCTTTGAATTCTCTTGACTTTTGGCAATGCTTGTTGTCCGATATAAAACCGTTCTTTGAATTCTCTTGACTTTTGGCAATGCTTGTTGTCCGATATAATACAGTTCTTTGAATTATCTTGACTTTTGTCAATGTTTGTTGATCAATATAATACAGTTCTTTAAATTCTCTTGACTTTTGCCAATGCTTGTTATCCGATAAAATACAGTTTTTTGAATTCTCTTGACTTTTGCCAATGCTTGGTTTCCCATATAATACAGTTCCTTGTACGAAGCATATTCACAAACTTTCGTTCACTCCAATCAATATTCAAAACTTGCATTCTTTCCTATTGGTATTCAAAATTGCTTTAACTTGCTTTCACTCAAATCAGTATTCACAAAATTGCTTGCTTCCATTCAAATCAATGTTCATTGGTCGCTTTGCTTGTTCTCTTGCCAGCCCGGTGTTCCCTCTTCTTGGTACACTCACCCGTCAGAGCGTACGGCTTTCCTCTGAGGTCCTCTGCCACCACGTGTTGTCTCTTTCAAAGGCGAGACCTTGTTTAGTTTCCGAGTGGCTCTCCATGGCTCCATTTACCCAGTGATGCTCCTCCTGCAGCTCGGGATACGCATGACCGCTTTGCTTGGTCGAGTTGGTTTCCCTTTCGGTGTCCGCCACCGGCCTCCAGTGTCTCTCAGCTTTGCTTCCCGCTGTATAAGCTCTGCGTCTTTGAAAGGGTCTTGAGCACTTCACTTGCCACACCGTGGGCCTCATTACAAGAATTGCAGAATCGGTTAACGGGTGCCGCTAATGGTGGTGGCACCCGTTAACCCATTCAACAATATTACGAGGTCCGCTTGCGGGACCCGGTAAGGATGCCTGGTAAAACCAGGCGTCGTTACCGGGTCCTGCGAGGGGAAAGGGAGCTAACAACAGGCCAGTCATAATCGCCCCGTTGTTTGCTCCCTGCACCCATTCCCATTGAGCCATATGGGGGCTCAAATGGGAATGTGGAAGGTCCGGGCCCGGGTTGCCTGTAGGGGGAATTACCGGGCCCTCCAACCTCGGAATGGCCTGGTAATTCCCCATTCAGGGAACCTGGACCCACTTTTGGTGGCAGCCATGCTGCCAATAGCGCCATGGTTACCGCCAAAGCCGTAATGAAGCCTCGTGTCTCCAGAGAGGTCTGCTCTCATCCAGCAGTCCGTAGCCCTACTTCCACAACTGACACCATTTCCACAATGATTCCGGCTTTTAAAGTTCCTGCCTCCATGATTGGTCCATAAGGAACTAGACCGCTCACTGTTGAACTGGTAGTCCTAACTTAACCTTGAAGGCCTCCTCCTCATCTCAGAACACAACTGATGCATGCATGTGTGTGTGTTAACAACATGCAGATGTGTCTCTCTATTTGGTCTCTTCCTCATCCCAGTACCGAACTGGGGTTTCTTGCGGAACGTTTTAAGGGAAGAGCAGGGAAAGGACTGACAATAGAAGGCTAGAGGGATAGAGGGCTCATTAGGGACAGGGCGTGGGGGATACTATTAGGGACAAGACATGGAGGATATAATGTCTCACCTAAGGACGTCACCTCCCCACTCCCCAAGTCTCCTCCACCCATGTGATCCTCCCTCGCATTTACACCCCCAGCGTCAGGATCCAAGAGCGATGGCCTTTGCCTCGTCACCTGAGAGGAGGATACAGGGGGAAAAGAAGGTTCCTCACAATACCCAGAAAACTCCAACCACGAAGCATCATTTGTTGCAGCAATTTTGTATTGGACCGATCATATGATAGGATTCCTTAGCTTATGCAGAGCTGCTAGAATCCTCCTCTTTACTTTGATTGGCATAAGGATATTTGTTAGCTATGCGGTAGTCATACCCATAGGAATGGGAAATTAGAATTTGACAGAACTTTTTGATTCAATCCAATTGCATGGACTGGAATTGGGCAATGGACTGGAACTGGGCGAGTCCATGGAATTGGGCTGAATCTCTGATTCTTCTATGTGCTTCCACCTGTGCAAAAGTTCCCCCTTGTTCTATTATGTGCATCCTTATGTTCACAGGATCCTCCCATAACCTTCTATTTGCTCTTTCCTGTTCACAGGTTCCTTCCTTGTCCTTCTTTGTGCTCCCTCCTGTTCACAGGTTCCTTCCTTGTCCTTCTATGTGCTCCCTGCAGTACAAAGGTTGCCTCCCTCATTCTTCCATTTGCTGTCCCCTCCCCTGTTATTCTATGTGCTTCCGCTTCTTCACAAGTTCCTTCCTTGGTTCTTACATGTGTTTCCTCCTGTTCAATGGTTGCTTCCCTCATTCTCTCACAGGATTCCTCTTGTTCTCAGGTTCCCCCCCTTGTTCTTCCATTACCTCCCTCCTGTTGACACATTGCTTTCGCGTTCTATCATGTGCACACGTTTGTTCACATGTTCCCACCATTCTTCCGTTCATCCTTTCATTTCCAACTTCTTCTCTGCCCCTTATCAACCACAGTAACCCTGACCCCTCCTCTCTGCATGAATTCCGCCCCATTACTTTGGACTTTTTGAATTCCATCATAGTGCGAATAATTCTGGGTCTCCTCTTGACACCTGTAGTATCCAAATACTTAACTTCAGATCCCCTCTTATTTGAAATTAATTCTTAATCATTCAACTTTTCTCTTTCTGCTGATAGCTTTTAAAATTGCCAGGGTCTCTCCCCTATTGATTAAACCTTCCTTTGATCCTCCCCTCTCCTGGCAATTTTCATCCAATCACTCTTCTTCCAGTCCCGGACAAAACCCTGGAATCCCACACCACTGCCCAACTTCAATACTACCTTGAATCCCACTCTCTCCTTCACCCACTGCAAGCCAGTTTCTGGCCTGATTATTGCACCAGGCCCGTTCTTACCACCGCCCTTGACGACTGTCCCGTAGTGGCTAACACTGGCTCAACAGCTGCACTAGTTCTCTCGGATCTGTCAGTGGATTGTGATAAAGTTGACTGGTCCATCCTTGGTGATCAACACTCTGCCTCCCCTCTCCTGGGTTTTATCCCTTCTCTTAGGCAGATCTCAAGCAGTCTCTATCCTCCCTTTTACCTCTCTTTTCTATGCCCTCACTTGCGGAGTCCCACAGGGCTCCCCTTTCTCCTCTTCTATTTTTAACATTCATATTCAATCCCTTGCTTTCCTGATCCATTCCTTTGGCTTTTCTTTCTGTAGACACACCGATGATACTCAACTCATCCTTCATCTCAATGGTCCACAGTCCGATTCACTCTCTGGCTTTCTCTGCTGTATACTTGCTATTTCTAACTTGATGAGTAGCAACTGTCTGAAACTTAAGTTTGATTAAACAGAGGTTCTGATCATAGGCAATAAGCCCTCTCTTTTGACTTCCAGGTTTTGACCACCTTCTCTGTCCGATAGTCAACTTCCAGAAACGTAGAAACCTGTGTGTAAAGTAGTAGTTAAGACACGGGTGTAAAATGTGAATCTCAACTCATGCTCCTCCTCCAGTTTAAACACATGTTCTCCTCTTGTTTATTACAACTTTGCATTCTCATTCAACTCCTCGTTGCAGTCATCAATCTGGTCCAGTACCGGTTAGACTATGGTGACACTCTCTATGTTAGACTGCGTTCCAACTGCCTATATCTTCTTCAGCTAATTCACAATGCAGCAGCCTGCCCCATTTCTGGCCTTCCTCAACAGGAAACCATCTCTTCCTCCTTAAACTTCACTAGCTGCCAATTAAACAGAGTGCTTATTAGAACTCTCTCTATCACTCACCATTCTTTCTATTCACGCTGACTTCTACTCCTCATCACATGGGTCTCTCACTACTACCCTTCTCGTAACCTTCATTCTGCTTACCATCTTTTTCTCAACATTCCACACTCCAATCTACACTGCAAAGTTAGACACCCTTTCGCATAGCTTGCTGCCTCAGCTTCGAACAAGATCCCAATCTCTCTCTCCCCCCTAATTCGTGCCACCTTTCTTTCTTCTGCCATCGCAAAACCTTGCTATTCTCTCAGCTTATGTAACCCCCATCTTCCCTAACTTGCTTAGCGCCAAGAAACTGCCTCGTTGGAGTTCAAGTGGTCTTCAGGTGACCCTAACATAACGTAAAATAACGTGTGGTTCCTTTTGTTCACAGATTCCCTCCCCTGTTCTTCCATGTGTTCATTTTGGTTCACAGGTTTCCTCCCACGTTCTTTTATGCGCTATCTTTTGTTCACATGAGCTCTACCTCATTCTTACATGTGCTGTTACCACCCTCATGCTCCTGTGCACAGGTTCCTGACCTTGTGTTTCTATCTGTTCCTACTTATTCATAGGTTCCCTCCTCATTCGTCTGTGCGCTTCCTCAGGTTTAAAAGTTTCCTCACTTCTTGCATGTGCTCCCTCCTGTTCGCATGTCCCTCCCTCGGTCTTCTATGTCCTACTTTTTTTTTACAAGGTGGCACATTGATTCTTTCATGGGTTCCTTTTATTCACAGGTTCTCACCCTCATTCTTCCATGTGCTCCATCGTGTTCACAGGTTCCCTCCCTTATTTTCCATGTGCTCCATTGTGTTCACAGGTTCTCCTCTTCATTCTTCGAAGTGCACCCTCGTGTTCAGATGTTCTCGCCCATATTTTCCATGAGCTCCCTCCTGTTCACAGGTTCCCCCCTCTTTCTTCGATGTGTCTCCTCTTGTCCACTAGTTCCCTCCTGTGTTCTTCCATATTGTCCCTGCTCTAGTTCACTGGTTCCCACCTGTCCATTGGTTCCCTCTATCATTTTTCCATGAGCTCCCTCCTGTTCACAGGTTCCCCCCTCTTTCTTCGATGTGTGTCCTCTTGATCACTAGTTCCCTCCTGTGTTCACCCATATTGTCCCTGCTCTAGTTCACAGGTTCCCACCTGTCCATTGGTTCCCTCCATCATTTTCCCATGTGCTCCCTCCCGTTCACAGGTTCCCTCCCTTATTTTCCATGAGCTGCGACTTGTTCAAAGTTTCTTCCACCATTTCTTCCATGTACTGTTCTCTCCCTCATTATTCCATCTGGTCCCTCGTGTTCATGGGTTCCTTCCCTTATTTTCCATGATTGCCCCCCTATTCACTGGTTCTCCCCATCATTGTAACATGTGCTCCCTCAGGTTCACAGATTATCTCCCTTACTTTCCACGAGGTCCCTCCTATTCACTGGTTCTCCCATCATTCTTCCATGTGCTCCCTCCTGTTCACAGGTAGCCTCCCTTATTTTCCATGAGCGCCCTCCTGTTCATAGGTCCCCCCCCTTTCTTCCATGTGCATCCTCTTGTTCACGGGTTCCATCCCTCATTCTTCCACATTGTGTCTGCTGTGTTTCACAGGTTCCCTCCTGTTCATAGGGTCCCTCCATCATTCTTCCATGTGCTCCCACGTGTTCACATGTTCTCTCCCTTACTTTCCATGAGGTCCCTGCTATTCACGGGTTTCCTCCCTCATTCTTCCACACATAGGTTCTCCCCCTCATTCTTCCATGTGCTCCCATGTGTTCACAGGTTCCCTCCCTTATTTTCCATTAGCTCCCTCCTGTTCATAGTTTCTCTATCTCTTTCTTCCATGTGCGTCCTCTTGTTCACGGGTTCCTTCCCTCCCTCGATTTTCCATATTGTCCCTGCTGTTGTTCACAGATTCCCCTCCCTTTCACAGATTCCCTCCTGTTCACAAATTCCATCCTTTTCATAGGTTCCCTCCCCCGTTCATCCATCAGCTTTCCCTTGTTCTCAGGCTCCTTCAACTGTCCCCCTCCACCCCCCCATTCTAGTTGCTTTCTGGCCCACCTGCTTCAATGCTCGAAACTGCAGAGAAATATCTAGCCATGAAGTATTCCATAGCACAATATTAAATAACATATCTGAGGTGTGTGTGCTATTGTTTTCTGACTGACTACAGATTAACTCTGTAATTTCTTGGATGGAAAACACTTTTTCTCTTGGAATATGCAAGTTGCCAACTAAGAAAGATCTGCTTCACAAAGTGTGGTTGTTCTTGTTCATAATATATAACCTATTCTGAATTGTAGAGAGAAGAAAATAGGTGTTTAAAAGGGGCACACTATATACGCGTTTTGCACCTGGATTTACTGCTGGTACGGTGCCACTTTTCTTTCTGGAAACATCTTTGCACCAGGAGCTATGGGTGCCGGACTTTGTGCAAGCCAGTATGCAAGGACGGTCTTCTTTTTTCTGCAGCAAAATCTTCCTCTTTGACGATCTATATTGTGCTTTGAAACAACTGAAAGAAGTACTCAAAGTTGCAGAATGATTCTTTTGCACTAAGCACATCTAGACATATTTCACTCCTTTAGGAAAATTATGATTTATAGTACTACGTATTTTCAACAGAATTGCATCCTGGCTTTCAATGTTGCTTTTTCAAGCAGATTTAATGATAGACAATTTGTTTTCATACCAGCTCAGAATTAGTTTTCTTTGTGATGGTTTTGACAGCAGGTTTGCATTTTTTCTCTATGCAGCTAGGCCAAAAAGCTCTTTGCTACTTCCCTCTTCTATCAGATAAAGTATTCTTATTTTCTTATATTTTAAAATCTGGTAGGTAAGTAGCTGCCGCGACAGAAAAACTTGAAACACAAATGATGAGGGGCGGCGTACCATATACTATGATCCATTAACCACTATAGGAAGCCATCATCAACTAAACACAATTTTGCTTCTCATTTTTGAAACATCAGTTTCAAATTAACATTGGCAACGCAGCACACATTTATTTCACTTTGCAGCTCTGACACCATACACCTGCAGAATTGTAAGTGTGTGAAATTCTCCGCCTAAATTCATTTTGAAGAGAATGACAGCATTGCTGTATCGTTTTGTAACAAAATGGACCCACTGTCATATTTTTAAAAGTGAAACTCCACCGTGGAACCTATGTTTTCCACTTGTTTTGAAGTCAGTAAGATAGCCCAGTGACTCGTGCACCTGCTGCAGAATTCTGAGTTCCAGCTTTGGATCACTGCAGGGCCACCTCATTCAGCCACCCATCACAGGTTGATAAAACACTACCCTTGAGTGGCAGTTGTTTATGCACAGAGCAGCAACATCATGTATATTGTAGGAGTATAGTGGTAGATTCACAGCACTGACTCTGTAATGTGTTTCGCTGTCCCCTGGGAACCACAAAGTAAGAAGCTTTATCCCTTTTCCAAATGGAGCTCCGCATTACAGAATACAGGGTTCAGTATGGCTCATTACTTTCTCCTCTGATCTTTAATATCAATTTGACCTCTTTTATAGAACTTATTTTTCATCATGCAGCGTTAAGGTACAGAATTTTGTTGATGACACCGAAGTCATCTTCCAGCTTAACTATAGTTTTCTTGCACGGTACAAGATGGCTCATGGATGTGCCAGACCTATCTCAAAATGAATCCAAACAAATGTACATTTATCTTGTAGGTGCCTCTCCTGAAGAGTAATAAACATCCTGTCAGTGCAGTTAGGACACAGTCTGGGACCATCCAAAGTGGTGAGGAACCTCAAAATTGAGAAGCCATACAACCTCAGTAAAAAAAAGAGCTTCTCCAATGCTAGGAAGGATGCTAAAACACATCTTCTCTTATCTAACCATCCGATGCAAAGTAGGTAACATGGTGGTGCTGGGGATGTATGCTTTTGATAACTCCAACAGTGTTTGCATGGTTATTCCACAATAATTCATTATCTGCAGAGGGTAAGGATCTCTGGAGCATATGCTACTCAAGTTGCGAAAAGGTGACCTATCCCAATGACTCTTTACTACCAATTTGGGCAGGGGTCTGCAAAATGTGGATCACTCGCTGGTCATTACTAGAACTGCCAGCCGCTCTTTCCAGCATGGTCAATGGCCAGGTATCGTGGGAGTCGAAATCCAACACATTTGGAGAGTAGCTAGTGGCCGATCCCTGTGTTAGGGCCTGCATGGAATTCCTGTGCATGGTATACCAAGCCTCTAACTTAGGAGTATGTTTTATAACAAATAAATCCATGCACTACTAACCTAGTCATATGCTGCTCATCTTCATCTAAGGTCCTAGTTATGTGTGGATGGATACTAAAGAAGCAGACCAGGAGGATGAGGCAGCATTGTTGAGGCTATTATAAAAATATAATGAAAGCCTAATCAACAAAAGCAAGGGACTACAGCTGTCACTGTCACACACAGTCGATCACCAAACTGCAGGAGGGAAAAAGAGGTTGAAGACAAGTTTCCTTTTCATGCACTAAAAATGATGCCACTACATTTGATACTTCTATGCTGCAGCAAACAAAAGATGGACAATATCTACTTGTAAAATTTGTTAAAACCTCTGAAATTATTGTTAGAAAAACATCTTTTGCAATAAGGTTGATTGCAAAAATGGTTTACCTAAAAATCATATTGAGCAAAGGTGAACGGGTTAAAGGGTTACAAATAACAAAACAAAAAGATATGAAAGATTGGCAGATAGAGGGGGTAAAAGTGGTTTTAGGATAGTACCAGCTCGTAAAGGAAAAAGAGGAAGACAAATGGAAGTAAAAAAAGAACCTTATTGGGTCGTCCTTATTACCAACAATTTTTTTTCAAGAAGATGTTTTCAACCGGAACTGCATAGCTCGGGAAGAACAGATTTATCTGAATGAAAACATTGTATGCCATGCCAAAGCCACATACACCATCATACAGATCCTCTCCCCAATGTGACCGCTCTACAGGGCATTAGCATGGGAAAAGCTACCAGAAGCACACCAGAATTACTCAGTGGCTTGCAATATATGTATAATATCTGGTAGGGGATAATTTATCCCATATATAGCTCAGCCGGTGGAGCACCCGCTGCTCCGATCTGAGCGTGATCTGCAGGTCGCAGGTTCGAATCCCGGCAAGACCAACTCAGCCTTTCATCCTTCCGAGGTCGATAAATGAGCACCAATTTTGGTTGGGTGATATTGTATGTAAATATGTGCTCTGTAAAGCGCTTTGGATTAAGGTGCTATATAAATAACACATCATTATCAATATCTTAATCACTAATATACCACAGTTCTGCATGCACATGTTGAAATGTGCTACTACACATGGCAGTTGCACTATTAACACTATTTGCAGGCAGCGCCATTAACACTGTGCAACAAATAAATCTATCTTTGGCACATATCTAGTGCACTCTTAGATAACCAGTAACCCAATAAGTTTTTGCACTTGTGATAGAGTGTTTTTTACACTCAAAATGAAAAACACATTAAGAATGTTCTCACTCTCTTGTTTAGCACCTATGTATATGTAGTCTGCTATGGTGATAATATATGTGCATTTACAATATAATAGTCAAACAATATACAGTTCCTAATATTAGCAATAAAGTAGTTGGGCAGATACCCAGAGTCCTACTCTTCCATTCACTTCTAAATTGTTAATACTACCAACAACCAATTAAAATAGTTTGTGTAGCCATGGTGGCATGGGAAAACCTAAACTCATATTTACAATTGTGATTCTGTAAACTGGCAAGCCAGGGAACAGGTGAGGTTTTACAAACTGCTTGTTACCTTCTGGAATATCCCACTCACTAGCAGCAGCAAGCTGGTACCCCAGGTGCTAGTGGGTTGGCCTTGACCATGCTTCCCCACCCAATTAGCCCATCATCCATCATAACTCAAACCGCCTGACATTCAAATTGTCTTTGTACTTGGCCTTGCAAAGTATCACTGCTCCTGTGAATAGAAGAGAGTGTGAGCATACCCTTATCTTCAAGTCTCGGCGTAGCTTGCCCAAAATCTATTTCCATCTAGACCATGTGACAGGATACCGTGTTTGAGCTCCTTCTTCACATTTAATACTATTAAAATAAATAAAACTTGGCACTCATAGTCTTACAGTCACACCTTAACGGGAGCTCGTCTCACCTCTCACGTTCATTGTGTCTTTCTATGATAGATAGCTAGTTGCTTGGATATCCCAACCCATGACACTGGGCCAGACAAGCCTTCTCGATTCTTCCTCCATCATCAGCTGTTTTTATTCTGCTGCGCCACACTTTCAGCCCTTCTGTTCATGGGTTCCTAGTTTGCTAAAACATGACGTGGAACATCCATATTCTATATAATGGGGGCATTGCATGCAGTCTATTCACTACATATAGCCAGCCTTCATGAATACTTAGTCTACCTGCGTTACAGCATCTGTACAACTATAAAACGGTTTGCATATTCTTCAGTGCTTTTTGCACGTGTAATCCTCATTCCGCACGTAAAGGGACACTCGATCCTTTACTTTGTCATCAGATTTTATACAGTCTATTCGCCTTCTCTCTCGGCATCTCTTCTTGGTGCGTTATCTTTGCTTCAAGTGACTTCATCAGTCTTCTCTTTCATTCATCTTCACACCTCTTTGGGGATCTCTCTGAAGAGATTGTCAGCTCTTCGTGGATACATAAAGAAACATTTTCTCAATGGATATCTTGTCTCAAAGGCTTTTTGTGTTTTATTGGCATCATTACAGGTGTTGTGCTTGTCACTATTTCTGGTTTCCAAAATATAGGCAAAATAGGGGCAAGACATCCGGTAGATGCATTTGGCTCCTCCTCTACATTGCCTTTTTCCTTCTGTAGGTCCAGCAAACCCCATTTTATGTGGAGTGCTGGGGGGTTACTTAGTAGCCTCTTATCCTACTTTCTCATGTAACATTTTTTGTTACCCTCACTACTTTAAATGGCTGGTGGCAGTGGTTTACATTTCACTACCATTGTGCTTTGGTACCGCAGTCTGAACCCTCAGCTGCAGTACAGCACCCATGGGTGTACATTTTGTCAAAATGGCCCTTGTCTTCTTTTTTTGCCATTTTCAGTTTGTGAGGTCCTTCTTGCTTTTTACTCTGTCCGTTGAGATAAATTTGGGCCCTTTCTGAGTTTCGCCTTTGGCGGGCTTCAGTACTGAAGCCCGCCCCTGGCTCCAGTGTGTCTGGAAGGACGGGATGTGAGAGAGGGTCCTTTGTCTCTAGGAGTGCTTGAACGAAACCAGTCCTGATTTGCCTGCTGGCTGTCCTAAAAGGACAGCCACCCTGCTGTGTGATTGATAGCATAGGCTGTGCATTAATGGGAAAAAATAGCTTAAAAGGTGAGGTTTTTGGGACTACAGGCATAGTCGACCACTGGAAGAAACAACCGACAAAGAAACCATGAAGAGAAGCCTGCTGGACCTTGAATTTCCGAGTGAAGCCCTGCTGCTGTGCTGACCTCCTTTTTCACCTCAACAGAGAAGCTCCGGATGGAACAACTTTGCCCTTTTTGTTAGGGAACCAACTAAACCCAAGGCAAACTCTACTTTGGCTCAATCCCTGACTTGCTGTGCCTCTCCGTTGCTGCAGAAACCCAATGCCAGGGGTTGAGTGTCTATAACGGAGTGCAACGTCTACTGCAGAATGAATCCAGTCAAAAGCTCCATGAGCCTCCTACGGACCCTGCAGCAGCAGCAAATTCTGATCCAGAATCCCCTCACCAGAGTCCAGAACCGAGGGAGCAAGGAAAGTCCAAGCAGAGATATCCAATCTGCATCAGTGCTGTTTGCGAGGCGCTGAAAGTGCAAAGTGCTGCTGAATCGAAGAGTGCACATCGCTGCCGACGACCATCGCGAGTACTGATGCAGGAGCCCTCCAGACGCCCTCCCTAACTGGTGAATTTCTGAGGTTTTTCCGTTTTACTTGTAACCATAACGTCTTTTTAACAAAATGTTTTCAATGAATTTCATAGGTTTTTATTAGTGCAACTTAACTATAATGTCCCTTTAACAAAGTTTTTTCAGTAAATTTCATGGGTTTTTACCAGTGCATGCTATTTTCCTACAACTTACTAACATCATACTTACCACAATATAGCAACATTTTTGTCCAATTAGCAGAGTTTCACCTTAAAACTCTGCCATTTCCCATATTCTATCATCATTTCTAACACTTCTATACACTTTTTGCAACTTTATCCACGGTTTATGCATCCGTTGACGTCCGTGAACGTCTGAGGTCATCGTGGACCTGCATGATGACGTGTCCGCGAACGCATCCGCACTTCACGATTGGGACCGTGCTTCGAGGACAGTTCGGAACTGCGTTTTCTACCGGTCTAGGAACTTTGAAGCTCAAAATGTACCCTTGCACAGCTCCTACACAGCACTACCCCTAAACCTACTCATTATCCATTAACAATCTAGTACAAAGCACATACTTGGAAGAATATTAGCAAAACTGATATTTATCTTAAAAATGGCATCACCTATTTCCATCCCTCCTCTCCAAGAGCCATCACCACCACCAGCTGGAGGACCTACACAACAAAAAAGTGCAGTACTTCCAAAGACAATGAAGATGACCAAGAGGATGAGGTAGAGGAAGTGCCTACCTCTAGCAGAAAGAATCATTGGTGTGGCAGTTCTTTACCACTGTTGGAAATGTACCAAAGGCTAAAGCTACCAAAGTGAAATGTACTTACTCAGTCACGGACTACCTGGACAGTACTCCTACGGGACCACCTCCAAGCACTGCCACACCAAATCCTACCACCGCAATGCTCTCAGAAAGGCTGTTCCTTTATTAGCATGTAGTAGGCTGTCTTCCTCCACCTCATCTTCCTCAACCAATACTGTAACCACACAGCCTACTTCTATGGGACACAAAATCCCAGCATCTTCCTTGCAAGCAATGAAAGAGGCTGTTGATCCATATCTTTCTAAGACAACAGTCCTCTGTATAAACTGCAACACACCACTCTGCAGGGCAAGCAATTTCGAAATGCTTTGGAAGCTGTAATCAAGGAGCATGAGAAACACTGCCCCTACCATATAAGTAATACACACGCAACATCTTCCCCTGTCCACCTGCCCCTCCGTATTTATGGTTGGTGCCTCTTCCCTCATTTTCCTCCCCATCTTACGTTCTAACCTCTCCTGCAAAAAAAAAAGAAAATACATCAAACAACAACACAAGGAAGGTTTCTTTAGGAACCATCTTTCAGAGTTAAAAAATAGAGCTTAAAAAAACTCTTACTGACTCCATTTCTCAGTAAAGTACATAGACTCAATAAGATTTTCCAACATTTCCATTAGCATTTTGTGTTATGCTAATTTGAATTATGAGGTGTTCATCTCCCGTTCCAGGGACTGGAACGGGGGACAATGGCCCGGCAGCCCATGTGATCGGCCCAAGCGAAGTGAGGGTGGATAATGAGGGATGCGGACTGTTATTTTCCGGTCCAGCACCTGCAATGGGGGATGAAGACCATTAGCACCCCGGATTCCCAAATCTGTAGGAAGGAAAATTCTTTTACAAGATGGCCACCATGAAAGGGAAGGCGGAGCTCCGTACAGAGCCCCTCTTCCATTTCAAGGGCAGCTCGCAGAAGGCAAAGAGAGAACCTTATGACCATATTAACACAAGCACAATATGGTTTCCCTTTCAAACCTATCCCTCTTTCGAATAACTTTACCACATAGCCAGTCCCAGGTGGACATGGCCACTTTAACCCCATTTGTGGTCCCGCGTGGTCATGGCCAGTAGCCATATTGTCTGGGTCATGACCTTATGCCATGACCCGGACAATCTGGCCACTGCCCATGGCCACAGGCTATACCCGAGTCACTAAAAGTATATCACTATTTTTTGTACCTATATCATGACACTTGTCAAAAAATAAAACACGGTCACATTTGCAAAATCATGCTTTAAGGTCCTTGCCAATGCTCCTTACATGAGTTTTTCTGGAAATCCACCCATGTTTTATTTTTTCAAAAGTGTCAAACTGTATGTACATACAACAGTCATTTAACTTATCCCCCACTTGACAAAACCCATTCAGACTTTACACAAACATTTAAGGTTGGGTCTATTTCATTCTGGAAACTTTTGTCCACATTCGTCAAAAGGCAACAAAGTTATAAGCTATTTAGAAACATTTTGAGACAAAATCCCACCTAACTTTACACAAACATGTATATCTAGATCTAAAAAAATGGGCAAACTTTTGTGAAGGCTCGTCAGATGGCACCACATTTATAAGCCTTTACAATATATTGGGAGACACCCTCTAATTTTGCCCCGCTTGACAGAATCCCTCCAAACTTTGAAAAACCATTCGGAATTCATGCAGTTTCATTGAGTGGCACCAAAGTTATAAGCCACCCAAAAACTGCTTTTCACCAACCCGGTAATGATGAAATAGGCATAGATGTTGTAAGAGGATTCAATTCAGCACTACAGCCCAGTTAACGCCTAGTCTAGAATACTGAATGAAAACCCTTATTGATATATCCTTAGGTCCAGTTCATGCGTTCTGGATGACTACCCTTGTATGACACCCCTCTCTTGGAATCCCCCTGACCCCACTGAGCCAAGAAGTAGTTCTGTTTTGCAAGTTTAAAAAGTTTATTTGATAAATTAAAATATAGATATCGCACTTTATAATAAATTAATAATTGAGTATTACACTTAATCTGATCTGATAAAGATTAGCAACGGAGAATCTGGCACTAGCACACTTCTTATAATCACTTAATGAGTTGGCATGAAATGGATAAGATAGCACACTGGTAAATAGGTACAACAGAAAAAGGTGGTAAAGAATGCTTTATGTAGTTCAAATGGATGTAATGTTGAATAAAATTGCAATACAGAAAATACTCAATATGATTTCAATAGACAATGTAATCACTTTTCTCTGGCAATCCCTCCCCCCTTTTTATGCAATGCAAGGAATGGAAGGAAGCACACAGTTCTCAGAAATGCAATCAATGTAATCAGTTCAATCCCCCCCAAGCTTAGACAGAAGTTTGAAAACACAGGTAAGAGTTTTGAAAACACAGGCCCAAATGCTTGGATATGTGCTGGCAATGAATGAGAAATATGCTGGAAACGCTTTTAATTCACTTTTGGAGGTTCAGGATGAGTGGTATCTAGTTAATATTAGTCCAGGCTCACACTAGCAATGATGCAGGAATGATTAGCAGGTTAAACGAATTTCTTGCAAATGAATTCAGTCAGCAGCAGTTTTTTTACATGTGAAGAAATTGCAAATCGCGGCAAAATTCGCGGATGCGTTTTCCGCGATTGCGGTAAAACTATAAGGAGTAGGAATGTGGTTCCAGGTTCCTTGGAAAGCCACGATTCTAAGCTATCAGAGGAAAGTTACGGCAAGTCTCTAGCTCAAACGGTTGCGGAGATATGAGCGATTTAATAAAGGTCGTTTTTGGTTTTGTAAATTTTAAACGCACACTTTTTCAAAATGACAAGTGACAAATTTTTGCAGCTAGAATGACAGGTGACAGCTTTGGAGCTATCAGGCAGTTCTGCTTAGGTTAAATAGACTGAATTATATGAATTTAAACTAAGAGATTGGTTCTACACAGTTCTGCTGGGTACTCACACTATATTCTTGAATTAAATGGGCCCCGTCACGGATCTGGTCAGGGTTTTAGACTGGTCAGGTCTTTCCGGGTTCTGCTCACAGCGCCTGGTCTGGTCTCTGCTAGGCACAGCACTGCTTTCCCTCCGGTCTCTGCTCTCTGCTAGGCACAGCACTGCTTTCTCTCTCTGCTCTGGTCTCTTAGTACTGGATAGATTGATGAATTTGAAGTCAGGATCTCTGGATGTTGTATGTTTCGGCAGGGCTTTCAGCGGCAGATGAAATTGAATGTCCCTATGTGTCCTGACTCTCTGCTTTTTATCTGTTTCTTGAGAATGGGCGTGTGTGTTACATCACTAGACTTGCCCCTCTCGCTCGCCATAGGTCAGCTTTCATTCGTCTCCTTGATTGGCGAACTGAAATGAAGTGTCATCATGATGTCATTTTATGATCTCTTGAAACCACCTCCCTTATCATCTGTGCACCCAAATCTATATATGATAAAAATACATACTTCAGAGTTACACAGTTGTTTGAAATTACATATACATGGTGTGGCTGAATTTAGCCATGTCTATGTCCAAATCTGCTCATTCTCGGAGCTCGCATTCAAAGAGTGTACATAATTGACTTTTTAACTGCTTTTTCAATTTCTGACATGGACCCAACTTTACATACATGTGTGCAGGGGGTAGGGACATTAACTGATGAAGTTTCAGATTTTTAACATGCACACATTTAGAGTAATATCCACTTTTCCGCTAAAACCCCCCTGAACATACCCCCAATTCCTACCACGTCTCAAACTGTGGGCAGAAAAATCACAAGAATTATGGTATCATTTATAAAATTTTCACATGTCCGCACTATGAGTTATCCACCTTTTTATAAAACCATATCCTTGCTGCAGGGGTGTGTCTTTTCAGGTCACATGGTACAGAAACCAGTCTTTCCAGTTTCTGCCAAGCCAGCTTGCTTCTCACAGGCAGTGCTCCTCCCAGCTTTTCCAGGAGGAAGCCACTTTTTACGACGTCTGTAATAAAAACCTTTGCCTAAGTGAGGAGGGCTTTGTTCACTCTCTGGCAGAGCACAGGAAATTCAATTATCAGATAGCTGGCATATCCTTAGTGTGGGCAGCAAAAGGAACATTGGCCTGGGAACACAGTTGTGGCTCCAGTTTCACTCCTGATGGGGGTTAGTTGCTAGGCAAAATCAAGTTCCTTAAGCCAGACTTTCAGCTAACTTTCATTTCTGTTCCCCATTTTTCTGCCTTCAAATAAACTAAACATTTTTACATATGCAGCTAGAATGCTGATTCTAAGTTTAAAACTATGACATTTAAACAATTACAAAGGCATGTGACACCAAACATAGGTCACTCATTTAATCTAAACATTTTCGATTTTGGTGGTTTTAAATCCAGTGCAACTTAAACTGCTGCAATCCACAGCTCAGCCAGTCTTGTTATACATTGTTTTGTGCTCTTCATTTCTCAGATTTTGTAGGCACACAAAACTCCATTCTGCCAAATTTCTGCTGGTGTTCAGTGAATATTTTGCACATGTTGCACTGTTAGAAATAGGCATTTTGGCTTGCCTTCAGAAACACACAGAGTGGTTTTAAAACGCCGGCTTTTGAATAGTGGTGAGTACTGGTACTGCACCCATTTTTGGGATTTAAGAAATGAATTCCCCACACTTCTAGGTTGCATTTGGCAATCAGCATTGCCATTCCCAATGGTTTCAAACTACTGTGCGGGTAGTCCAATGGTGGTTTTAAAGCGCTTTGAAGCTAACCTGCGCTACTGTTTTTCCTTTGGCAACCCATTTCCCTCATGGCAACCCGGCCTTTCATTCTCACACTGGTGGGTGGCAAGTGAGGCAACCATTTTGGTTTGCGCACAAACTGCGCAGCTCTCCTGGATTTCGGCGCACATGTGGGTTTTCCGCCATCTTGAATTTCCTAAGCCCACAGCACCAAATGTTGTGGCAGGATAGCTTAAACGTGGGTCAGGACACCCAACAGGTCCCCCCCACGCGACTGTCCCTTGATTTTGAGACGATGGGGAGTCGCGTGCACAAGGGTATTGACCCATGCACCGGTCTGTCCGCATAATCTTCTTCCTCTTCTGTAGATGGCACAGTTCAGCATCTTCTTCTCCATCCGGTCGGATCGATCGGTTCTCCTCGCCGGTCCTGATGGGTGTATTGGGCGGTCCACTGGGCCCGTTGCGTCTCTACTCCCGGTCTCCGGATCGTCCTTCTTGGTCATCCTTCATGGTTTCATCTCTCCTAGGATGATAAAGGAAGAGCGGCAATATCTACTCATAGACGTTTTTCCACCACTGTTGAGGTAGTGGGGTGGCATATGCATTTCATCATAACGAAACATTACATTCTTATTTTGAAAAAAACAGTATCACTAGAGACAGTTTCATGTAAATCACAATATTTTAGAGACTAGATGTGGTATGTTTTATGATTGGAACTGAATTAGTCTGATACAGTACCCGCTAGGATTCCAGAGGATTCCTCCAGTTGTTGCAGAGTGTGCCTGGGATGGCAACATTTCAACTGGTTTATGTGGACCCACTTGTCTTCCCCCTCTGCCGAACCGCCTTTGGGGATGCGGATCTTGTAGGCCACAGGGGAGATCTTATCGACGATCTCAAAGGGTCCCTTCCATGTAGGCAAAAATTTGCGCTGCTTGGCCTGGTTCCTTTGGAAGTTGTATAGATAGACCCGGTCTCCCACCTGATATTCCTTCCTGGAAGTTTTCAGGTCATAATGGGTCTTCATGCTATCAGCCGATCTTTCTAGATTCCGCTGAGCATAAGCAAAAGCATGTTGGAGGTGTTTCCTTAAATTCTCTACATACTCATGAGTAGTGGAGGCATTTATCAGTGTCTGCTCTTGGGTCCTGTAGAGCAAATGCTGAGGAAGCACCATCTTGCGCCCAGTCATCAACTCAAATGGTGACATTTTGGTTGCGGATGAAGGGGTAGATCTGATGGCCATTAGGACCAGAGGTAATCGGATATCCCAACTTGGCCCAGAATCTGCCACAAACTTCTTTAATATGCTCACAATTGTCCGGTTATATCTCTCTACTGCCCCAGAAGAAGCTGGTCTATAAGCAATATGCAGCTTTCTCTTGACCCCCAGTATCTCCCACATCTTTGTCATTACTTCACTGGTGAAGTGGCTACCTCTGTCTGACTCAATCCTTTGAGGTAGACCAAAACGGGAAAAGATGTGGTTAATCATCAAGGCAGCTGCAGTTTCTGCCTTGCAATTTGGGGCTGGGAGACATTCCACCCACTTGGTAAACAAGCATGTCACGGTCAACATGTACTTATTCCCCCTAGCCGAGCGAATCACAGGGCCTACAAAGTCGATTTGTAAATCTGACCATGGCAGTGTCATCCCCCGCTTTTGTAAAGGCGCCCGGTGTGTGAGGGATGTCGGCTGAAATTGTGCACACACAAGACACCCCTTCAAATATTGGTTGAGGTCCTGCCCCATGTGTGGCCAGTATGCAACCTCTTTTAAGATTTCCAATGTCGTGTGAAACCCCCTATGACCGGCAGTGGCCGCATCATGGGCGTGACTTAACATCAGGCTTCGGAATGAGGTAGGAACCACCCACTGATCGTGGCCAGCTTTGGATTTCCTTACCAACAAACCGTCTTGGATCCGGAACATTTTTGGACATTTCATCAACACTCTCAGGTCCTCTTTCCCAATGTAATCGGTATCCGTCAGGGGAAAGTTCTCAGGGTCCTCAAGGTGCTGGTAAAATCTACCAATTATTGGATCCCCCTTCTGAGCAGTAATCAAATCAGCATCAGGGGTCTCCTTACTCCATTGTGCAATTGAGAGGTCGTTGTGAGCATTTGTCTGGGACCTAGTGATAGCAGTGACCTGGATTTCCCCCAACAGGGACTCAATCTCGATTAGATCCCCTTGGATGGCCCCAGTTTTGGCCAGCTGATCAGCTAAGTCATTTCCAGTTTTGTCTGGTCCCTCTACTTTGGAATGACCCTTGATCTTTTTCCAATAGATGGTCATCTCATTCGAGTTGACCAGATCATCAATGTTTTGGATCAACTTCCCATGTTTCAAGGGTTTGTTGTTAGCACATAACATGCCTCTGGTTTTCCAATTCACCAGGTGTTCCACGAACCCGTTCCGTACATAATCCGAATCTGTGATTATGACCAGTTCGTGGAGTTGATGCTGGACAGCAGTGAGGATGGCCTGATGCACAGCCATCAATTCTGCCACCTGACTACTTCGGGGACCAATTTGGTATCCAGCGGAGGGTTCTGGGGACTCATTCACCCATGCATTCCCTACGCCGGCCACCAGTTCTTTCTCCCCGTTGTTGTCAACATGGTAAGAGCATCCATCCACATACACAGTGGGCATTCCCTCACACTTGTCTTCTTCAAAGACTTTGTGGGGGGAATTAAGGTATGCCTCCATGTTGTCCTTTATTTTTAGACTTTCGTCCTCGAGACAGTTTTCTCTGGCACAATCATGCAAGTCAGCCAGACCTTGCGCGAGGGGACTCTTCTTGTTTTGGCCATATCTGACCTCCACAGGAAAGCCTTGCATTGACAGAATCCAGGAAGTAATTCGGGAATTACTCACATTTCCGGCCCGGATTCTGTCACTTTGGAGATATTGCAGAGGCTGGTGTGGAGTCTCCACTATGATGTGTTCCCCCTGGATAAACGGGCGGTAATTCTTCAATGCCCACACCGTTGCCAGGAGTGCCTTCTCACAATCGTTGAATTTTTCCTCCACAGAGGATAAAGTTTTGCTCGCATAGGAGATTACTTTATTGACCTTGTCATGCTTTTGATATAATACTGCCGTCAAGCACGTATTAGAGAACCCCGTCTCCAGGAAGAACTCCTTGTTTCTGACAGGGTAAGCTAGGCAAGGCGCTTGTGAGAGGCTTCTTTTGAGTTGTCTTACTGCCTCGGCTTGTTCTGGACCCCATTCCCACTTGACCCCCCCCTTCAGGAGATGAATCAGGGGTCTGGTGATCTCTGCGTAGCCCTCAATGAACTTTCTGCTGTAATTAGTCAGTCCCAGGAGGCTCCTTAATTCTCGCAGAGTTGTGGGGTCTTTCAGTTTCTGAAGTGCTTCCACTTTCTTTTCCTGGGGACAGAGACCCTGAGGAGTAATCTCATGCCCCAAGAAATTAACACGGGTTCTACACCACTGTGCTTTTTGAAAGGAAAGTTTTGCTCCGGCGGCCCTCAACTGTGTCAGAACATAACGGATCTCTGCTATGTGTTCCTCCACAGATGAACTTTTGATGAGGACATCATCTACATAAGCCAGGTTACCCCTCGTACCCAGGTCGGGCATGGCCTTATGTAGGAAAATGTTGAATTCATTGCCGGAGTTGAGGTATCCGAAGGGAGTCCGGGTCCATGTGTACTGCTGGCCCCCAAAGGTAAAAGCCAGCTTGTATTGGTCCTCCCTACTGACAGGCACAGTCCAGTATCCGTTGGTCAGGTCTATTGCAGTGAATACCTGTGACCCCTGGATCTGGGCCAGCCCTTGGTCAATGTAGGGAAGAGGCCACCGGGAAGTATGGACCCGTTTGTTGAGCTCCCTGAGGTCGGCGCAGAGTCTCCACTGGCCGTTTGGCTTCAATATTCCCAGCACCGGATTATTGAAGGTGCTGTGGACTGGACGGATTATTCCCCGGGACTCAAGGTTCTTAATTATTTCAGTAAGGGACTCCATTGATGCGAGAGGCAAGCGATATTGCTTCACACACACTGGAGTCATGCCAGGGTCCGTGGGGATTGTTGTGGTGTGGATGTCGGTGCGACCACAGTCATATGAGTCTACCGCAAAGAGATCTTGGAAATCCAAGAAAACTTGTTTCAACTTTTGCTTTTGTTCCAGAGTCACACAGGCATCAGCTAGGTTGACTCTCTCTTCCACCATCTGCCTGAAGCCTGGAAAGACTTCTGGTTTGGCTATCTCAGCGGCCTCCTCCAGCTGGGTGGAGAAGTCCCTGGTCAGAGTGCTGATTTGGACCGGAGGCTTCAGGTGGGAAAGGCAGCCCTCATGGACTTGGAAAATCACCTCATCCCTCCTGAAGTCACACGTCACATCTTCCTTACCATAGGGGCAGGAAGTGTACACCAGGAAGTTCCCCCCATGCCGGGTAAAAATCCTGTCTGGTGTTGTATTGTCATCACTGTCACTGTCAAAACAGTCCTTGGGGATTGGTCCTAACAGTTCATTTACAAGATCCATGGAGAAATGTCGGTCATCAACCGCCATTCCAATAATGGTGCCTGCGGCTAGAGTAATACTCTTTAAGTCGCTGTTATCCACCTCTATTAGAATGGTGTCATGTTCTATGTTGACTAATGGAGTCGGGTTTACCCCCAACCCTTGCTGTTGGAGAGAAGCATTTAGATGAATGTAAGCATCAGGGTTTTTCAACTCTTGTCCCCTTTTAACTTTCACTTCCAGGGAGAATTGTCGGGTCCTTTCTGGGATGGTGACTTCCTCTTTAACCTGAATTTCAACTGCATAAGGTAGCAATTGAGCTGACCTAAATGCTTTTTCTGGATCATCAAAGCCCATGGGATTATCCGCTAATCGGGACCAAGCTTTGAAGTTTATTAGGTCCAAACTAATGGCAAAGCGATTGAGAATGTCACTGCCTAAGTAAAAGGCGGCAGGGACGTCTCGCACGACCCAACAATTATGGACTATGCTCTTGTTGCCAATGGAGATTTTGAGCATACACCTGCTTGGCAGGAGATGTTTGGAGTCAGGTGCTTCCAGGTCCATTTCCCATTTGTCTATCAGTTTGAAGGTGGGAATGGCTGGATCTTTTGGGAGTTGGCGAAACATGGCTTCGCTGATGAAGCTCTTACCGTTGTTCACACACACTCGAGCGAGAACAGAGTCCTTCCCATCATTTAACTGAACAGGGATGAACAACTGCTCTCCAATTTGCTGAATATCAGCCAGGCTCTGAGCTGATTTCACATCTTTCTGGACTATAGGAGTGGGAGTTTCTGATTGTGGATTTGTAAAGAATTTCAGAGTGTTTCCTTCCAGCGTGGAATACCACTTTAGACTGGAAGGAAGGTTGATTTTCAGAAATAGAGAGGACCCCCCATCACCAGTCTGTTGTCCTACTGCTATTACTGTCACGTCTGGAATTTGGTTGTTCTGGAAGTGAAATTCTACTTGGTCAGATTTTTGTTCAACCATGTGGCATGTGCCGTTTAAACTAACATGGTTGACACTCTGTTTTAATTTTATGGGTCGGCTAGTCTGAGTCCAGAGGACCTTGTTTACGCAATCTATTAGGGGTGACAACCTTCTCAGGAGGTCATTCCCTAGTAAACAAGGGGTGCCCTCTGGGGTCACAACTATGACCGGGTGTTTCAACTTATGTCGCCCGATCTTAATGTCCAAGTCTGCAGTCCCCTCAACGGGAATTTCCTTCCCGTCAAAGTTCTGCAGTTGTCCAGGAAGAGAGGTGAGAGAAATTTGGTAATTCTCTCCCCTTCCTGCATTCAGTTCGTCAAAGGCCCTTCTGGACAGAAGGGTAGCTTGAGATCCAGTGTCCACCAGTGCCGAGATTGTACCCTGCCCCTGTACTTGTACCGGGGCATAATATCTTCCCTCCTTCTCCTCAAGGGGGCACAGATAATGTACATTTTTGGACAACTGGTGGGCTAATTTTCTGGTTTTGGACATCGCTAGCGAAGAGATTTGGGCAGAATTCTGTGGAGAGTCTTGGGAATCTGAAAGAAAAAGTTGGCAACTGGAGATCAGAGCCATTGTGGGTTCCCCTGGCTCCGTTTCTGGGCCGCCCCCCCCTTTTTGGGGGCAGTCCCCAGGATGGGTTTGAACCAGGGGATTTTCTTGCGGTTGGTTCTGGGATGAGATGGTGGGCGGCGGTAGCTCAGTCTCCACATCTCCCCAGTCTGGATTTGCATCCCTAGGGACCCATTTTTCTTTGGGAGGAGTTCCCCCCTCTCTGAAGGAGAAGATCCTTTTCCCAGGATCCTCTGAGGATCCCTCTCCCTCAAATTGGAAGATCTGTACCTCCTCCTCAAACTGAGTCTGTTTGGGTCTTTTGTTTCTCCTACCCCCCCTCTGCTCCTTAGGAGGCAGACTTTCAGGGGCAAGAGATTTTGTTTCCGGTTCCTGGGTTTCCAGGGGCTGTTTACAAGTGAGGAAGGAAGCTTCCTCCAAGGCTTTACACCCCCCTTCCCCTTGTGCCTCCTCCCTGGGAACCGGTGAGTTATCGGGGTGCTGCCCCCGTCATTGTTCTGGAGCACCAGGTCCAGAGTTGGGTGCGTTCTGTGCCGGCATGCTGCTCTGAGGGTTCTGCTGTGCCCTCAGTATATGACCCATATCCCGCGCCATGTTTTGAACCTGGCGCTCTAATTGGGAAACCCGCTCAGGCTGATACGGGGCCCTGTTTTCTCCCCTGGGCTGATCCCGGGAAGGGTAGCTGTCCCTCCTCTGGTAATACCCCGGGTTGGGAAGATTTGGGTACCCCTCCACCCTTGGCCTCCCCTCTCCCGGATTCAGTGGTCTGGGCTCAGGGAATTGAGGAAAGAAGGATGGATGATTTTGGGGTTGGAAGTCGGGTGGATATCTGGGGAAAAAGTTCTGCCCAGGGTTTGGTAAATTTCTGCCCTCCGGTGGGAAGTTTGGAGGGAAGTTCCCTGGGTTAGGTGCTTGGCTGGATCCCCCCCCTTGGGCTGGAGGAGTCCACACATAACCCAGGATGGGTCTGTTACCCTTGTAACGGGGACTTACATAATCAGGAGAGCGAGGGACCCCATTTGTGGGGCTGCCTCCCTGGCTGTGACTGGCCCGAGGACCTTCTGGGCCTAGCATTATTAGGTGCAGGTAGGTTTTTAGGCCCCCCCATCTCCAAATCTAAAACGGGGGTGACCTTTACCTCTGCCACCTTGGCAGCAGCAGGGGTGCTGTTGGCTTTGGGGTTTTTCTGGGCATTGCTTTTATTTTCTATGGGCTTCTGCACCTCATAGATGCGGGTAGCCTGTTCAATGACCCAGTCTAAAGGTCTTTTCTCGTGAAAATCCCTCACGAGCTGGGTCATGATATATTTGGGCAAGGCATGGAAAAACGTGTTGATGAATTCACGGCTATCCGTGCGCACCCTTCTTGTGGTCTGTGCAAAAGCCCGCTTTAACTCCTGCACAAATTCTTGTGGGGCCTGATCCTCCCCACATTGCAAATTGTAGGCTGCCTTGCGAGCCTCTTGAGGATTTCTGTGAACAGAAAAATGTTTCAGGATGGCCGCCTTATAGGTGGACCATCTTAAATGATTTTGGTCCTCCAGCCCCGCAAAGAAACTGGAGTATTCCGGGGAGAAGGTCCACTTTACGTATTGAATGCAGCTTTGGCTGTCCTTCAAATGGAAAGTCTCCATCATTTGTTCAAACAACTCTAAGTGCTCCCAAACAGAATACTTAGAGTTCTTATGGTAAGGCGTGATGACGCTCCTGATCGCCTTAATCTGCTTTAAGGGGTCCTTAAGCAAGGCTCTTTTTGCCTTATTGGCCTTTTTGGTTCGGGTAACCCTTGTCCATTCTTCGTCAGACTCAGAGGCACTGCTCCCAGAGGTTCCCGTCTGTTCTTCCAGGTTTTCCCGGATTCTGCGAGCCTGGGAATGGCTGGCAGAATGTGGGGACCTGGTCTCCTGTGTCCTGCGCAGTTCAGAGGAGTCTTCAGATTCCTCCTTGCTGCCAGGATTTGATGGGTACCCCCTCCACTGACCTAACTGGGCAGAGGTTTTCAGGATGCCCTTAATGGGCCTACTCTCCTGGGGTTCCCCACTGAACTGTATTGTACTTGGGTGCCCATGCCCGGATGCCCACCCCTCCATTCCTGGATGGTACTGGCCTATGAGCCCCATGCTTCTGGCTGGATAGTAATCTGCCATCCCTGTGGCCCTGTGCTCATGTGCGCCAGGGGACATGGGGGTGGCAGAGTCCAGGGACTGAGAAAGATGAAGGCCCCTGGTGTTAGGGCTCCTGCGGTTATGGTCAGGAGTCTCTCTTTCCCAGCGGACCTCATCTCTATCCGCCCCTGCTCCCTGTTGCAATGCAAGAGCCTGCATTTGTGCTTTCAGTTCCTCTGTTAAGGCCTTACTCGACTCTATCAGTTTCTCCTGCATCGCTACCTGCTGTTGGAGCCTATCATTGTGTTGACAGAGGGCCTCATTTTCCCTCTGTGCTTCCTGGTTGGTCCTGGAGAACTGGGCCAGTCTTTGCTGCAGGAGGGTTACCTCCTGGGCAATGTCCCTATTGGCCTGCTCCTTTCTTGCTAGAGCATCCTCCACCCTTCTGGTGTGCTCTACCAAGTTCTGGTTTTCTTTTTGGAGGTCACCCAGTCCCTGGTGGGCCAGGTGATTTTCTTCCATTTTCCTTTTTAAATGGCAGACTTCCTGGCCTAAGGCGTCTCTTTCCTGACTAAGAGCCTGCATTTGTGCCGCCAGGTCGTCCCTTTGCCGTTGAAAGGCACCAGCTTTCTGGCGCTCCTCATCAAACTCCGCCTGGGTATCCAGGTCTTTCAGAATTAGTTTGTTGCTCTCTGCCTTCACTCTATCTAGGTGGCCTTGCAGGGTGACTACCTGCTCAGCACATGCCCTATTGAAGTCTAGCTGTTGCTCCAGCTTTTTCTGGCTTTGCAGTAGGGAGTCCAGACCTTCTTGGTGTTCCTTCTGCAAGGCCAGAAATCTGGTATCCTGTTCTGACTTTTCCTTTTGCAGCACATCCATCTCCTCCTTCATTTTAGTGATGTACAGTCTGCTGTCATTTTCTGACTCCTGGCTCCTCTGCAGCCTCTGCTCAGAAGAGACCAGGTCAGATTGGACCTTCTCTAACGCCATCTGTTGCCTATTTGCCAGATTTTGGGTTTCAGCACATTTATCCTGCATGTCTCCCATATATAGGTACAGGTATGCTGCTATCCTGGCAATCTTATTGTGTTCCTCTTTGGCTTTAGGAGCCATATATAGTTCACTCAGGGCCACATGTAATGGACCCTGATCTCTCCATAAGTTTGACCCTGTTTCCGTGACCTGTTGCATGATGGCCTGCAACCAGACTGTTTGGTCCTGGTGAGTCCACTCACCTCTCACAAATAACTTATGTAAGAAGTGCTCTCTGGCTATTTTCATGTCTACTAAGGCCGTCATTCTAGAGATTGGTCTCTGTCCTGACTTACAGAAGTTAGTAATTTATTTTTGCAGAACAGAACTTTTCTTGGAGTGTCCCTTTTGAGGAATGCTTCACAGCGTAATGCAGCGTGGTGATCCGACTGGATGTATGTATCCCGTCAGTTAGCACCCTGTATTAAGCTGCACAAATGGTAAATCTAACCCAGAATCTCGGATACGAGCCCCCACTTTGTAAGAGGATTCAATTCAGCACTACAGCCCAGTTAACGCCTAGTCTAGAATACTGAATGAAAACCCTTATTGATATATCCTTAGGTCCAGTTCATGCGTTCTGGATGACTACCCTTGTATGACACCCCTCTCTTGGAATCCCCCTGACCCCACTGAGCCAAGAAGTAGTTCTGTTTTGCAAGTTTAAAAAGTTTATTTGATAAATTAAAATATAGATATCGCACTTTATAATAAATTAATAATTGAGTATTACACTTAATCTGATCTGATAAAGATTAGCAACGGAGAATCTGGCACTAGCACACTTCTTATAATCACTTAATGAGTTGGCATGAAATGGATAAGATAGCACACTGGTAAATAGGTACAACAGAAAAAGGTGGTAAAGAATGCTTTATGTAGTTCAAATGGATGTAATGTTGAATAAAATTGCAATACAGAAAATACTCAATATGATTTCAATAGACAATGTAATCACTTTTCTCTGGCAATCCCTCCCCCCTTTTTATGCAATGCAAGGAATGGAAGGAAGCACACAGTTCTCAGAAATGCAATCAATGTAATCAGTTCAATCCCCCCCAAGCTTAGACAGAAGTTTGAAAACACAGGTAAGAGTTTTGAAAACACAGGCCCAAATGCTTGGATATGTGCTGGCAATGAATGAGAAATATGCTGGAAACGCTTTTAATTCACTTTTGGAGGTTCAGGATGAGTGGTATCTAGTTAATATTAGTCCAGGCTCACACTAGCAATGATGCAGGAATGATTAGCAGGTTAAACGAATTTCTTGCAAATGAATTCAGTCAGCAGCAGTTTTTTTACATGTGAAGAAATTGCAAATCGCGGCAAAATTCGCGGATGCGTTTTCCGCGATTGCGGTAAAACTATAAGGAGTAGGAATGTGGTTCCAGGTTCCTTGGAAAGCCACGATTCTAAGCTATCAGAGGAAAGTTACGGCAAGTCTCTAGCTCAAACGGTTGCGGAGATATGAGCGATTTAATAAAGGTCGTTTTTGGTTTTGTAAATTTTAAACGCACACTTTTTCAAAATGACAAGTGACAAATTTTTGCAGCTAGAATGACAGGTGACAGCTTTGGAGCTATCAGGCAGTTCTGCTTAGGTTAAATAGACTGAATTATATGAATTTAAACTAAGAGATTGGTTCTACACAGTTCTGCTGGGTACTCACACTATATTCTTGAATTAAATGGGCCCCGTCACGGATCTGGTCAGGGTTTTAGACTGGTCAGGTCTT
Organism: Ambystoma mexicanum; assembly: GCF_040938575.1. Classification (NCBI taxonomy): domain Eukaryota; kingdom Metazoa; phylum Chordata; class Amphibia; order Caudata; family Ambystomatidae; genus Ambystoma; species Ambystoma mexicanum. Next base: position 133,656,942 of record NC_090934.1, on the reverse strand, counting down.
TCCGGGTTCTGCTCACAGCGCCTGGTCTGGTCTCTGCTAGGCACAGCACTGCTTTCCCTCCGGTCTCTGCTCTCTGCTAGGCACAGCACTGCTTTCTCTCTCTGCTCTGGTCTCTTAGTACTGGATAGATTGATGAATTTGAAGTCAGGATCTCTGGATGTTGTATGTTTCGGCAGGGCTTTCAGCGGCAGATGAAATTGAATGTCCCTATGTGTCCTGACTCTCTGCTTTTTATCTGTTTCTTGAGAATGGGCGTGTGTGTTACATCACTAGACTTGCCCCTCTCGCTCGCCATAGGTCAGCTTTCATTCGTCTCCTTGATTGGCGAACTGAAATGAAGTGTCATCATGATGTCATTTTATGATCTCTTGAAACCACCTCCCTTATCATCTGTGCACCCAAATCTATATATGATAAAAATACATACTTCAGAGTTACACAGTTGTTTGAAATTACATATACATGGTGTGGCTGAATTTAGCCATGTCTATGTCCAAATCTGCTCATTCTCGGAGCTCGCATTCAAAGAGTGTACATAATTGACTTTTTAACTGCTTTTTCAATTTCTGACATGGACCCAACTTTACATACATGTGTGCAGGGGGTAGGGACATTAACTGATGAAGTTTCAGATTTTTAACATGCACACATTTAGAGTAATATCCACTTTTCCGCTAAAACCCCCCTGAACATACCCCCAATTCCTACCACGTCTCAAACTGTGGGCAGAAAAATCACAAGAATTATGGTATCATTTATAAAATTTTCACATGTCCGCACTATGAGTTATCCACCTTTTTATAAAACCATATCCTTGCTGCAGGGGTGTGTCTTTTCAGGTCACATGGTACAGAAACCAGTCTTTCCAGTTTCTGCCAAGCCAGCTTGCTTCTCACAGGCAGTGCTCCTCCCAGCTTTTCCAGGAGGAAGCCACTTTTTACGACGTCTGTAATAAAAACCTTTGCCTAAGTGAGGAGGGCTTTGTTCACTCTCTGGCAGAGCACAGGAAATTCAATTATCAGATAGCTGGCATATCCTTAGTGTGGGCAGCAAAAGGAACATTGGCCTGGGAACACAGTTGTGGCTCCAGTTTCACTCCTGATGGGGGTTAGTTGCTAGGCAAAATCAAGTTCCTTAAGCCAGACTTTCAGCTAACTTTCATTTCTGTTCCCCATTTTTCTGCCTTCAAATAAACTAAACATTTTTACATATGCAGCTAGAATGCTGATTCTAAGTTTAAAACTATGACATTTAAACAATTACAAAGGCATGTGACACCAAACATAGGTCACTCATTTAATCTAAACATTTTCGATTTTGGTGGTTTTAAATCCAGTGCAACTTAAACTGCTGCAATCCACAGCTCAGCCAGTCTTGTTATACATTGTTTTGTGCTCTTCATTTCTCAGATTTTGTAGGCACACAAAACTCCATTCTGCCAAATTTCTGCTGGTGTTCAGTGAATATTTTGCACATGTTGCACTGTTAGAAATAGGCATTTTGGCTTGCCTTCAGAAACACACAGAGTGGTTTTAAAACGCCGGCTTTTGAATAGTGGTGAGTACTGGTACTGCACCCATTTTTGGGATTTAAGAAATGAATTCCCCACACTTCTAGGTTGCATTTGGCAATCAGCATTGCCATTCCCAATGGTTTCAAACTACTGTGCGGGTAGTCCAATGGTGGTTTTAAAGCGCTTTGAAGCTAACCTGCGCTACTGTTTTTCCTTTGGCAACCCATTTCCCTCATGGCAACCCGGCCTTTCATTCTCACACTGGTGGGTGGCAAGTGAGGCAACCATTTTGGTTTGCGCACAAACTGCGCAGCTCTCCTGGATTTCGGCGCACATGTGGGTTTTCCGCCATCTTGAATTTCCTAAGCCCACAGCACCAAATGTTGTGGCAGGATAGCTTAAACGTGGGTCAGGACACCCAACAATGTCCCTGAACAGCTGAAGTGTTTGCCAACTATACAGGACTATAATCGAACATCCGGACAGTTTGCTGACTTCCGGGGTGAGAAGGCCAGTTTTCTGGCTTCTTACAGCCATATCCCATCCCATCCTCATCACCAGCCACCTCCCCAGAGATTGTTTGATGAGTTTGACAAGTGCAATGTTGTGTTTTTATTATGTTTTCACTGCGATGACAGCGCACACCGGCGGCTGTCCGCGAATCCAACATTGCGGGCGTTTCCAAAAATCTGACGCACTTCCTGCTTTTCACCATCCAATCAGTGGGCACGTCCGATGTCTGCGGACATCACGTTGCACTCTAGGCCAATCGGATGCCCGTCCGCAGACCGAACAGGGATATGGGTCCGCGGACCAAAACTGAAATATCACTAATTTTGTTTTACCTGCTTTCAGCCCGTTTTGAAGAAAACTACTGAACGGATTTACACCAAATTTACAAAAGCATGCTTTCGGGACCAAGCCGCTGCTCCTGCTGCAAATATTGTGACAATCCGTCCATCGGTTTAGGCTGTAGGCGTGAGCACATTTTTGTTTCCATTGCATCTATGGACTCCTTTACGTTCCGTTTTTAATTCTGCCATTCGTCTTCTTTTTCAGCTCCCTTTTCGTTCTTCTATTACTCCTTCTCTTCGCTTTGCCTCTTTACTTTCTTTTGCTCCTTACCTTATTTTTCACTTTCTCTGCTTTGCCTATAACGCACTTCATGGTCTTGCTCCTTCTTATCTTTCTTCTTTTGTTTCTTTCGGTTGGACTGGGATTTCTACTATGTTGCATAGTAAGTGGTACATGAAGGTCAAAGCATATAGCCTCCTCAACGAGACATTGCACATGCTCGGAAAGGGGACATCAAACAGACAGCGGAAGTGGGCAGCAACAGGCAGGAAGGGAACAATAAAACACTGGAAGGTGACAGCAGACAGGCTCAGGAAGGGGGCAGCAAGCAGGCTGAGATGAGGGGACCATGCAGCACAGTAAGAGGACAGGACACAGCCTCAGAAGAGGATAGCCCACACATGATCAAGAGGAAGACAGCGGGCATGCTCAGGAAGGCGGTAGCACACAGGCACAGGAAGGGGAGAGCACATAGGCTTAGGAAGGGGACAGCAGATAGGCTCTGCAAGGGTCAGCATACAATGCAGGAATGCTATCGCACAGAGGCTCAGGAAGGGGGCAGCACAGAACACCGGAAAGGGTTCAGTTTACAGATACATGAAAGGTGGGCGCCAGAAAATCTCAAGAAGGGGGCAGTGCACAGGCTCAGAAAGGGAACACACATGCTCACTGAGGGAGCATCACACATACTCTGCAAGGGCCTAGCACACAGGTCAGTAAGGGGACAGAGAACAGGCCAAGAAGAGGGCAACACACAGGCACAGGAAGGGGAGAGCACGTAGGCTTAGTAAGGGAACAGCACAAAAGGTCAGGAAGGGTACAACAACAAAAAAGAAAGACTGGAAGCATACATGCTAAGAAAGGGGGCAGTTTACAGACACAGGAAGGAGGCAACACAAAGTCTTAGGAACGGGAAAGTACCGGTCTCAGGAAGGTGGCAGCACACAGGCTCAGGAATCAGCATACACCCCAGGGAGGGGATAGTATACAGGCTCTAGAAGGGGACTGCCCATAGGCTCAGTAAGGGGATGAGGTACAGGTTAAGGAATGGCCCGGGAAAGAGGATAAGAAAGGGGGGTGCAGCAAAGGCTCAGTATGGGGGCAGCCGCAGGACAAAGGTGTAGGAAAGGGTGCACCACAGTTTTATTGGACAAGAGACAGTTTCAGCTAGGAGCGACCTGTAGGGCCAAGGAGTTGGCAACAGTTCCAGTGGAGTGGCAACAGTTCCAATGGGGTGGCAACAGTTCCACTGGAGGCAGTCAGACAAATCCACAGGAAGGTTGGAAGCAAGTCCATGGGAAGCAGGGCAGCAGTTACAGGCAAAGGCTCATGACCGTTCCAGGAGAAGGTGGATGGAAGTTCTTCTTGATAAAGATGGGAGTCAGTAGGCAGGGAATCCAGGCCAGTTGGGGTGTTTAGAAGTTCAAAGTAGAACAATGGGCCAGGGTTCTTTGAGGATACGCAGGCTGAATAATGTGCATGATTTAACAGTGAACTTGGGGGGATACATTACCCAGGGCACTAGGGACGCTGTAGGATGTGAGGGGATGAGAGAACCCATAGACCAGGGAAAGGACCATGCCACATTGTGACATGCACCCATCGCATCTCTCAGTAGACCCTACCTTCAATGCACCAACATCTCACCAGTTTACCCTGGATACACGATGAGGATGAATCGATGTTTTGCACAATTAACATTCTATCACTCATGGCATGGTATTGTCTTGAAAGGCTTCCTCGGTCACTAGATCTGAGTTCCCTGCGCCCATGAGTACTATGACTGCTGGACCACTTTTTGTCTCAGATGTTACCGGGCGCACCATATGGCATCAGGTGGGGAATTTGAGACCACGATTGGGACCGGCTGTCTGGACTGTCACGGGTAAGAGAAGCAATCAAGAACCCCATGTGCATTGATGCCTCTCTGGAGGTGAGCTGTTGGGCATAATGCAACTTCTACCTACCTACCTACTTACAACAAGTGTCAATGCAGGTATTCTGGTGTTGACAAGGACCCAATTCGTATATTTGGTTCAAACATTTACAAGAGCTTGAAGCGGAATAGGAGGCCTGTCCTGCCATCGACTATGTGCTAGAGCTGTAATAAAAGCCAAATGAGTATGAATGGTAAGAGGCCAGGAAGAATGTGGAAATGTGTGTGTCATAGCAACCCTAATGTGGTTGGCAAGAGCAGCCAATCAGCAAGGACCTATGTGTACCATGAGTCACAGCACGGAATTAGGTCAACTTTGGAAATTGGGCAAAAATGATGATCAGACCTGAATACAAGACACATAACATTGTTTGTCAGTAGATAGAGGGCTTATAAAATGACTTAATGTGGTATTGTATTTCGAGTAGCGCTATACAAGGGTAGGTTTTTGTTGAGTAGCAGGGTTGCTGTGAACTTGTGCAATACTTCAAAACGGTTTATTTCAAGAGGAAACAGTAATTTTTAGGCTTAATATTATTCATATAACAATGAAGTGTATTGCAAAAGAAAGATATCTTTATATATTTAAAATACAAGGTAGCGAGGGTGAATGTTGATACTACACAATGCTGCAAAACGGCGATTATTCCATAATTGCTATACAATTTAAAATGGTCTCCCGTTGTTTCAACAAAGTAAATGACTTCCTGGTAATTTAATTGGTCATTCCAAGGTGGGCAGTAAGGGAGACTGGGCACCGGCAAGGAGACCGGTGCCGGTAATCCCTTACCGCCCTACTACAAGGTCCCTTAGCGGGTCCCTCCAGTAACGGCTGGTCTGACCAGCCGTTGTGGACGGGACCCGTTAAGGGACCAGGGCTCAAATAACGGGCTTGACATTCGCAAGCCCGTTATTTGCGCCCTCCCCATTCCCATTGAGCCTTATAGGGACTCAAATGGGAATGTGGAATGGCATTTTCAATGGGGACTTACCGGTCCTGCAAAGGTCGGACTACACCGGTAAGTCCCCATTGAACTATACCAGTGCCAGACCCGTTATTGGTGGCAGTCATGGCGCAAATAGCACCATGACTACCACCAATCTCGTAATGAGGGCCTTTGTGTTCCTTTGAATTTGGTACATGTACTTAAGCGTTTAGGGGTCAAATGGGGGCTTTGGGGACTTGGGGTAGGGGTGGTAGTGAAGGGGAAGGAGGCATGGGGGATGCCTCGCATGGGGGATGCCTCTGCTCATGTAAAAAAGAATGTGAAATTATAGCTACACCTGGATATTCATTAGCTTGTAAATCAGAGTATTGTATGTTCATAGACCTATGAAATGATATGATGAGTCAATTATAATGCGCCTGTACACAAGTGTTTCTAGGTGCAACAAGACAATGTAGGGAGACAGAAGGAGGACAAAACAAACAATCGACTAGGGCTTGTGTCATTCAGATCGTGCAAGTGCAGGAGGGAAGAGGAGAATGGAAGGGGGAAGTGCAATCAGGGCAGGCAATGCTCTGAGTAAGTGCAGCCAAGTCAGCGGGCTCTTGGTAAGTGATAGGAGGAAGGGGACTGTAGAGTTACAGATACAACGCCTGGGTGCACGGTGGGCCCGGAGGCAGTGCAGGCACTACTGGTTGTGAAGGAGTCTGGTGCCTGTGGGGTTCAGAGGGTAGCCATGCAACCAGTCTGTGCAGCAGACAGGAAGGTCTTGAGCTGCTTCCGGAACCTGAGGTGGTCCTGCTCGAGTTTGAGAGGGGAAGGGAGGACATTTATTTTTATTTTATTTATTTCAAACCATTGTTTTTAGTTTGATCAACAAAGTTTTACATTTCCATTTTGCTCTTACATTTACATTGTATCTTCATGCTAAAGATTTGCATTTCTTTTCCTTTCACAAATTAAAAACATGATCATTTTTTTTCCCATGACACAGTTCAGTTACTATTAATGTCAGCCAACATCATACAATAACCGATTATAAATAAAATAGACTGTTGGCCTATGTTTTTAACCATAACCTTTCCAAGGCATAATTTAAAAAAAATGGAACCAAGCATAAAACAAGGGTACGTAGTTACCTAAAGGTAAATAGCACTTAAATAACACCAAGAGAAGACGCAGACATTTGCAAAGCAAAATGGCAAGTTATCAATTACAAATGCAACCACTCACAACAAAGATAGTTCAGCCTGTCAGACTCTTTTTAGTACACGATTTCCAGTTCAAGATTAATGATTGTAAGAAACCTGCGGAGCGACAAAATCGTTTTCTTACTGGTACCCCACATACAAGTGAGCCAAAACCATCCCCTCTTGTCTGCATTCCAACCCACTCTTTCTTGGCCAAATGATTGTAAATGAATTTTCTCAAAGTGAGCACAATAGACAACTAAATGCTTTGTGGATTCGTTCTGCCTGCTATCATCGCAGAATCTACAACCCTGCTCAATATTTGTTGACACATTTGGCAGCCAACTCCTAATTCTTTCAAGAGGCAGCATTTGATTTAATTTAAACCGTAGATATATATCTCTGGCTTTGTGACAGGGAAATTGAACTGGGTAAAGTTTGTGCGGTAATCTTGCTGTGCTAAACTTTGCAGCTTCTTTATACAGTTGAAGTGCCTATATTGCATTTAAGGTGGTGCACCAATCATGATCAAATAGTCGAAGTTTGACACGCACCAATCGAAAATTCCAGATCAGAGGGATTGAGAGCAATTTCAGCAAGTAATAAGACCATTCTATCATAATACTTGCCAATGGATGGCGGATTGGAAGCAATCAACATCTGACCTAGATCTTCATATAAAGAATTAGTTGGAGGATATAACATTTTGACAATAACCGTCAGTTGTAACGCGCGGACAGGTAAGTGAGACCCAACTCCTGCCTCAGTAAATCATTGGGTAAGGATTTAGCTAGATGCAGACCCCCTTTCCATAGACCTCCTTGGAGTTGGTCAAGGAATTTACCAATGTCTGCAAGGCACATATCTAAGGCATACAAGAGAACTGATTCCACTTTGAGAATATAACATTGAATGAGTGGGATTATTGAGAATTTACAATATTTATCATAGACCATGCACGTTTGAGTGGAAAGGAATGCAACTTTTTTATTTAGTTCCTCCTTCCACATTGCAAGTGAATTAGAATCGGAAATTGTGTAACCAAGATACCGAATCGTGAAAGCACTAGCAATTGGAAAGTTCTCGATGGTCCATTTACACGAAGAAAACTTCCTCTTTAAGTTCCTAAATATAATGATATGCGATTTTTCCACATTGCAGTGAAGATTGTGCGTACTGCAATAAGAGGCAAACAGGGACAATTTGACTTGTAGGCCCATGGAAGTGCGATCAAAGATCACAATATCATTGGTGAAAGCGAGCCAATGAATTTTCAAATGACCAAGCCTCCCCGCATAACTGATATGCTTTGCCCAGATGTCATTAATTCCACATAGATATAAATTAAATAGGGTGGCTGCCAGATTGCACCCCTGCTTTACTCCGACCCCAATGGGAATGGCATTGGTGGTTGCACCAATGTGATTAACTCTGACAAAATAAGCAGTGTTTTCGTGGAGTTTCGCAATTAGATGTATAATGAGAGGAGGAATTCCCATACAAAACATTTTTTCCCAAAGCAGTGCCCGTATCACACAATCAAAAGCGGCTGTAAGGTCTATAGATGCCATGTATAGAGTACCTGAATCCGGAACCTTTGTTTTTGCCAGAAGGTGTGCCATTACTGTTGTATTTAGTGCGGTCCCCATCAGGGTCCAAAACCCAATTTGGAATCGTGACAAGATGTTATGCTGTTTTATAAAGGCGTATAAGTCACGAAGGAGAAGAATTGCAAAGACCTTCGCCGCAGCATCAATGAGGGCAATAGGGTGAAAGTTAGCGGGGTCAGATCTAAGACCCTTTTTGTATAGGGGGACAATGATAGAGCACAGCCAGGAAGGAGGAATGATAGAGGTCATTAGAATGTTGTCTAATTGTTTTTTTAGAATCCTAGCCCACAGTGCTGAATTGCGCTTTAGGACGCAAGGGGGAATGCCGTCGGGTCCGGCAGCTCTAGAATAGTTAAGAGCATGAATTGCACTTTCAATGTCAACAATGGACCATAGTGGCAAAGATGGAGTTAAAGTGCCGAGGTCTTTTTTCTTCGCATTAGCAAAGGAAGGGGGCAAAGAAAATTTGGATTAAAAAAAATCCTTCCAGGTATCCACAGATATCGTCAAAACCTGGTCAGTGCATAGAGTAGTTGAGTCTGTCCTAAGCATCGCCCATGTAGACTGTCTATCATTATGACATAGAGTTGCAAAATGTTTTTGATTATTCAGATTGTGTAGGTAATGTTTGTGATTTAAGCATTTATTACGATATGCGTTGCAAATTGCCTTTTTTTTTGTGAAACTCCTTCATCGGGAGGGAAGCCTTCCTAGGATAGCGTAAAGCTGCGTTTTTTAGGCTTTTGGCTGCAATAATTACCTTACTGACACGGTCCTGAATGCGATTCAAAGACCCCATATTCATCCTGCGCAAATTTGCTATCACATTTGCAATGCCATGCCAATGCCAACTAACTTCAGCTTGCGCAGAAAAGTAATGATTCGGGAGACCATTGTAATTAAAAATCTGGGCATCAATCATGTCGTTCATCTTGTCGCAGAGTTTAGTAGACCAACGAATGGAGAACCCAGGGTGATCCCCTTCCAAATAAATCTGTTGGAGGTCATTCCTTAAACTCTCGACAGTGCCGTCTAGAACTAGTTGGATTATAAGATGGTCCCCCAAACCGGGATCATGAATTGCGATTCTGCACACTTTTCCTGTAAATTTGCTGAAGTGGCATAATAGTCAATGCATGAGGAGATCAAACCCCTCCTCCAAGTATAACAGGCATCACTAGCAATAAAGGGAAGAAGGCCCAAGGGGCCAAATACTCCCGCCATAGATGCCCTCTTTGTTTTGCTTGAGATTGATCCTCAGCATCTAAATAAGGTGCATTCATTTTTAAGCAATAAGCATTGAAGTCCCCACCCAACAGTATTCCACATGTCGGATACAATGATATAAGTTCATCAAAAAGCTCATCAAGCTCCTGAAACACGGTTGTTATTTTCTGTAGAACCGGGTTATGATAAAGTGAGATAATAAGAATAGGATTACGATGGTCCTCATTTAGGAAGACTAACAGACCCAATGTTGCCGTGGATTTATAAACTGCTTGAATATGAATTTTTCAGTTGGTACTAACACAAATGGCTATTCTGCCAAAAGGTCGCCCCGTATGCCCACGCTTTGCCATGATTTGATGAACAACATATCCCGGCACCAGAAGCTTTTGTTCACACATCGTTTCTTGACATAGGAGAATATCACATACTATGCCTAGGTGTACATTGTTAAACCATGAGTACAGGTTCATAAACCCACACGAATTCCATGACAAAATCGACAAGGAAGGGGACTTCTTACTGTGGGGTGTTATCCATGGCCGGGTTTAGGGTAATGGCGAGTGAAGACAACCAAGATCAATCTTTGCTGATATTAGACAGGCCGACAAGCTGCGCAATTACTGCGGATTTCATCTCCCCCGGGGCATCCGCACAATTTCTCTTTGGAGAGGGCAAATTAATGGCCAGAATTGGTGTTTCATTGAAGCAAATTGCATCATCGATGGAGTCAAAGAGATGCGGAACTAATCCAATAAATTGTAGTTCGGTGTATATTGCATCACCAAATCTGTGATGATAGCCGATTGCACTTTGCACACCATACAATGATTGGGAATTGCTAGAAGGGTAATCCATTCTATGTCAGTAGTATTCAAGGTTCTTAGAGCAAGGATTTTGCTAAATGCGTGGAGGAGGGCTGAGCAATTAAGGCATTTAGCGCCATTAATGTCCGGATCAGTTTCCCATCCTATAATGGTTGCGGAGTGCTTGCCCATTTCCCCCACACCATCATCTACTGAGCCTGTAGACGTGGTGATGGTTGCCAAATCCCCTTTGGGGAGGCATGTGATTCCAGCCTGTGCTCCATAGGCAAGTTCGGCACAGGATCAGAAATTACTGCAGTATTTTTCACCTGAGTGTACTCAACCGTAGGAGCGGAAACAGGTTGGGAAGAAATGCGAGCCTGGTTCAAGTTACCAGCAATGTGTACCACAGCGGCGCCCTGCCCAGCTTGAGCAACTTTATTCTCAATAGGTTTGAAAAAGGTCGATAAATGTGTTTGTAAAGATGGCTTTGCTTTGCCAGCTGCATTCAGTTGCACATTCAGGGAAGGAGCGGGACCGAGATTACCTGGACATTCAGCTGGCTTTTGGATTTTGTTGTTCAATACAAGAGCACCAGAGCCTCCCATGAGAGCATGTTGCTCATCAGGGCTAAGATGTTGTACTGCATTTTTACTCTCTATGGAAAGTTCCTCGAGATTGATGCCCTTCTCTTCATTATTGCCTAACTGGACACTAGAATCCATAGTAAGTGTCGTTGTCCTCAGAGAATTATTTTAAAGTTTTTTGCTTTTATTTGAAGGTGCAGTTGCGCTGGGAGCTAACAATACCATTTGCCTATCAGCTTTTCTTTTTAGGGCCCGAAAGAAGACTCTTTTTTTTCCTTCCTCGAGGCAAAGGCTTGACCTGAGCCAGCTGGAGGAGCTTCAATGCGCCAAATAGCGGCTTCTGGAGAGGCAGTGATACTTTGTGAATTTGCATCCAGAAATTTCATTAAAGCTGAGGGACTTTCTGGATGGGAGCTTTCACACACATCAATTTTTTCTGATTGCAGGCCTCCCTCCTGCTCGTCAGGTTTTGCTTGCAGAAAAAATAAAATGTGCTCTATTTTTTCGGAATTGAGTGCAACCTTCTGGCACAATTGAGCATGAGTAAAAATTTGGCAAGAAGGAATGACCTGAGGAGCAGCTACAGTCTGAGCAATGGATTGTGGAAATGAGTAAGTAACCGGGGGGTCCACCTGAGATGGCAAGTCTTATGCCATCTCACGTGTGGGGTCAGTTTGCGTAGTCGTAGAAAGAAGACAAGAGGTTGTCACATTAGAGGGTGCCTCCCTCTGCCTTCGCGTCTAAGACTATCCGCCAAAAATAAAGCCCTCTAGTTTGTTAATTTTCAAAAGAATCTGAGTCAGTGAAGATTTACAGTCCCTAGTTTCATAATGCGTATAGTTGTGCCCTTTATCTAATAGATTCAGTATCCTTGATAAAACAGGATAAGAAGCTTCCATGGATTGCATATCCTCAGAAGGATCAAGTAAATCAAAACCCAGTGGTGGTACATGCTCCTTTTTGGTGGTTGAAAATGCAAGTCCTAATGCGGGAACTGGAGATGAAATTACATTACTGGATGGGGGGGAAGACATGGACTGGAGGAAGGAAAATCTCGTAATTTCTTTTTGCAAGTCTCAGATGAAGAGGAGATGTTGGCATCATCAAGAGGAGCCCCTTCCTTGCAATGGAGGTGCACGGCAGCTCTCCTGCAACTGGGAACGGTGACAGGGGTCGAAGGATTGACAGAAAGACGTACACGTTTTTCAAGCGCTGCGAGGACAACTGGAGCAAGAATGGAGTTGTCAGAGGGTGAAGAACTGGTTTCCTCGCTGGAACCATTTTCCACAGGAAGGTGGTCATCCATGCGCATGCTAAGAAAGCTCTTGTGCATGGATGCGGTATGGCCCCTTAGCTTGCTGGGTAGCGAAACACAGGGAGTAAATAAATCATTTGTAGCAGCTGCAGCTTGAGCTCGAGCATATGCAAACGCTACCTCATGACAAATGAGATCCTGAGCAACTGTAGTGCTCATCGTCCCTGGTAAGCAGGAAGCCCTGCCTGCAAGTGGCACGGTAGCACTGCCAGCGGGCTTAGACAACAACATCCTTTTAGCTTTGGATGGTTTAGAGGTACTAACTCTTTTGGGCACCGGTGAACAAAGAGTGCAACCAATGCGTAAGCTTGAGACCATTTGAATTTAGCTCACAATAACCAAAAAAACGAAGTCAGCCACAAGCAACACAGCGCACAGCAAGTTCTAAAGATCAAGGATTAGTAGAATGCACACATTGATTGACATGATATTAAGAACCCACCTTCCCACCCTACCATCCGAACAGCCCAACAGTGCACCTGAGTAGAAGTACTCAGGTGGCGCGGGTGGAGGCAGGCTGGGGCCGGACAGGAGGCGGAGCAAGAAGTTGAAAGTAAGTCCAATGCAAGTCCAAGAAAGCTGCGTTACAGCAGAACGAGTGATTCCTCTTACGGATGGCGAGTCAGAGTATAAATTGCAAGACAGGCAAACGCAGTTCAAAGTCCAAACTCCCGGCAGCCCAACAGCCATTTTGGATGCCCACTTCGGATGCGAGGGAGGAAATTCCAGAGAGAAGCACCTGTAGAGGAGATAGGTCTGTCCCCCACTCTCTGCCTGGAGAAGCACCTGACCCTCAGAGAGTTGGAGGTAGCTGAGTGAAGGGCTGGAGAAGGAAGTTGTTTGGGAAGGGAGAGTTGAATGTGGTGTGGGCCCCGTCCCCAGAAAGCCTTGTGGACAATGAAAAGGATCTTGAACTTGATCCTTGCAGCCACTAGGAGCCAGTGGAGAGATTTCAGAGCTGGTGAGATATGATCCCTGGGATTGAGGCCGAGTACAATACTTGCAGTCCTGCTCTGGATTAGTTTCAGAAGGCAGATAGTAGAGGAAGGTAGGTTAAGAAAGAGGCTGTTTCAGTAGTCCAGCCTAGAGAGAACCAGGGCTCTGGAGACAGTGAGCCTCTGGGGGAAGGTGAGAAAGGGAACAATGCCTTTGAGGAGGTACAGATGGTAGTGGTATTTTTTAGCGAGGTCCCTGATGTGAGGTGAGAAGGGGAGAGCGGAGTAAAAAATTACATCAAATTTTTTTGCCTGCCAGGAAGGCGCAGGGAGAAGGCCTAAGGAAGGCGGCCAGAGAGAGAGAGAGGAAAAGAGGGAGCAGGGGTCCCAATGACAAGGATCTCTGTCTTACTGGCATTGAGGCAGAGATCGTTGGAGGTGCACCCCTCCTGAATTGCGGATAGACAGTCAGGAATGAGTGAGAGAGGAGAGGAGGCTGAGGGGAGCCTGAAAGAGAGCTGAGTGTCATCCTCTTAACACTGAAAGTTAGAAGACAAGGTAGACATGAGATGGGCCAAAGGGGCCAAGTAGACATTGAAAAGCCAAGGTGAGAGGTTGGATCCCTAAGGAATGCCACATGTGGAGAGAGAGGTGGTGGGGAGAAAGGACCAAAGTTGGACCTGGGAGGGATGGTCCAGGAGGAAGAAGGTCAACCAATCTAGGGCGTGATCCGTGATGCCCAGGTTCTCACGGAGACGATTGATCAGGATGGCATGACTGACCATGTCAAAAGCAGAGGAAAAATCATCCAGGAGGATGAGGACAGAAGGAAGGCTAGAGTTGATATTAGTGAGCAGATCTTCACAGGTGTTCAGAATGTCTTGCATAAGGAGGTGCCGGGTCTACCATTCGGAACAGACTGACTTTTCTTCCACCCAGCCAAAAGGTTTAAGATATCTTTACAAATAAGGTGAGAATTTTTACACTTCAATAAACTCAAAGACACTGGGATGAGGAGTCAAAGAATTGTTTTATTTTCAACATTTTAGGTATATTTCTCATAGAACATATACATTTAGAGATCAAACTATGGAAGATATGCAGAGATTACTAGAAATTAAGGATCAGAATGAAAATATAATGCAGGAACACATCAAAAGCGAGAGAGAAAAAATATAGCGCCGGATGGGAGAGAGTTCCCACGTCTAGGCCGCGGTGGCGAATCGCCGTGTCTAGGCCGCAGTGGCGAATACCCACGTCTAGGCCGCGGTGGCGAATCCCACTTGGTTGTTGGTCACATCGTAGATGGAGTAGTACTGCCGCAGGAAGACATCTCCCATGATCCACAGGGGCTGCCCGTCCTGGGAGGGCAGGTAGGTGGGCATGATGCCGACGGAGCACTCACCATTGCTCTGATGAAATAAAGAACAGAAAAAGGGTCTCAATTATTGCATCACCCTTACCATTATTTCCTGCAATGACTGCCGCCGGGCATTGCTTTCAAAGAGGCTGAGCGGGCATCATATCCCCAGAAGTACCGACCTCTGATTACTAGTAACCTTTCTGCCATTCTTATAATTTGATATCACTAAGATGCTGCACACATGCTTGGTACATGTATTTGAGGCTTAAGGGGTAAAACGGGTAGTTGACCACAAAATAAAATTACTATGCACATAACATAAAATGCATTTGTAGGCAGGGATGTCTCGTTTACTAGTAAGAGGGTCCCATGCTCTATAGGTAGAACCAGTAACATAACACCACACATCCTAAAAATGAGGCTTTAAGGGCCAACCCCAAACTACGTACAATGAGAGATGACAATGTTGGGTGGTTGGGGATTGTAGTAAAATGGTTTGGGAGAATCTCTTGCGTTGCAAAAGGGGGGGACCTTGGGGCACAGAGAAGGAAAGACAGGGTGCATCTGGTGTGGTTTACTAGGTATGGAAATGTTATTGGGTGGGTGTAACAGGTGTAACACAGAGCTCCAGATGTGGCAGGTTGTGCAGCAAATATTTTTATTGTTTCATTATTAATTTTTTGCATTTATACAGCCCTACAGACTCTCAGGCTTCTGATCGACCACGGAAGGATGAAAAGCTGAGTTTGGCTCTGCTGGGATTCGAACCTGTGTCAGCAGGCTCTGCACAGATGTCAAAGCCAGCGGTCAACTCAACTCGCTGTACTATCTGACCGGCTGCATCCGGATCGAGTGTATCGGGAATTACAGCATGCACATTTACAGAAGATTGTGGCAGGTTCTATCAGGATGCGACCACTGTGGCAGTTTGTATCAGATGTGGTATGTTGTAATGAGTATTGCAAAGGAGGATGAGGAGTGGCAGCGTGCACAATGGCTGGGGCGGTCCACCAGGAGTGGCAGACTGTTATGAAAGGGTAGCTTGCGCCAGGTTGGGCTGGATGCATGAGTTGTAATAGGTGGTACAGGTTGTGGGCGAATGCACTTGATGTGGTAGGCTGCACCAGGTCTGGCGCACCAGGTGTAACAGAATGTACATGGAGTGACAGAATGCCCTAGCAGTCCGTTTGTTCTCCACGCGTGTCAGAGGTCACCATCCGAAGCATGGCATACTAGCGAGCCAGTTATTCATGCCTTGGTAGCGTGTACCAGCTGTAACAGGAGCGGCGTGTCTGAATGCACTTGACGTGACAGGCTGCATCAGGTTTGGGGCACCAGGTGTAACGTAAGGCACATTGTGTGACAGGGTGCCCTTGAAGCCCTTTGCTCACCACGTGTGTTAGGGTGCTCCATCAGAAGCATGACACAGTAATGATACCATGTTGCTCACGGTTTGGTTGGTTGCACCAGCTGTAACAGGAGTGATGTGGTGTGGTGCAATGGACATGACAGGATGTACCAAATTTGAAGGATGTTCCAGGTGCTACAGCAGGCACCAGAAGTATCATCATGCAGCACATGTGGTTAAGTGGGACCGTATGACGTCCTCATGAATACCCCATACCTGAAGGATGTATGCAGAAGGCGGCAGGGGTAGAGTGTTTCCTCCAATGGTGAAGCTCAGGGTGGGAAGGCTTCCAAGAGAACTACAGCTGACCACATACTGTGAAGAGAAAGACGACCACCATCACAAAAGCATCTATTTCTCCACTGGCACCTCTTAATCCCCCAAAACAGCAACACTCCACTCAGAGCGCCCACCTGTGATAGGACCAGGCCTCAGGTCAGCAGTGAGGCAATACGTGTAAGACACTGAGCCTTCTAGCCAGGAAGGAGCTCAAAATCCCTCAGGGAGGTGTTGGGTAGGCTGGAGTTTTCTGTGGGACTTACCTGGCCATTTGAATCCTGGGTCGCTCCAATATCTTGCATCAGTGCTGCATAGTACTGGCCGGGGGCAGTCAGGAGGGAAGTGCCGGTGTCAACGATACCCTGGCACCCTTGGCTGCACCAGCCAGTTGCCTGTCCGTTCACTCCAAAGCTGGTAAGAAATGAAGAGGAAAGGGCATTATTTTGTGGTCAGAACATTGCGACCAGATATGGCACGACCAGCACCTACACTATGCTGGTAAGATAGCTCAACGGGTTGAGCGCTTGCTGCTGTGATCTGCAGATCGCAGGTTCGAATCTTGGCAAGGCTAACTCAGCCTTTATATCCTTCTGAGGTGGATAAATGAGTACCGATTTCAGTTGGGTGATATTGTATGTAGGTATGTGCTCTGTAAAGCGCTTTGGATAAAGGAGCTATATAAATAACACATCATTATCAAACACCAGGATCCCATACAAACCGAGTGTAAATCCACTTTCCTTAATCCCACACAGCCCATGGGTAATACCGCAGGAATCCCACACATCCCACGCGCTGGCAAATGTTATTACCGAACCCCAAGCCTGCAAGTGATTCTCTTGTATCCTTACTCGTTGATACTTGAATAGTTATCCAGAATGAATCTCTTTGTTATAAGCAATCCCCCTTCAGTACACCATAGATAATCCAAGCTAATCTATAATTCATGTATCTGATCTCAAAAGAATCCCCCCACTATGCAATATCTTTATTTAGAATCTATTCTACCCCTCTACTGCCTAGGTAATCAGTAATCTTTAGAGCAGGGGTCTAGAACCTGTGTCACTTCAAATGTTTTGGACTATAACACACGTAATTCATTATCAATGGTATGATAGGAGATCTCGTCATAATACCTGGATTACCAAAGGTTGCAAACCCCTGCCTTAGGTAGTGACCTGAATCTGTTCATTTTTAGTTTGGGCTATAATGTGTCGCTTGCAACACCAATAAGCCAAAACGACTGCATTGGAGCACAGATAGAAA
The DNA here is from genome assembly GCF_040938575.1 of Ambystoma mexicanum. Lineage (NCBI taxonomy): Eukaryota > Metazoa > Chordata > Amphibia > Caudata > Ambystomatidae > Ambystoma > Ambystoma mexicanum. The sequence continues at coordinate 133,639,486 of NC_090934.1, read as the reverse complement.
GGAATGGCATATGAGGAGGGACACACAGCCTGTAGGTGTTGTTTGGTTATTTGCCCGCCCATTGCCTGCCCATGGCCATGCTAATCCTTATGGCAATTCCCACCCATTCCTGCGTCTGACCGCCCAAAACACCTCCTTATGGAAACTCTTTGAGCTCGCTTTAATCAAGCCTTCGCATGAGGCTTTGCATTCAATGTGGCTGCCAGTGTTTGTTCAATGCAGCCTTCTGAGAGTTCATGACAACTGGAGTTGTAAACACGCTACTGGTATAATACAAATGACTTACCAGGCCTTCCATCAGCCACTCGATCTATAAACACTAAGCGTGTCCTTTACTGAAGTCTTGTTAAAAATGAGCATTGGAAAAGCCACTGAAATCCTGTTTCAAACAAGCATGGGCAAAGCCAGCATTCCTGGCTTGTGCATACTGTATTAGATGCCCAGGTGCGTGCATCATTTTGAACCTGCTACCAACGGGTAGTTAATACCACTATGGCTGCGCCTGGCAAGTGCCTTTCCCATGCCGACACAAAAGTCCAAATTGTTGGCATTGCCAGTGCTTCTTTAATCTGTGGTTTATTTCACTGTTATGAGTCCTACACATTCCCTGCTGATGTGTCTGAAGTCTCTCTTGCTCTATGGTGCCTGGGAACTCTCTCATGGGACACAAAAGTGATTGTATTTTATTCTAGCCTTAAATGTCAGGTGAACTCTTTGGCCAATGTTAGTACATAGGAATGAAATGCACCAATAAAAGCGCCCCTTCTATCGAAAAAGTCCACCCTTTTTAGCCCACATTTCTTCTTCCCCTTCCGAAGTCAGCAGGTGGTCTTAAAAAAGAGATCTTACAGAAGAACATTTCCCAGAAAGCCGCAGAGGCCAACAACGAGCTACTGCATGCAAAGGGCTTCAGTCAATGTGTCATCACAAGGGGCCAGAGTGCTCGAAAGACCTCCTCGGGGTGGCCCGAGGATAGCCCAGGCCTACCTCCTGATCTCAAAATCTACACAGGAAGAAGAGAAGGGGGACGTCTACTCATCTAAGACAGTTCAATGCTCGCTTTTCACAGACACCGGCCATTCCTGGTTCCTCGGTTCCACTGGTCATGTTTGCCTTCACTTCTCTTGTTCATGAGAAGTGTAGGTTGCAAAGGGGTTAGAGCCCTGGCCAAAAATGTAGAGCTGTCGAGGATAAGCGTGGCCCGCTCTGCCTAATGCCGTGCATCTGGTAATGCAGAATGGTGCCTATCACCCAAGCTTCTGACCAATTATGCAGCTCGATATTAAAATCTCTATGTACAACTCAACAATGTTTACGTGAAAATCAATTTTCCAATAACAAAATAGATCTCTTATTTTGGTTGAAAAAGTGTTGGGGGGTTTAGTTATATCTTCTGCTCGCATTGTTGTGTATACAGTGGTATCTCGTGTACAATGTGATTACTTTTTGGCTTTGTTCCTCCCCTTCTCTTTTGTTTTTAGTTTTTTGTGTGTCTAGTGCTTTTCTCTAACACCTGGATTTCTGGTGTATTTTGGGAAGAGAAAGGCTAACTACTACTTCTCCTGACGATTCTTTTTAAAGTTTGTTAGTTTTTCAAGAATTTATTTCTCTAAATGTTTTCCCATTACCATTTGTGACCCACCCTACTAGAATTTGAGCCACAGCTTAAAGGACATTTCCAAATGTCCTCCTTCAACTAGGCCGTCTCGACTTACTTTGCTTACTACCCATGCCAAAATGGAGCAGACATTTCAGATCGTGAACTATCACACATTTTATTGTCAAGTCCTGTTGGGCAGTGAAAGGATATCTCAGTTGACAGGATAAGGGGGATGACATGTAACAGGAAAGAGAGAAGAGAACAGAAGAGGCACAGATCAAATCATAAAATATTTACTCCCGGTGTCTTACCCCTGAATGCCAATCTGCCAGTACTGCTGCTGAGTGACCGGTGCCCAGGTGATCTGGCCTGTGTAGTAGTTAGAATCGACTCCACCAAAGACAAGCTCTCCTCCCGACTGGGCGTTCTCCTGGCTGGGGATAGACAGAGCACAACACAAATATGACATCTGTTGAGTGATGCATCATCTTGCTAGGTCAGGCCGTAACACAACAGTCTAATTTTGGGATACCCTATCAACGGAGGCCGGCGTACTGAACAAAGTTATGATTCGATGGTTGTTGCTGCTGTTGACAGTATTTAGGAAATGTAAGATTTCCCTCTACCTTAGCTGAAGGACATATGAGGATGGTGGATACAGTTTGGATAGGTTCCGGTCCGATATTCTCTGATATGCCCAGAAAATGGTGGTCAACCGCACATAAATATTTAGTGTACCAATATATTTGACAGATCTATGTTGTTCCTTCAGATTAAGTTATTTCTATTTTGTTAATTTCCATTCTTTACTTTTTTGGAGTGTTGCACCCCCACCCTTTGCATGTATGGGGGGGGTGCCCGCCCTACCCCCTGGCCTGCCAAACCCTCCATCTCAACTAACCCATCCTACTGACTCCTATGTATGTTATTTTTGGAACTTTGAAAATTGAATGGCTTAATTCATTTTTTAAGTAAGGGAGTTTTTTCTGTTTTAAGTAAGAGTATATTCATTTAAACAAAATAATACTATATTTGACATTCAGACATGAGGTTATCACTGAACATCCCTTATCCTCCGTTGGGTTACGAAATATCATGCAGAAATGCAATCAAATGTACATGTGTCAGAGAGAAACTTTTGGGTCCTTGAAATAATCCATTCAGCCCCTACACTCTGTTTGAGGCCGAAGCCGCGAGTCTGAGCACCAGAGCCTGAATGTTTTCAGGTGCGCACCTCAGGTAGAAGCCGAAGATGTTTTGGGAGAGTAGCCCTTGGTTCATCATGCCCTCCATGACTGTGGTGGCGCCATCAGCTGCGATCGAAGGATACGCTAAACCCAAGATTCCGTCAAACTGGGCATAGACAAAGTTGGTGCCTGGTTCATTGACGCTCAGTGCAAATTCCTGCTGCGTGATGGAGATGCCCTGGATCTGAAAGAAGGTTCCAGAAAAGTCATCACTTGTAGGACCTTTTAAATGGCACAGAAGAGTGTACAGAACCCCTCGTAACAACACCATTGCATGCTTTTAGTGTCAGGAAGCCATCCACAGGTTGTGCACTTTGTAGAACTCTAAAAATATAACACGATAGAAGTTATATGTGATATAATCACTGGTACAAACATGGAGAGAGAGACTCAATATATGTTTTAAATGCACTAAGCATCCTTCCCAATATATTTTAGGATTGGTGCAATTATATAAACCAGCTCCCGTCCTAGAATATTTGGGGAAAGTGTTGATTAGTGCCTTTAAAAAAATATTGAGTCACCCTCGATATTATTTCCAGCGAATATATCACTTATACCACAGGCCTCATTATGAGTCTGCCGGTCCGGAAACAACTGTGGCGGTAAATCTGCTGCCACCGTTGTTTCCGGACCAGCTGATTCAGAGTTCTGCAGGCGGGAGGTGTCACTCCCGCCAGGTCTGACCTGGCGGGAGTAACGCCACCCGCCTGCAGGCGGAAATGGAAACACCGGCTCCGTCATAGACTGAACCAGTGTTTCCATTGTACCCAGGAATTACCAGGTCACCCGGGTTGTAATCTCCCAGTCATTCCGGCAATCACAGAGGCGGAATGGTATTTCGGGTCTGGTGGCAGCCTGACGGTTTTTCCAGCACGACTACCACCGGACTCGTAATGAGGCCCAATATATGTTATAGAATACACATCAAACATTCTCGAGTTGATAAGAGAAGCCAGATGTTTGAAGGAATGGCGTCCACTCAAAGTCTACACAAGGTTGTCTCCAAGTCCAGTCCAATGAACGCTATCTCAGCACGTTTTCAGGAGCACCACTTGCTATGGTAATAAGTCTCATTTAGAGTAACAGTTTTCAAATGTATTTTTTGCGGATATCCAGGCAACACGGAGTGTAATTTAATCTTGACTATATATTACAGATATACATACAGGACATTGCCACAAACTGCATTTGAAAACAGTTCATCTAAATCGCAGCTATTCACATATAATTGTATATTTTCAAGCACTTATCCTTTTTCAATAACTTACACTTGTTAGTACTATTAAGAACATGTCAACTGGAGAAAGAGGTCACAGGTGGGAACTGGCTGTCATTGGATCGGGTTCTAGATTTTGACTAGAATTCTGCAGCTAGAATTCCACCTGTTCTAATACCAGGATTTTGGAATTGAGAGCAGATACGGTCCATCTGTGCTAAGACCTCTTACATCTGCATCCTTATTGAAGCCAGATACTGCTGCAGCTTGATATAGGAGAGCCATAAAGGCCCCTTTTCTCTAGCCCTGATACAGAAAACCATAACATTCCCAGTCACCAGTGTGGGCCAATGTTGTCACACATCCTTTGAAGACAAGCAGTGCCATACCCTGAGGACTGACAGCATCAGCCCCCTATAAGGGCTGACCGGCTGAGTGTGCCCTACTCACCGACACAGTGTCGTAGCCGAGGATTCCTGTCAGACTGCCTGTGCCGTACTGGATGGAGAACTGCTGGTTGTTGCTGGTGTAGGTCGACGACTGTGTGGGGTTGAAGAGTGGATGGTTGGCTGCAGCAAGACAATAGAAGAAGGGTTACACATGGGCACCACCCCTTCTTATAACCACCACTATAATGAAAGTTTACGCTGCATCCAGATAAGGACTAGTGGCTTTTTATAAAACCCTATGTTCAAAGGTGCTAGGTCTATGGCAGAGCCACTCACGGGGTCGTGTATACAAATGCCTGCATTTACCATGCACTTGCACGTTCTGAATTACTCACAAGACATAGTAGGTTTGTCCTTTTCCTTTCCCCTCGTCTGTTGTGTATTCACTATGTATCACTCCCTAGTTCCCCCCTCCCTCCCCTTTCTTCTGTGGGTGCTTTGAAACAGTATGTATTGTCTGTATAAGCGCCTAACCAGCAAACAATAAATAAATAAATAAATAAAAAAAGAGAAACATTTTTTTTAATAAAAATCCCCCAATATTCTCTTAACCATTACATTCAAAAGGATATTAATTTCAGTAGTATAAAAGGCAACGCCTACTAATAACCATTGAAAGCAAATTAACAGGCCCTTTAAAGCATTGAAAAGCAGGGGGGGGGGGCTATCTAGCCAGTCGGCATCCCGGGAGCCCGGTTACTCATTTCCCATACTCACTGCAGGCAGAGCTGGAGCAGTAGGTGGAGGCCACCCAGAGGTTGGAGGAGCCGGTGTCGAAGAGGACCAGGAAATTCTGGGGTGGCGTGCCGATGCTGATCTCACCATAGTAGGACATCTGTGGGGGATAGAGGGTTAATGTAGACTGCAACCAGGTTCCTGCCAATCCTCAGGACAGGCGCTGAGAGGCCACAGGGCTCCCTGGTTCCCATATTTAATCACCGGCTTCAGTGGGATGTAGTCTGAAAGTAAAAGGCTGTGCGTAGCTTCTCTATTTACTTTGTCAACAACTGCTGTCCTCCTTCCCTGCCCACACTTCTCCCTTGACTTTACACTTGTTCTCATGCCCAAAAATAACATTTAGAATTGGAAATGTCAAGGTGCACCAAAATTAGCAAACTCAGTCTGTGGCTGTGCCTTCACGATTCCATAGTGTGTTTACTTTTCTCCTTCTCCAGCCTAATCTGCACACATTGCAGCCCCAAACCCCTGCAGTTCCCTCACTGCATATTAATAGTTCATTGGTCCATTGCTTCATCCTCGCCTAGGAGGCTGTGCGACTCATGACATTCTCTTCACTTCCATATGGAAGGACCTCGCCCTTTGACCTTGGATCTTTCTGCTCGTGACCCATTTGTCCTTATTTTAACTGGGTTTGGTAACCATCAGAAGGTTTCTTTGATGGCCATATCCAAAATGTGGACATTTGTGGGGGCCTCAATAGACAGGTCACGGAAGATTGCCAGAGACCTTAATTGAAGGTGAGACAGACTCCAACAGAGACAGCAAGAGGCAGTGTGACATGGAAATAGAGGAAACACTGCAGGAAAGTGCGCAGTAAGTGACCGACTGAGACAGAGGAATGGGGACAGTGGAGGAATAACCACAGTAGAAACATTGGGCATCATTGTGAGTTTGGCGGTAATTCAGCTTCGACTGAGACCACAATTGTTAGTTCACAAGACAAAAGGAAAGGATAGTGGCAAAAAGTATAAAGTAAGCAAGTGAAAGAATGGGTGTGGTTGGTGTGGCTGAGGGAGAGCAAGTGAGACAAAGAAGGGGGAGAAGTGATGAGGTTGCACTCACATCCATGTAGTTTGAGAGGGGTTCATAGGCCACAGCAAAGTCATTGAAGCGGTACTTGGTGGCCGGATCCAACCGGGGGGCCTTCAGTCCGTGCTCTGCCATCACCTGCCGCATGGGCTTGAATTTCCTGAGCGGGACCCTGCATCAGGAAAAAGGTGCAGTTTGGTTGAGATTGCTGCCTAATGCTCCAATTCTCCCACCACTGCACAACCTCCTCCATCCTCACCCTCCCATCCCCTATCCCTGAATTAACATGGAGCCACAGAACATCCTTCAAAGCGCATGTTATTTCCGAGCTCTGGTGGTACCCCGAGATGCAGCAAAGGCTCCCAGGTGCAAATGTACCAACAGCGCATGCAGAATCTCTGATGCAGCCGTAGGACGGAGAGAAGCACAAGCAGTCTGAATAAGTCGTCAATCTCTATGAATTGGTCTCTGATAACTCGGCAAATGGAAAAATCTCTGGAGGGCTATGATCCACCGGAAGTAAGGATATGTGTATACTTGAACTCTGTCGGTTCAGGAAGGAAGAAAGCAGAGGGCAGGCCTTCCATATCTGCGCACCAAGACTCTGCAGCCTCCTCCCCATGAATACCGGACACAACCCTTCATTTCTACAGTTCCAGGAGAAGATCAAGACCCTCCTATTCAAGGAATGGCACCTCCCTAACATCTAGGTCCATACACTGCCCACTCCCCACCTAACCGTAGACTGGGTGATCTGATCCCCACTGTTTCATCCCCTGGTTACTTGTAGACCCATTGCTGACAATCGCCCTCCCTCATCTGTTGTTAGATCCACACTCCCTGGTTTCTCTGCTCCCTAGCCTTGTTCTTCCCCTATGATTGTAAAGCGCTCCGTTGCTTCCTGAAGCCTGGTTTGTGCTCAATAAATATCCTAATAAAAATAATATTAACAATAGCAGACATTGCAGAATTTGGTACTGTCTAATGGTGTTATCCATGAGGTGCTTCATTGTATGAGTGCTCAACGGCCTCACCAGCCTGAGAGGCACATAAAAAAAAAGAAAAAAAAAGAAAGATAAAGAAAGAAAAAAGAAACAAACCCTACCAGACATTTCCTAAAAGAGACAAGCTTCTGAAGTTCCTGAATCTACACAAATGAAATAGGCGACTCCATGCGTCTCTCTGCTAAAGGAGAAAAGCCCATGATGCAATAAACACTCACCTGAGCAGTCCCTCAGAGAGCTGGAAGCAAACCAAGGCTAGAATGAGGATCTTCATGGTGCCTGAAGGACTCGGTCAATGCCAGGAGAAGAGCGAAGGACCGGGCTGTAGAGAGGAGGCTCAGTGCCTGCTTATATAGCGTTCCTGTACCGCCCATCACCCAACAACATCCTAGGAGTGCGTCAGTGATATCTCTCAAATACCAGCATCCTGCCTTCGAGGTCTTGCACCTTTCAAGGGTAGCCTCCTCCCCAGTGGGTCTACATCCCGCCAGTGGAAAAAAAGGTGATAAGGGAACAAAGCCAATCACCCTGTGCACATTCCACAGCCATTATAACTAATCTATGGCTTTCCCCTGTTGGCCTTTTTTTGTCTTCTTTGCTTTTAATGTATTTGTTAGGTATACACCACTGATAGAGGACCTCAGAAGTGTGATAGAAAGATAAAGCCAGGGCTTGCTAATGCTCATGTAACTCCAAGGTTGTTGTACATTAAACAGTGCACCATCTAAACTCGTGGACTGGAGTACTATACTGTACTGTAAAGTGGTCTCATATAGCGCCCTTCTGCAATAATGTTGGCCTCGCTGTGCATGGCTCTGTAAGAAGGTAGTTGGGAAGCCATACATTAACAAGACCGGCCAATCCCTTTGTCCGGTATGGCTCGGGCAGGATCAGCAATGTGGTTACTGGTCTGTAGTTAGACCAGTCTGCTTTGCCTCACTTGACTACAGAAGCCCTTCATCTGAGAATGCCATCCTTAAACTGGGTGAGGGACTCTAGGCTATCAAACCTGGTGCCCTGCTCAAATGGCAGCATCTTCTGTTAGGTGGATGGCACTGGTATTATATGAAGGGGCCCCACCGGTGCTACTGAGTGCGCAGCCGTTAACTTTGCCGGCCGTCATTGCAATATGGTGTTTGCTGAAAACCTGATATTGTCGACCTTCTAACTCTCAAACCTTAGAACTTTAGGTATTAGTAGGATTAGCTCGACCAATCAGACCAGATTAAAAGAGATAGAGTAAGGAGATTTAGATGGCAGAATAGATGAAGAAATAAAGGGTCTATGCAAGCTGGCCTATGTGTACTAGACACCATTATGACCTTATAGATTATAGTGTACTTCCTATCTTTATCATGTGCTCTTTCTTTTCTTCTGCTTCAATGACTTAGAGGCTTCATGCAAACCCATCTGCACTCCTCCTGCTTGCATTGTAGTCTTTCCAATATTTTATAACTGAAATGTGAATAAAAAGAAAAAGCAAACCGTAATGGGGCGACAAACCATATACTTTTATTATTATTATTATTATTATTTTATTTATTGAGCGCGGACCTAGCTTCGAGAAGCAACGGAGCGCTTATATTGCTTGGGCTCTTATATTCCTCGGCAAATCAGGTACAGGACGTGCACTGCACATGTGCACATGCAGAGCACAGCCTTTGGGGGCTTTTGGAAGTGCAAAGCAGTGCCATAGGGATCCTCCATGAGCCCACATTGGGGTGGTACAGGTTCATGCTACACTTCCCGTGAGTGGGGGGTCTTGCCCTGTTTTGAAGGAACGCCAGGGATGGCACACTCTCAATGTTAGTGCCGGTGCAACCCCTCCAGCTCAGATGGATGCAGCACCTTGCCTAGGTCCAATGCTTGGCAAAGCCACATTAATCTTACCAGAGGAAGGGCTCCTGTGTGCATCATACACAGCATATGTGCACTTCAACTGGCACACAACTGGGCCGAGAATGTTAGTATTTGAGATGGAGGCTACAGCTTAATCCCTTTACCAGATCTTTGCGGGATTAGGCTGCAGTGCCTGGCTGAGACTTCAGAGCAAGACACCTGTTCCTTGTCCCCCCCCACTCTCCCACTCTCTGGCCAGACTCCTTGGGTCCCCTCCATTCACCTACTTGTGAAGCAACACACCCTGGGGTCATCTTTGACTCCTCTCTCTCTTTCTCGCCACACATCACGGACCTTGCCAAGAAGTCAAACTTTCAGCTGCACCTCCTAAGAGGCATTCTACCTTTCCTCCCTTTCCCCAGAAGCTCGAAGACTCCAGAGCCCGAGTTCTCTCCAGACTTGACTACTGCAATAGCTTCTTCCTCAACCTGCCTCTTTCCTCCATTTGCCCCCTTCAGCTAATCCACAATAGGACTGCAAGACTTATCGTTGACCTCAAGCCCAGGGACCACATCTCTCCAGCCCTAAAATCTCTCCACTGGCTCCCGGTGACCGCAAGGATCACATTCAAGACCCTTTGCATCATCCAGAATACTCTCTGGGCCTGGGACCTCTCTACATCCAGCTGTCCAGCCCTAAATGCCTCCCGGCAAGAGTCCTCCGATCCTCTGGCTCCAACTCTCTGCAGGTCAAATGCTTCTCCAAGAGAGAGGGAGGTAGATCCCTTTCCTTGGCTGGCTCCCCCCTCTGGAACAGCCTCCCTCCTCCCCTCAGATTTGAGCTGGATCTTCATAGTTTCTTGAAAGTTCTCAAGACTTTCCTTTCTCCTCTTCCTTCCCTCTCCCCTCCCATGCTAACTCTCACTCTGTCGCTGAGACTGGGGCCTGGTACCTTCAGAGTCATACAGGGGCCAGACCACCCCCTATCAGTCCCCACAACATCCCTTGCCAGCACTTGCCATCGGACTCCCTCTCCCGGATCAGCCCAACCTGGTCCTCCCTGTCCACTGCACTATCCTACCTTCTCCCCATCTTCCACCATGCACTTGCCGCCCTGGCCCACCCAGCACTTTCCCATCCCCAACCCTTAGGGGGGCAGCCCACTCCAGCACTTCTGCCTCTACCCCCTCCCCCATGCACTTACCCTTGTCGTGCAGTTGCACAGTTGGATAGTCACAAGGCCAATATAACCGTTTTTGTTCGACTTTTTGTGATTCCCATGCCTTCCCCCCATCTTGTCTTGTAGCACCTGGAAACACTTGCGTATAGGCCCCGTACAAATGTACAATCAATAAATAAAATGCTTGGCTCTGCCTCAGCTCCATTGCCTTTGTGAAAGTAGTGACTAACTAGAGCCGAACCACGCATCACCTCATCCTCCATTACATTCAAAGAGTACATTAAAATGACATTGCCACTCTGTGGCAGTTTAAAGAACAACATGCAGTCATCTACTTGTCACAGTACTTTGTCACAGTACTTTGTTTATCACTTGCACTCGTGGGAGTACCGGTTGAGTACCGCTTTGCCGCGAGGTCCTTTGTTTTTCCTACTCCTGCTCCAATGGATTTCTGGACGTTTGTGGACTTTGTGGACTCTGTTTTTGCCCTCAAGCGGCTGCTGTGGACCCGCCCCTAAATGACGCGGCTCCGGTTGACTTCCGTATTACGAGCACACACGCGCACAGTACGTACGCATTTGTGGGAGTACCAGTTGAGTACAGCTTTGCTGCAAGGTCCTCTGTTGTTCTTGCTCCTGCTCCATTGTATTTCTGGACGTTTGTGGACTTTGTGGACTCTCTTTTTGCCCTCAAGGTGATTGTGCTTTGTACCTTACTACTCTACTGCTGTCACAGCCAGCGACAAGGGTGCCACAGCCCCACAGCCCCATTTTTGTAGTCTGATTGTTTGTTTTGTTTTGTTGCAGCGGCTGCTGTGGACCCGCCCTTAAATCACGCGGCTCCGGCTGACTTGCTTATTACGAGCGCGCACGCACACAGCGCGCATGCGCACAGTGCACGTGCACTCGTGGGAGTACCGGTTGAGTACCGCTTTGCCGCAAAGCTGTGGAGCTTGGCTTCGTTTTTTCGTTGTTCTTGCGGCTGGCCACCCCTTCTTGGGTCCAATGTATTTTGCGTTGTTGCTCTTGAATGGTGTTCATGGCGTACAAAGTTACTTCAGACATGCCTGTTAATGCTTCCAACATGCTCACAATTGCAAGTAATGGCAGTTCTGTAATACCTTCTCCAACATTTTACTAAGCCATCACAATTACGCCTACCTGCACCTCGCATCAATTTGGCTCAAAATTCCTGTTTCATTTGCAGCATAATGAGGCCTCTCAGCGGAATTTATCATGTTTGCCATCCACCATGCCCAGTGGACCCATGCCCTCTCATCTAGTCAAGGGCAGTTATCCTCCATTTTGCACGCAGTTAGGTCGTGTAAATCCACAGCCTCTTTCTGATACCACTATTTTAGCATCCATTAAGAACTGCCCTACGATCCATGAGTTGTGAGTCCCTCTATCCCGATTAATTCCGCCCCTCTCCCCCGAACAATGTTTCATCTGGCATTTTTATCTACGTTAGCCAGTGTGAAACGCCCATCTCACTGATGGAGGAGGAGTGTTCCCATGGCCTGCAAACAGGTTCTTTGCACTCTTCTTCAGTGCAACCCAATTCATTGTTACAATCTTTTGTTCTGCCTACTCCCAGACCTCATAAAATACCTCAGTTCGACGGTTCTTTACATCATTTATCCATGATCCAACCTGCCTTAACAGCCATTAATACCACTATCATTAACCTGTGCAAATGGTTTGAAACACTTGATGCTAAACTAACCCACCAAACCACCCAGTTTGATGAGTTAGTTAAATGGCTGCATGCTAATTGCCTATCTCTATTGATTAACATGAGGCATGATACCTCCCAGTCCAACACTTCGCGCCATTCTGTGTGTATTGATGACCAAAATGTTCAAGAAATATTGTCACAAGCTACCGCTTTGGAATGTGCAATGGATGTTCCATGTAATTTACCGACAATTCCTGGCGTCATTCGCCCAATTGACCTGCAGGTTCCCTCTTCCGATTCAGCTAATGTAGCGCTTTGTGTTATTCAGCCCGTTCTTAGCAGTCTGAACAAGGCTGCTTCTGTTAGTGGGGACATAGTTTGCCAGGAATCTCCATGCATTGGTGGAGGACATTCGGTAGCCCTTGGGCTTCAATACACGGATGGCGGTAAGATACCGCCCTTACCGGCATGGCGCTCTTAACGTGTCCGCCTAGACAAGAGTCCGCTAATTACGTGCCATTACGAGTACGCGGACACGAGCATAGCGCCATGCCGGTAATGACCCTACCGCCATGCCGCTAAAGACCCCGTTACGACCCTTAGCGGCACCGATGAAAGCCCTAATAGCACTTCTGACTTCCTGCAACACGTAATTAGCGGTGACCGCAATTGCGGAACCGGGAATAGCGTCATCGCACAGGAAGGGGAAAGAGCATGGCGACCATCTTCAAAAACACAATCCATTGCCATTCTCTGCCCCCATGACCTGCATCCACACCAGTGCCATACAAAACCATCCAAGACCCCCTGCCAATGCCCAAGGCAATTAAAAAGGAGTGGATCGGCAGCGGAAGGAGAAATTTACCAATGAGGAGCTTATCATGCTCACGGACACGCTTGCCGCCAACGCGGATGTGGTCTTCACAAATGACATGCGGCGTGAGACCCTAAACAAAAAAAAGGCCATCTGGGCAGAGCTGGCTCCGAAAGTCAGTGCGGTGGGCACCACCACCCGCACTGTGAAACATTGCAGGAAGCGGTGGGACGATCTCCGCCTCCGTGTCCGCAGCATACTGGCTGCCAATCGGATCCTGGCCATGGCCACAGGAGGTGGTGGAGATTCACCTATCAAACTGAGGGAGTGGCAGGAGACCTGCGCGAGCACCATAGGTGTTGAATCCATAGAGGGAGTCGGCGACATGGAGCGTGGTGCGCCCACAACATCAGATGGAGGTGAGTGTCCACATAAAACAATGCACTGTGAAAGGTGAGGTACCCCCCAAATGTGAGCCCTAAATCAGCTCATGGATGCGGCCACAAACATACATGCACACAACCCTGCCCATGTGATTGTCACACCCCAACACACACACATGCACGCATCACCACAGACACGTGCCACCCAGACCCATGCATGAATGACCCACTCGACAGTCCCATGACCTGAATGCCCACTAATGAAGTCCCAATGCATAGAACAGCATGATGAACAACATCTGCATGAAGCACGTTGACCCATCACCAATGCCATCCCCCTCTTTGTCCCCCACAGGCTCACAGACTGACAGCGATGAGCAGGACACTGCGACACAGGCTCCCCATGCCAAGAAACAAGCCAGGGCAAAGGAGCCAGGGAACACCGCCAGCACATCAAGGGGCACAGGGAGGAGTGTGCTCCTGCAGAGGGGCAAACACAGCAAGCCACCCACGTCACCAAGACGTGAAGCTCCGGCTGAAACAATTGCTTCACCCACTCCAGTGATCCCCCCAACGCAGGAACCACCCACGGGGGGGCCATTGTCTGCTGCCAACCGTTCAATTGGCGAGGCATCAGCCACTGCACCGCTGTCCGATGTGGAGGACACCTATGACTTGGCCATGCAAGAGCACACCCCCAGCCCCCACCAATCCAAAGAAGCAAGCCCATGGCCAACATCACAATCCAGCAGCCATGCCCAGTCTGGAGATGAAATCGTGGCAGGTTGCTAGAGCCCACCGGTGTCCTCACCTGATGCCCAACCCATAGATCAAGGTGTGGCACCCACCCCACGAGCAGGACACAGTGGCCATGACATGTCCACCATCAGACAGCGGCAGGAGGAGATAACAGCGCTGGTTGGCCAGCATGTTGATGAGGCAGCCCGTCTGAGGGAGGAGGTCAGGGAGAATGCAAGGGAGATGGGACAGGGAATGGAAGCCTGCACCAACAGGCTCTGTGAGGAGATGGCACTACTGAGGCAGGTCCTCACCCGCATAGCGGACGCTATGGACAGACAGTACCCCCCACCGCCACAAGAACAACCATGTATCTCCTCCTCTGCCAGCTCAAGGCAGACGAGCCCCCGGCGCCGCTCCTTGCGATCCATGCAGCGCACAACCTCCCAACCCCCTAATGGTGGTGGTGTGGATGGGAAGTAGGGCCAGCCCGATGTAGCTGGCACATGTACAGCAAGACAGCAGCGTTGTACCAGCCATACATGGGGTTGTCGTGGGGGGAGGGGGGATAGGGTGTTTTGGGAGTGTTGTGAGGGGAGGGGGGATAGGGTGTTTTGGGAGTGTTGTGGGGGGAGGTGGGATAGGGTGTTTGCATTTTTGGGTCCATGCACTTCTTTATTTCTTAATGTATTAAACACACAGGTGACAACTTAAAACACAGGCTTGGACCTTATCATTGAGTATGTGAGCTTTATTGGGGGACAGGGCCCAGTGTGCGCTTCACCACAGAACCCAGTGGACAAATACCCTCATCCATTCAACAGAGTAGGACCATGTGATTCAGATTATTTGGTTGATCAGATGCTGACGCACAACCCGTCTCTCCTAGGCATCGTCTCCTGCATGACCTGCAGCCCCATCTCCTCCCTCCTCAACCCCTTCATCATCCTCATCAGATGGTTGCATTTCAATGTCATAGGGCATTGGCACATTCCGTCCAATACACATATTGTGCAGCATGACACATGCCATGGTGATCTTGGCCACCTTCTCATGGCCGTACAGGAGTGCCCCACCCGACCTGCTGAGGCACCGGACCATGTCTTCAAAAGGCCAAATGTCTGCTCTATTACCACGTGGGTACGGGTATGTGCACGATTGTATTCCTCTTCGTGCCTGTTCTGTGGGTTCCGTACAGGGGTAAGGAGACACCTCCTCAGGGGATAGCTTGCATCACCTGCATGGGGGCAACAATGGGGACGTGTTACTGTTCACATCAAGTGCAACCTGTACATATCACACAAATCAACTTTGCATTGTGATTGGCATCCACGAATCCCAGATGCATGGAGACGATCTGTGTAACTGCAATGTGAGAAGGTGAGCTAGTCCTTGCAGGTGGACATGCACCATGCATGCCTCCGGCAGTTATTGCCATGTCCTGGGTGAGGACAGATCTTAGGTGTTCCTTGGCCCAGGCAACATTTGTACCACACTGCTAGTGTACTGCCATTCTGACATCGATGTCGCCATGCTGTGAAGCGGCACTTCAGAAGGGGTGTACGGGTATGGTTCAGTACAATGGGTACAGGTGATCCCTTTGCATGCACTCAAGGGCACATAGTTGTAGTGATGTTGTTCAGCGCACATTTTGATTTGGCATATTGGCACCATGTTGCTGATTTGTGTCTTATGGGGTATGGTATGATGTGCAATGTGCATGTGGATAGATGTGTCATGTTTGGCAGATTGGTTTGATTTCAATGTTGTGCAGCTTCAAAATTGCATGTGGTTTTGATTCCAGTCCATTGTAGCCTGCCTTGGTGGACATTGGCGTACATCTATATGTCCATTTGTTCTACGGACGACAGTCCACTCCCAGTTGGAGTATGCATCTCCCCCCCCCCCCAATCACACCCAGTTGGAGTATGCATCTCTTCCCCCCCAATCACACCCAGTTGGAGTATGCATCCCTCCCCGCCCCAATCACACCCAGTTGGAGTATGCATCTCTTCCCAGACCCCCATTCACACCCCACATCACACTGCCATGTGCTTGCCCTGCTACTCACTAAGTAGCCACAAACGTTGTCTGGCACGTCGCTCCATGTAGCATGGTATCGTTGAGTTCCGCAAGACCATTGAATCATGAGTGGATCCGGGATATCGGGCACACCAATGTGTGATTATCTTGTTTGAGTCACATACCATTTGGACATTGATGGAGTGGAATTGCTTTCTGTTTCGATAGACTGCTTCATTATGATGTGGGACCACCAATTCCACATGGGTACAGTCGATAGCCCTGATGCAACCTGGGATGCCTGCCAGTGAATAGAAGCCAACTTTGGTGTTGGAGATCTCCTGGGCAGTCCGTCGTAGGGATATGTGTTCACATGTGTGCTTCAGGAGGGCATCAAGCACCTGGTTCAGCGTGCGTGAGAATACTGGCTGTGATATGCCATGCAGCTGCCCTACTGTATGCTGGTAGGTGCCTGTGGCCAGGAAGTCGAGCACAGTTACCACCTTCAGTAGAGGGGAACGGCAGTACGGATGTCTAAGAGGCTCACAATGTCATCGTATATCATGTCCACGATGCTGGTGATGGTATCCCGGTCCAGACGGTACAGGGTGTGTATCTGCTCAGGGGTTAGGTTGAATGGACTGGCTCGAATCCTGGGGATTGGTGGATGCCTCTGTGGTATTACTAGGTGCACTGGTGGGGCTTGCTGGGCCTGTCTAGCCCTCCTCCTCCTCCTGCGTCTCCTCTGTGCTGTCTGTTGTTGTTGGTGCTGCAATGCAATCATGTCCTCCAGCCCATGTAATGCTGCTACTATTGGAACCATCTTGATGTGGGAAGGGGCGTGGGAAGGGGTGTTGTGTGCTCCTTTTGTGCTGCCACACTCTCCATTGCCTCCACCTGTGCTGATTGTGGCCACCTGTGGCAGGTGGGAACACTGCTCATGTCTCTTAACGGGTGGTTCACGATGCCGGTATTTTCGCCATGCCGGTATGGGCTTTTTGAGCCAATTCCATGCCGTCATATTGAGCATCAGCATGAGGGGTCACGCGCCCGCGGACTAGCTGCTATTAGTGGAACCGTTCTTAGCGGTGCCGCTAATAGCGGTTATCCGGGTCTTAATTGGCGAGGGTATTTAGCGATACCGGTAATCCCTTACCGGTATCGTTAATCCCTTACCGCCATCCGTGTAATGAGGCCCCATGAATTACAAGTTTGACAGAATAAGACCACATTCTTTCATTAAAAAAAAAAAACGAATAACATGGCAGGTACTAAACACACAAAAAGCACACTAAATGCATTCTTCCAGGCCCTTGGCAAGTCTTCTAAATCAAACTCAGCTATTGCCAGTGGAGTAACTTTGCTGAAAATGTTGGGGGGACATGACATCTGAACAAAAAGGTGCCCCAGCCAAATGAATGGGGACAAAATGGTGTGCCATGAACGTTGGGGGGACAAACACCCCTGTCCCCCCATAAAATTACGCCCATGGCTATTGCTAATCCGAATGTCGCTATGCACACACAATTAGCACTCAGTACGGCTGCTATTGGCAATCCACCGCCAGCCCCTCCTGCTCTGACGACGCTTGTCCCAGCACAGCAATGTGCCTCCCTTTCACCTCTTAGTCATCTCGTCCATTCTATTCAGCAGGATAAGGACGCAGCACAAGAGGCCTGTCAGGCTCCAACGGGCAACAAAGATGTTTCCTCTCTCCTCTCTGCCCTCATTTTTTGCATTTTCAGACAGGTTGCCTCGCAGCCTTGTAGGCCAGTCTATTCAGGGGTCCGGAGGGGATCGCACAAGCGCCTAGGTAGGTCTTAATGGCCAAGAAAGCGGTCTCCTTTTGTCTCACTGCCTCGGTAGCCTCATCTTCAGACACTTCCCTCTCTCAAGTCGTGATGGAGGAGTTGAAACTTAGAGTTGATGCATACCTGGCTTTGCGCTTGGCAAAATCACACAATAAGAGTGTTGACACTCAGGCTGTAGCTTGTGACTCTATGTGCTCTTTTTCAGATCCTAGCTCCATGAACACACTGGAAACAACTTCCCGTGCCAAGCCTGTTTCATGGGTGGAGGATAGTCTGGTGCGCTCTAATCAAAAGGTGATCTCAGATTCATCCAGTATGAGATGGACTCCACGCAAATCTCCCTCCCAGCCATCATCTAGACACTTGCATCCGCAGCAACCCATTTTCCATTCCTTCATCTTGAAGTGCAGGGAAGGGATCTTTCCAGCATATGACCTAAATCGACGCAGTGTTTTGAATATTTCTGGTGATGTAGGAGATCTACAAGATATCTCCACAAATGAAATGATATTGATCAAATTGAGTTTATCTCAGAATTTACAGGCTCTGTAGTGAGATTGTGGATTCCCTCTGGGGTGGTTTGGAACTCCATCTGGCGTTGTAAAATGCAATTATTTGACATGGGATTTCTCTTAGCACAAGATCCGGAGCACACACCAACTACATCACAAATGGTTAAGCCTAAACTTAACATCTATCAGGGCTCACACACCATGGAAGGCGGAGTTGTTCCTGTCACTCCTCTCCTGCGCAATTAACCATCAACCACAGTTGCAGTACCCACCTTGAAAATTGCGAGCTGGAACACCCGAGGTCATGCTCACTTACAGATATCTATAAAAAAAAAAATCTGCCCTGCTTGTACCATATTATAGCCTTACAAGAAACCTGGCTGACAATAACACCCATATGGGATGGCTATGACCTTGTTTTGCTTCCAGCTATCCCAAGCAGGGGAAGACCATCTTCAGAATCAGTAGCAAAGATCGGACCATGGCTATGTTGAACATATATCGCAACATCTCATCTATGACAGATGATGCATTCTATGTTGTCCTGGCCAAAATTCTTGACATGATACTAGTAAATCCGCATGTAGCACACACTACAATATTGGATGATCTAAACCGAGACTGCTGGAACAAGAAGCGCATAAATCAAGAGGTTCGCAGGTGATCCGCTTTTATGCATGAGCGTAATTTTCACATGGTCAATGGAGCAGTCTTAGGTGACTCCCCCCCTCAACATACGTGGCAACGAGGCTTAAGAACAAGCACCATTCACTATATTTATGTTGCTAAAAGCCTGTTTCAGAGTGTTAAACAATTGGTCATGTGTGACCACACTTACAGTGATCATAGGCTACTCGCCTTAGACATCGCTTGGTATATGCCACAGGTCAAAAAATCTTTTATCTCCTCCGAGCTCATAATTAACCCAGCAAGAACCTGTCTGCGATGGAACGTGACCTCTCTGTTCGCCTTCAGGAGTATAATAAAACAAAACAAAAATTTCAGAACTATTAAGTCCATTTGTCAAGACTATAATCATTACTTTCCATAATAGAGTGCGAAATCAACATGTATTTGACCCTGAAATTATACGTACTAGAGTTGAGTACAGGAACACAAAGAAAGCGCTCTTGGCCTCTAATCGCCTGTCTCATTGGCAAGATCTCAAAACTGCCAAATGCAGGAATAAAAACTGGTTAAGGAGCAGAAAGGCATTTATATTTCAACAAGACAGCAAAGCCATGGCAAGTGCGATGGCTAACAAAAAACTCAGCAGGAATGTGGCAACTAATACACAACCACACCTGTAACCAACAGGGAGATTCGCAAATCAATGGTGTACATGAGCTATGCTGGGTTAAACACTTTTCTGACTTATATGCTGATGCTGAATATGCCAGGAACTAATATGAGCTATTGTCAACACAATCATGGCATATAGATTTTTCACCTACCACCATCCAAGATCTGATAATGAAGGCTAGCTCCGCTAGGGCTGCAGGCCCAGATGGGTTATCCAACATGATGTTTAAAGCTAATCCCAACGAGTGACCCCTCATTCTGGATAACTTTTTTCATGAAATAGTAAGATTATGCACAATTCCACCATCCTGGAAAACTTCAATTATCATCACCATTTTTAAAAAGGGTGACCGCTGTATTCCTTCCAACTAACACTCAATCGCGTTATTGGACGCGCCAGGCAAGATCTTCACCAAACGGATTTTGCACGATTTTAATGCGTGGACGTTGAAATTCCATCAGCGTGACCCTCACCAAACAGGCTTTGTGGCTGGCATGGGAACCAATATCAACCTGTTTGCCCTTAATGTTATTAAAGCACAATGCCAAACGCAAAAACAACAAGTCTTTTTTACATTTGTAGATCTTCATGCTTCCTTTGACTCGGTTAGCCGCCTGATTTTATTGCACAAAGTTACACAGAAATCAGTGCCCGTCTACATTGTATGATGTAATACATGCTTTGCACACAAACACATCTATTCGAATTCGTCTTTCCATGGATGGTTTACTCTCAGACAACATCGATACTGCGCGAGGACTGAAACAAGGGTGCCTGTTGGCGTCTGCTATATTTAATTATTTTATAGATGATCTCAGATGCGCATTTGCAAATGTAACTTCAGACTCACCAAAATGTAACAACCACCCCATACAAACATTAATGTATGTGGACGATCTTGTCCTCATTTCAAAAAACGCCTGTTAGATGGCTTCCATGGTTACATACAACTTAACGAATTGAAAATCAATACTGCAAAAATGCAGAACGTCTTATATTCCCCAAGGAGATGTGGGACGTTGGCCACCTATGGAGCATTAACCAGTCTTTGTTGAAGGTAGTTCCACACTATACTTATCTTGGGATGATGTTTGAGGGTAAAACACATGCTAGGGGCCATTTAGACCGAGTGGAGGTCAAACTTGCCACAGCCAGGCTCGCATCATCACGTATAAATATGGGACATTTTCCATCAAGCCCATTGGCACTTCTGGAATATAAAGATAGTGCCCTGTCTGCTATATGGTTTGGAAACCCTGCCCAGTAATTTCCAATTTGTTAAATGGGAAGCTACATTCTGGCGACAGTTATTACATCTGCCTCCATGCATTCCAGCTGCCTGGATTAGATATGAGCTGGGGCTGGTTTCCCCCCAAGCACTCTATAATTGGCGGTTATGTGCAATGTTCAGGAAATGTCTACTTTCCGCAGAACTTCTCAGTGAAACATGTTTTTGTAAGGGGTGGTTATCGAAAGTCTATCAAATTTTAGCCAATGCTGATGTATCTCTAGATGTGTTGCTTAATAATCCTGACAAAGCTAAAATGAAAATATTTCAGGGAGACTGGATTAAGACAAGAGGAAGTTGTTTACAATATAGGGGGCGGGGGTGACGTGATTCGGTTCCTTCCAAAAAAAGTTTGCAACCTGCCGCAATATCTAGTGCGATCCCCTTCACAGAAATATCGTGCTGGCATACTGCGTTTGCGATTTAAACTGTGGACTACCAGTGACACTCAAGCTAAACTCAAGCTAAACGCAATCTTCTCTTGGAACAGGATAATTTCTGCCGGTTTTGCTTGAATCGTGACACACGAGAAACCTTAGTTCATCTAATCACTCAATGTGTTGAACTGCATCCTTTGAGATAGATCCTTTTTTCAAGACACTCCAAAGTTTTAGGCACTTTAGAGCCAAAAGAATGTTGGTCTATAATTTTAGGTTCTTTTAATATGGCAATACAAATTGCAACCATCAACTTCTTATCAAGTTTAAAATTGGAAGTTTGCGAGGACTAAATATATGCAAAACTCCATAATTAAGAAATGTTTTAAACTCACCATGTAACCATTTGTTGATTTGTTTTTAGTAATGTGATTTGACAACCTGGGTGCCGTTTTATGTTGGGGTGGCACCCCTAAATAGAAGAGATTGTGTAATCTGGTTTCTTTTTGCAAAGTTTTGCAAAGTTTTGACATTTTAGTTCTCGTCAGGAAAAAGTTGTTTTTGTCTGCACTGTTTGCAGTTTGTTTTAACATTGTTTCTTTCTTTTTATGGGCCCTCATTCCAACCCAGGCATTAAGGGTTTAACGGGGCCGTCGGTGCCATTAACCCTTAACGCCTGATTTCCATCTTAACGCCTGCTTTTAGCAGGCATTAAGTACCAAGGCGCTAAGCGTCCTTGGCGCTAATTACGGCACCGTAATTTACGGTGCCGTAATTAGCGCCTTCCCCACTCCCATTATGCCCTATAGGGCAAAAATGGGAATGAGGAAGGGTAAATGGGGATTGGGGATTTATCCCCAATCCCACTCACCTTGGAATGGGGCGGTAAATCCGCCATCCACCATGGTGTAAACATAGTTTACACCATGGTGGTAAAGTAGGGAACTTACCACCTGGGTATCTATTTCGAGATCTGTTATGTTGTGGATGTTTGAAAGGTTGATATATTTCAGCCAATGCAAATAAACTAAACTATCTCTTGCCAAGAATATCACGTTGGTGCCAAACTAAAGATACAATCGAGCATGCATGTTTTGAAAACTGCAAAATTGAAAACTGTCCAGCCAGAAAACCTTTCTTTCACACGTACCAATCTATGCATCCTGGATAAATCACTCTACTTAAATTGATTTCCTGGAAAGTCCCTGGGCACTTGAAACTTGCAGTGGTCTCCTCATTACTTAAAAATCCCACCTTGGCCTGAGCGATACAGCTAATTAGCGGGTCATTTCTCAGCTGCCTTACCTCAGTAAATTGTTGGGAGGCAAAGGCAACAATCCAGCTTCAACATTTTGAGAAGACGGCAGGAAGCCTTGATGAAGGACAAGCTGGTTTTAGACCAGGCTGAAACACACAATCTGTGCTTGAGGCCCCACTGGATATTCTTAGATAATGGGTAGATACATGAAAAACTAGTGCCATGGTTTCATTAGACCTCTCTGCACCTTTCGATACCATGGACCTTGAAATTCTGCTGGCGCACTTGCTTTAGTTGGGCATCAGGGGCAACACTTGCAATTGGCTCCAGTCATTTTTGAGGAGCTGAAATCCCAGGGCGCCTCACTTAGGCCTCAGCTGTTTAATCTCTACACGAACCCATTGGCAGAGTTAATTCGTGGGGAATGAATAGCTGATCCTTCACTTAGACAACTCTAAGGATTCTGCAATAGAAGTCTTTAAATATTACCCAGAACAGGATGGATACGAATCACCTCCAGCTAAATGTCCAGGAAACAGACATCTTAATCTGCCAAGAAAAGGCTGCTCAGTCTTCAATCTTTGGGCCAACAGTGTCTTTCAGCACAACTAGGAGAGACTAGCTTTGGTGCAATAGTTACTGGCCCCCATCACTTGGTCCATGTACACCACCAGCTAAAACCATTCACAATTTAGGTATTTGGAAAGATTCAGACTTTTCTACAGCCTCAAAGAGAAGCACACTTCCAAGCGGCTGCTTTTTCCAGTTGAGGAGCCTTAAAGGATTTCTGGACTGTTTTGCATTGCCTGAAAAAGTTCAAGTGATGAATGCTTGTATAGCCAGCCGCCTAGACTACAGTAACTCAGCCTTCCCAAAAAAACACTGGCAAAACTTCAATGTAACCAGAATGCGTCGGCAAGACTGCCATTTCGCCAGAGTTGACGTGACCACATTTCCTCTCCCACTTGTGAGTTACATTGGTTACCACTATCAAAACAAGTACAATTCAAAGCTGTGAAAGCACCAGACACTATATATACCAAATCACCACCTTAGATCTGCTGGTCTACGGACAGCAGCAAAGATCATTTATCAAAAACGGGGTGGGTGCTCGTTTTTCTGCTCAGGTAGGAAAGTTATTTAACACCCTGTCGTTTCTACTCGGCCTTCTTGAAGACCATGTTGAATTCAGGGAAAAAGTGAAAACATACTTGTTTCCTAGGTAACACCAAGTTTGCTAGCCCCTGACTCATTTGGACTTGTAAGGTGCTCTATGACGATATTCTGTCCCATGAAGCTCCTCCGGTGGGGAGGAGCTTGCTCATTATACATGCATCTACATAGACATCTTCATCTTTACGTATTTCCTTTGGCTGCCAGGACTGGGATCACTAAGAAGTGAGTCTGTTAAACGTGCATTACAGAAGAAGCAGCACATATGCATAGTAAATTAAACTACAGTATTTGCTCCAAAGACAATTCAAATATTGATCATTTATAATGTGCACTGAGCTTTTGGCCCTTTAGTAACAGGCATTCAATGGAGGGGATTGCACAATAACTCTGACTCCAAATAATCAAACCAACTCAGGAAGATGGCAAAGAGTCTGTTTTATTAACAATTATCTAAAGCAGGGAGTTTACAACAGACATCAATGGACGTTTGCTCAGCTCTCAATGATTTTCTCATAAAAATAGACTTTATACAAAATATTTGTTAGAGGTGACATCATACTACGTGACAAATAAGAAAAACTTACAAGAGATTGTAATTGGTTCAAGGGGAACATCTAAGTATACTTTCTATAGGGACTAGGATTGTGATTGCCTGTCAGGTGGACAATTTATACCCACCTCTAAAGCATGTCATCTTCAATACTATTAAGTACACAGTTTTTCATTGGTCTTCAAACTATAAGGCCCTTCATTATACGGCCCTCTACAATTGGTTGGCACACTTGTGCCATGTCTGAAACAT
The DNA here is from genome assembly GCF_040938575.1 of Ambystoma mexicanum. Classification (NCBI taxonomy): domain Eukaryota; kingdom Metazoa; phylum Chordata; class Amphibia; order Caudata; family Ambystomatidae; genus Ambystoma; species Ambystoma mexicanum. The sequence continues at coordinate 133,615,018 of NC_090934.1, read as the reverse complement.
TCGGTTCACTTAGCAGCACGTAAGCCTAGACCCAGGTGCCAGGAAGTGGACTTAACTTTACCTCCCCACCCAATTAGTCCAGTATCTCTCATCACCGATGCATTCTGCCATGAAGATTGTCTTTGAACTTGGCTTAGCATAGTATTGTTGTCTCTGGGAATATATGGATGTGCAGGTACTCACTATCTTTGTTCTCTGACTCCAAGCTCAACTCTATTTCCATCCACGTGACAGGATACCACGATTTGGTCCATTTCGCAGCATTTTAAATGTCTTAAATGAATAAAACTTGGCACACTCTGTGTTCTTTCTTCGCAACTTATTAAGGGGTGATTCATCCTTCGCACGTTCACTGCTTTCAAGAATAGATAACCAACCTTGGCTACTTCAGTTTTGATACCAGACCAGACAGCCTCACCATGCGCTTCCACGATCTCAGCTTATTCTTGCCGCAACACAATTCTCTGCCTTTCTTTTCCATGGGTCCTGGCTTACTAAAATTCATTGCACCGATGCCCAGCTCCGATACCATGGTGGCTTCGCCTGCAGTCTATTCACTACGTATAGCCAGCTTCTATGATGATTTGGTCTACTTGCATTTCAGCGTTGGTACAATTATTGAACGGTTGATTTTCTCCAGCACTTCGCACACGCACAATCTTCTTTTCGCATATGAAAGTTTACTTGATTTTTAACTGCGGCATCAGTTTCTGTAAGATCCATGCATTCTTTTCAGCCAGTATTCTCAGGGCATCACACATGTTTTTCTGATGTCACTATCTTCTCTCTCTGCTACTTTTCATATTCCTTCACAGAATTCTTCCCTCAGATTGTCGTCTCTTCAGGGATACATTCGATAGGGTTTTCTCAGTGGATACCTTCTTTCGAATATTCGCTGCGGTATTGCCACAATTGCTGGTGTCACAATCTCAGGCTTCCAACATATAGGTAGGAGATGGGATTACCTGAAGAGGCATGCAGCTGCTCTTCTACAACACACCATACCTCAAGTAACCCTTCACTTGCTCATTGCTCATTGCTCTTTCACTTATGTGACATGTTTCTCTCCTAACAGAAACGTGAAATAGATGAAGTACTGAACTGTTTGGGGGCAAAAGAGTTTGCTTGGGCATTTTTCTTCACTGCACAATGAGAATGCCAAGACAATTTTATTTATTTTGCTCTCCCCTGGGCTAGAGGCAGTGGCAATGGGTTCTCTATATACTACCAGGTTTGTTAATTAGCCGGTGGGAGATCACACAGGTCTTGGACAAGAGGTTTGCTTGCCTAGATATGTGTCTTTCCATCTACCACAAGGTGCTTTTGTTTTTGTTTTCAATCTAACACCATCCAGGACATGTGGGTGTTGGCTGTTGGTACCTTTTGTGTCTGCACCCTTAGGTTTTAAGGCTACTTTAAATGGGGCACAATAATCAGCTCCCGGTCTATTGAAATAATGACTACAAGTAGCTGACCTTTTCATGCAGTGTGTTTAAGTATTGAAAGAAGGGTTGAGTTCCATTCAGGATGAAGATAAAGCTATTATCCCTTCTTGACGTACATTTGATATATTTGTTAGGTCGGTTTATATCACGATTTGTGTTCTATATCCCTTTGTCAACATGATTTTTTTTCAAAGTCATTTTTACTGACAAAATTACAATGAAAAAACTACAAAGACTGTACGCTGAAGCACAATGCTTAGACAGGAGTGTGGTCCAAGCATTGTGCATCACAGTGGTAGAATAAGGGCACCACTAATCCTAATGAGCTAGGCTGTTTGGCTGATCAGTGTTTGTCGGTTCAATGTGAAGAGAGACAACATGTGGCCCATTGAGAGTTGTCTAACTAACAGTGAGCACTAGACACTAATGCAAACATTTTAGATGGGACCTTGTTTTTGGGGCCCCCCACCAATCTCGCCCTTTTACTAAGCTATTATGCTTTCCCTAACCCCCTTCCACCCCTTTTTATACTCCTTACCCACTCCTCCCCCTATATATTTTCATTAGCGTTTTCATAGTATATTTGTCGGCAAATATTGCTTCGATAAAATCATGTTGGAAAACCAAAACAATACCGTGATTTGTGTACTTTAAGTCATCCTTTGGTAATAGAACATTAATGTATCTTGTTCGCCCCTGTCACACCTGAAGAAGTTACCAGAGTTGTCCCCTCCATGAAGGTCTCTTCCAAACAGGTTTCCCCTTGCTCATCCAGAACCATCAAGCACAAAATTGGCTCTCTTGCCCCCGCCCTCGCTGATTTATGCAACCACTCATTTGCTATTGGATCTTTCCCCTCCTCCTTCAGCACTCCCTGGTGTGGCCCCTCCTGAAAAAACCTTCAGCAGATCCTACCTGTCCAGCCAATTACCACCCTATTTCCATCACCCCCTTCCTGGGCAAACTGCTGGAGAGATTGGCTTTTCCCCAACTCAACTCGCACACTGAACTTGTTGGTGGTCTCCACAACCATCAATCTAGATTCTGAGCATCCAGAGGCGCAGAAATTACTCTTCTGAACACCTGTCAAGAACTGCTCGCATCTCTGTACTCCAACTCCTTAGCTGTCCTCATCCTAGTCAATCTCTTCTCTGCCTTTGACACGATCAACCACTCCATCGTCATACAAATGCTCAACAATACCCTCGGTATCTTGGAACGGGCACTGGACTGGCTGACCTCCTTCCTAACTGACAACACTTCACAAGTCATCCTGGACACATTCTCCTCTTATACTTCCTTCTCCATCTCTTGTGTACCCCAGGTTTCTATCCTCTCCCCTTTGTTCTTTAACATCTACCTTGCTCAGCTGGTACGCCTCCTCTCCTCCTTCTCTTCCAACTTCCAGTGTTATGCAGACAACACACAACTCTTTTTCAAACTTCCTGCTGACCCTCTTGCACCTTCCATCATCCCTGACTGCCTATCTGCCATCCAGTCCTGGTGCACTTGCAATTCATCTCTGCCGCAATGCCAGCAAAACAGAGATCCTTCCCATTGAGACCCTTGCTCCCTCCTTCTAGCACCTCAATCTTGTCTTCCTCCATGGGCTTTCTCCGCCTCCTTCTCCTGTAACCAGAAACCTTGGAGTGATCTTCGACTACTCTCTCTCCTTCCTCCCTCACACTCTGGACATTGCCAAGAAGGTCCACTTTCAGCTCTTTCTTCTCAAAGGAATTGTACCTTTTCTCACTTTCCCCCAGAAGTTACCCAAGTCCTGGTTCTCTCTAGGCTTGAATATTGCAAGAGCCTCCTCCTGAATCTTCCTTCCTCCACTCTACGAGCCCTACAGCTAATCCAAAATAAGGCAGCAGGACTTATCCCTGGCCTTAAGCCCAGGGACCGCATCTCTCCTGCCCTAAAAAGACTTCACTGGCTCCCATTGCTGCACAGATTAAATAAAAATCCCTCTGCATCATCCACAAGGCTGTCTGGGGCCAGAGACCATTCTATCTCCAACTCTCTCTTACTAAATACTCTCCTTCTAGACCTCTACATTCCACTGCCACTAACTCTGTGTGTGTAAAGCGTTTTGCTAAACAGAGGGTAGGTGGTCAATCGCTTTGCTCAGCGGGCTTCCTCCTATGGAATAGCCTCCCCCTACGTCTTGAGCAGGACTTTCATATATTCCAGCAGCTCCTGAAGACTTTCCTCTTTACCTTCTCCTTCCATTCTTCTCTCCTCTGCTAATCTCACAGTTGCTGTGATTGGTGTCCTGGGCCCTTATGCATCCTTGGGCCCCTGACCTCCCACACCCAATCGCCCCAGCTTCTGTCTATACTCGGCACTTGCCTTGACACACCCTCCGCTCCGCACTTTCCATCCAACGCGGCTCCAGGCTGTGTAGCACTTACCATACCTTGCAACTCATCTGTGGCTCGCCGATGAGCACGGACAACCTTCCACCTGCCCCCACTGCCGTCTTCCTTGCTGCACTTGCACGTTCTGAATAACCGCAAGACATAGTAGGTCCGTCCTTTTTTCCCTCCGTTATTTTTAATGTGTTTCATTCCCATGTTCACTCCCTATTGCCCTGTGGGCGCTTTGTAACAGAAACGACTTACTGTATAAGCGCCTAATAAGCAAACAATAAATATATAAATAAAGGTACTCTCTTTTTTCCTATATGGTATTGAAATAAGATGTCAATACAAAGATTGAATGCATGTGGAGGAAAGACCCGGTGAGAGTTTTTAAATGATACAATAAATTTACCAGTATAGGCAATTTGGTTTGAAGTGGGGTTAACCTCTCTTTACATGATGGAAATGCTCAGAAGGACACCATTTTATATTAGAATTCTGAAAGGTGCGTAGCTAATTCTTTGTGGGCCTTGTTTAGAGACTTGTATTATGCTGGCAGATGCCGATTAATTGTGGGTTACATGACAGACTACTAAATGTGTGCAACTCAATTCGGTATTAATCATGAAGACATATTGCGTTAGGCTGACTTATGAAATAAACGAAATAAACGTCCTTGCCATGACTGGGCTGACAAATATACATGCCTTGAAGGCAAACAATCCCTATTGCAATATATTAATTGTTCATTGAAATGTGCTGTTGTTCAATCTTATTTAAAACGATGGAAAAGAGTAAATGCTCTTTCGTCTTAGTTTGATGAGTACAAAATACTTGGAGCTCACCAGGAGTTAGAGATTCCAGGGTTTGCTGATTGGGTAAAAAAACCTGATTGCATCAAAACTCTTAAACATCTTTGCATCTTTTGGAAATTCCTACATGATTGAAGACACTTGTATTTTTAGTCACTTTGTTCATAATCCTGTGGTGTCCAGATATATTTTCGAAAAAATAGTTTCTACATACAAAAGTTTTTAATACAAAGTTTCGAAAAAACGAATTGCGAAAGCATTTTTTTTCATATTACAGGTTTTATTTTAGTTTCGTATTGAAAAAAAATGTGTTTTAAAAAGAGAACGGGGGATGGGGGATCCTCCCATTAAAATCTTTTTTAAAAAAAAATGCATTCAAAACTTTTTTTTCCGATACTTTTGTGTCGAAACCTTTGTATGTAGAAACTTTAACTGTTGGAAAAATCACTATAAACCAATCCTGTTATGTTATGTTGGAAAATAACACAATTTCCACTATAAGGATGTAAGGAAGTCAACTTATTTTTGCTGATCATAGGTCTTGTATACAGATTTTTACACTTTTACCATATAATGATTAAAATGTAATTTTTATTTATTTATATTTCTGTAAGGTTTGCTATAAACCAAAACACAATAAAATAAAATGAAATAAACAAACTAGTGTGCAGTACAGCCTACAAAAATAAATAAGGGGCGGCACAATTGTGTATAGATGCTGGAATAGGGGGATAACGCATTACCAACCCTCTGGCCTCTGCAACAGTTTGGAGGATTGGTGGCAGCTTCCTATTGACCTTGATATCAACCAGTGGCGTTGCCAGGAATCAAATTTAGGAGGGGCACAGAGGAGGCCAAAGACAAAAGTAGGGGGGCACAGACAAAAGTAAGGGGAGAACATAGTCACTGCTCGTCTAAGGTAGGGGGGGCACAAGGGGAGCACAGGGTTTCACAGGGGGGCCCTGGCCCCCCCAGACACCCTCCTAGCGACGCCACTGATATCAACAGTGGTACACTACAGTGCACATACATCGGGTGAGACACTATGTGCTATGTCTATTACATTCTGGGTACAGCTTACATGAACCCACAGAAAGCAGGAGAGTGAAATTGTGGCCTGATATGCCAAAGAATATGTTTTGTACTGACACTTGCACAATGGCATAGAATTGTGCCTTTGCTGCATGAAGCTGCGCCTGAATGGTGGGCAGCGAGGTGTGTCGATAGACATGCCTCATGAAGGCATCCAACACTTGCGCCAGCACTATTGAGAATGGTGGCTGGTGCATGCCGCATCCCCACAGTCTGTTGGATTGCGCCTGTGGTGCAGAAGTGGAGGATGGACACCAACTTCCGCACGGGTGGGATGTCAGTTCTGATGTCTGTGGCCCTCTGGAGATCCGCCTCTTTCAGGGTCAGCAGGACTGCTATGGTGTTCTGATCCGAGCGATACAGCGAGACCAATTGTCCAACAGTCAGAGCCAAGGGGGACGGGTGACATGTGGTATTGCCGGCCTACGCAACACGTCTCCTCCGTCTTTGTGCTGCCTGTATCGTTCCATGTAGTGGTCTTGATGCTGCTGGAGCTCAATGAACAGCATCAGGTGTGGGTGCCATAATTTACATCTGGTTGTGGCTGCATGTTGCTTGGAAGTGTGTTTGGGGTAGGTGTGGCTTTACATTTGCTTTTGGGGGCTATTATTGGCACCTGTGATTGATTCCCATAACCCACATGCTTTTACCTCCAACTTTCAGCTGGAGGTAACTGCAATGCATTTTTGGTGGAATTACTGCCTATTTTTGGTGATATTTCGGCAGTATTTCCACGTGTGAGTTAGCTTTTATGTTTCTGGTGGTAATTATGTCTTCAGAATAACCGCCAGAGGTTATTCTGCCACTTGTTGGTATAATTACCATCAGTGGTAATCTTCTGGGCTATTTCTGTCAGTGGGATTAGCACCAATCTTTGGTGACCCGTAATTCAGCATGGTAGTCGATGTGGCAGTAACATATTTCTGCAACTTTTACCACTTTCCACCAGACTCGTAATGATGACTGTAGTGTTGTGCAGTTGACATATGCTAGAGCTCCTGTCAAATACATAATCTTCAGTGCATAGAGTATACAGTGCATGGCGTAGTAACTCCCTCTCCCATTTTCACAGTGCTTTGAAGTCCTCAACACCACTGTTGCACTTCCTCCCTAAAACAGCTACAAAGTCTGTACGCTGAAGCACAATGCTTAGACAGGAGTGTGGTCCAAGCATTGTGCGTCACAGTGGTAGAATAAGGGCACCACTAATCCTAATGAGCGAGGCTGTTTGGCTGATCAGTGTTTGTCGGTTCAATGTGAAGAGAGACAACATGTGGCCCATTGAGAGTTGTCTAACTAACAGTGAGCACTAGACACTAATGCAAACATTTTAGATGGGACCTTGTGCGGTCTGAACTTGGTATTCTTTGCATTATGGGTTATGCTGGCCTGGAGGCCTATGCCAATAACAAGGGGGGTCCTGGGAAACTCTCTGCCAGACATGAGTCCTGGTTACAAGAGCCTTACCCAGAGTCTTTAGCTCACTATCTTTCACAGAGGAGAAATATCCCAATCAGATCAATATTTGTCCTGCCCTGGGGCAGTCCAGCACTGAAATGCTAGGCAATTCTCCTCTGAACAAGAGTACCAACAGCAACCCCAGACACGTGTTTCAGTCTGGTTGAACCTCATCAGTAGGGTGTAGCTGTGCCTCTCTAAGAATAGTGAGCAAGGGGTCCACGTCTGGATTCCCCTAGTAATTTAGGGTGAAACCCAAAGTTACTTGAAATATGCAAATAACAAGGGGGGTCCTGGGAAACTCGCTGCCAGACATGAGTCCTGGTTACAAGAGCTTTACCCAGAGTCTTTAGCTCACTATCTTTCACAGAGGAGAAATAACTCAATCATATCAATCTTTGTCCGGCCCTGGGGCAGTCCAGCACCAAAATGCTAGGAAATTCACCTTTGAACAAGAGTACCAACAGCAACCCCAGACATGTGTTTCAGTCTGGTTGAACCTCATCAGTAGGGTGTAGCTGTGCCTCTTTAAGAATAGTGAGCAAGGGGTCCACACCTGGATTCCCCAAGTAACTTAGGGTGTGACCCAAAGTAACTTGAAATATGCAAATAACAAGGGGGGTCTTGGGAAACTCTCTGCCAGACATGAGTCCTGGTTACAAGAGCCTTACCCAGAGTCTTTAGCTCACTATTTTTCACAGAGGAGAAATATCCCAATCATATCAATCTTTGTCCTGCCCTGGGGCAGTCCAGCACCAAAATGCTAGGCAATTCTCCTCTGAACAAGAGTACCAACAGCAACCCCAGACACGTGTTTTGGTCTGGTTGAACCTCATCAGTAGGGTGTAGCTGTGCCTATGCCTCCAGAAGAGAATGGGTACAATAAGTGTTAAGGTAATGAGAGGTTATCTCTACTTGACCAAGATGGTGATATGTGGCTCTTGTTCTGTACACGTGTACAGAAAGGTGGCACTGTTTAACAACCACCAGAGATCCTCTTTGGTACATTACAACTGGATGAAGACTCAACATAATGATTTATGTATTATTTCTAATTTTGTGGCAAACATGTTGTAGCAGAAAGTCTGCATTTCAAATACATTACAATAGTTGTCCATCCAAGGTGAAAGGCAGGGAGGTTGCAAGGTATAGTACAAACATGTTATCCAGGATCACAAGCTTGTCATGGACATTCTGTTCAATTATCATGGGAGGTACCTTGTTTTCACATTGCCATTTGTTCTGCAGCAAATGTTCTTGGACAATACCCCCTACCATATCTTTTTGACCTAATGCAGAGATCCAGACTGGTTCATGCATTTTTGAATAATCATTTTTGATCAGATATAGGTCTGGAGACTCAGGTAGTGTCCTGGTACAATAGAGCACAGTTCTCCATGAAAGCGTGCTCTAGCACCTTGAAGCGTCTTCTTGGACAAGTTCAAGATGGTGACTCTTTCTCAGATCCTTCAGGCTCTCCAACTCCAAGATTGGTTGGTATCATTGGACCTTCAGGATGCTTACTTTCATGTTCCAATCCATCCAAAGCACAGAACCAATGATGGGATAACCAATAATGATCCTAGACCAAATAATCAGACACACCAAAGAAAGATGGTGAAACACTGCTTTAATCTCAATGAAAGAAAGCAGAGAGGGTTTATATAGTTTTACGTATGCCATTCGTGATGCCATCGTATGAGGCATTTCACAAAAACCTAATACCAGGAGGGATTGGATTAGGGGAACATATCAACTTTTAAAATAACGTAGATGTTAATATTTTATTGGCTGCTCCTTGTCTGTAGGACACACCCTGAGCTACCTCTACGCTTGTCACATACTGATTATAGCAGAGAATATGGCAGCGGGCTAATAACTGCAACATTGTACATGAAAGTGCAAGGCAGGCCTTTTAATTGGTTGATTCAAAATATATATATAGGGGTAACCTGTACTAGATCTCTGGTCCTTCAGGTAAGTAAACAAGGAATATAGCACAATGAACCAGTAGATTGAGGATGACAGGATTCTCTAATTCTATTCGTTTTTACACAATGTTCGTCCAGCAATACAAAAATATATATGTATATGTACATCATTGTTATTCTACAATACATTTCAATACCATTAAAACACTTTCTAAACCAATTTTATACAATTTTGGGCTCACAAAATGTCTCTGTCATTCATTCACACTCACTCTCAAATACACAACACCGCTCCAATTTATTTGTGTAAATGCAATCTTACATTACACCATATTTAAGACAAATATTTTAGCATATTCAGACCTTTTCTTTAATGCAGGTGTCATTATCCGTTTGTTATTGTTACAAAACGTCTTTTTGGTCGACACGTGTTTTGGTCATATATTCTGGGCACTACCAATCTTGCCCATTTGTTGTTTTAGACCTTCATCAGGACGTAAAGCGAAGATCTTGTTATGTCTTGCCTCTTATGGACTGGAGTGAGCCCCATCATCTACAAAAACATATAATAAAATCTATAAAACCTATCATGATCTCTTGTCATCCTCATTTATTTATATACACTTTTATTGTGACATTGCAACTCTCTACATAGTAGCATACATCTTACTCACCTCCGTGTATAATATTCAGAGATATGGAATATGTAATGGGATCAATCCCTCGCAGGAACCTTAGATCTAACCTATCAGTATGGTCCTGTGAAATCGAAAACAGGGATCACCAGTTAATAGATCATCAGATTCAACCTCGACCTCAAAACAGAGTGTTACATTCTAGGTACATAACTTGAATAGTTACTTACAATTATTTAATAGGACACCATTTTCACATCCAATTGTAGTTCTCCTCTGGATAAATATTATTATTCTCATCCAGCAACATGTATGTTGATTCGGTTCATATCTCCTACAAACAAACAAATACACTTCAGACCCATTATCTATTTTATTGCATACCTATATCCACATCTTGGACATATCGCACTTACGCTATTAAAGGTGATAGTTCTATGAATTCCTTTAGCCGGACTTAGTTTTTCAACTTCCTCTCTCAATTCTCTTTTATCCTTAGTTGTTTATTTCTTTTTCTATTTTATTTGGCACTCAGTGTGCTTATAGGCTGCAAACAAAGACAACTCACATGAGTCTCATGGGATCTGCAACGCATAATCCTCAGCACATGGAGGAGCCCCTATTCCAGATCATAGGTGGTTCCCTACGAATGTGGACATCATTACCCAACTCGGAGAAATATCATGAATCTCTTATAAACACATGGCATAGTTGTACTGTCCAGTATGGGAACGTTTAGTCTTCATATCCCGAATTAGCAGCACTGGGGAAATTGGAGAGTTGTTGTGTATATGGGAGTGTGAGTGTGAATGAATGACGGAGAAATTATGTGAGCCCAAAATTGTATAAAACTGGTTCAGAAAGTGTTTAATGGTATTGAAATGTATTGTAGAATTACAATGATGTACATATACATATATATTTTTGTACTGATGGAAATAAATTGTGTAAAAACAAATAGAATTAGAGAATCCTGTCATCCTCAATCTACTGGTTATTTATTTATTTATTACATTTATATAGCGCACAGGCAGCCCAGACGCATTGTGGCGCTTTTACTTGTAAGAGACCTTAGTTACAGGTACAGGTACAGGTTGTGCCTTGGGTTACAGTGAGGCAGGATCCTGTGTTAAGCGATAGGGAGTATCATACAACATAATGCACCATATACGATAGTACATCATACATGTTAGTCATTAGAGTTTAAATATGTGGGGTTGGTTAGGTGAACAAGGTAGTTTTCATGGCTTTGCGGAAAACAGTCAGTGAGGGTTCAGCTCGCAGAGAGGTGGGAAGGGTGTTCCAATGTAAAGCAGCAATGTAGGGGAAGCTGGCTCCATCTGCTCTAGCTTTTTTTACCCTAGGTACGGAGAGCATATTGTCATAGGGTGTCCTGATGGGTCTCATGGAAGCGACCGGGTGGATTCTCTGGGATAGGAACGCTGGGGCTGAGAGGTGAACGCATTTGTGGGTGATGCTTAGCGCTTTGAATATAATCCTTTCCTTTATGGGGAGCCAATGGGACGCTTTTCTGGCAGCGGTGATGTGCCAATGCAATGCCTTGTGCAGCACGCAGGGCGCTATTCTGAATTACTTTCAGCTTCTCGAGCTTTTTGTTGGAGGTCCCTAGCAAGAGAACATTACAGTAGTCTAGCCGGGAACCAGTTATGGCTCTGGCTATGTTGGTGCAAGTGTCTTTTGACAGAAAAGGCCTGATTGCGTTGAGGAATTTTGCCTGGTAAACCGCAGAGGAGGCTATTGCGTTTACTTGTCTGGTCATAGATAAGTTAGAGTCTAGATAGACGCCTAGCATTTTTTACCGTGTCCAGTACTAGAATTCTGATTGAGTCAATGGTAAAGTGGCTAAACTGGGCGTCAAGTTTCTTGAGGGTGTCAGGGGATCCTACGAGTAGGAGCTCAGTTTTGTAAGAGTTAAGGCAAAGGCTGTTAATAGCCATCCACATTTGGATTGTGTTATATATGTTGTTGAGAGTTGCGCAGTAAGTGTCATAGTCACCTGTTAGTGTGAGAAGGATCTGAGTGTCGTCAGCGTAGTTGGTGTAGGAGATGCCCATGGCGTCAAGGATAAGGAAGAGGGGGCGGGTAAAGATGTTATATAGGGTAGGGGAGAGGCAGGAGCCTTGAGGCACACCACATAGCATAATGGTGGGTGACGCAATGGCTAGGTCTGAGAAGAACTGCATGGTCCTACCTTGGAGGAAGTAGGTGATCCAAGTGGTAGCTTCTTGGAAGAAGTTGGCTGTGGAGGTGAGGTGATGGCAGAGGATGTTGTGATCTACAAGATCGAAAGCTGCAGAGAGATCAAGGAGAAGGAGCAGGACAGGTTTGCCTTGGTCCCTTGTGTCATCCATTTTGTTTTTGAGGTCGAGTATGGCGGTCTCTGTCCCGTGCCTAGGCCGAAAGCCGGATTGTCTCAGTCCTAGGAGGTTATGCTCTTCGAGGACGTGCTGGACCTGCAGGTAGGCTGCCTTGTCTAGAATCTTGAGGAGGAATGGGACTGTGGTGATCGGGCTGTAGTTGTCAGGGGCGGTGGGGTCAAGTGTAGGTTTTGTTATGAGAGGTCGAACTCATGCTTCCTTGAGGCATGATGGGACTCTCCCTGTGGTGAAGGAGGCATTGCCGAAGGTTGTTAGGAAAGGAGCAAGGGTGTCTGCGCAGTCTTTGATGATGGAGGCGGGGCAGGGGTCGCCCTTGCAATTGGAAGGTTTGATGTTTTTCATGATGTTGCTCATGTCTTTCTCCTGAATGGTTTGAATGAGAAGGTAGGGGCGGCCTCTGTGGGTGAGGAGAGGGGGGTTGGGGAGGCGGTAGCAGGGGGTTCATTGTGCTATATTCCTTTTAATTGGTTGGCAACCCTATCCAACCTTGGACTTTCGGCTGGTTTTAGCAAAATGGGAACAAAGTGAAACCAAGGTGTTCAAGCTGCATCAATGTATTCTTTGCTTTCCCAATTAGTCCCTCGCATGTCATCGACCAGATGCTCAGCCAGGGTCCATGGTTTGTAGTAAACCTCGTATTCTGCTTACTGATCTGGGACATTCGAGATAGTATGAGCACACCACTATCTTAACTCAAAGCTCTAATGAATAGCCTTTGTTTTAACATTTTCCTCACGTGTCAGGAGCCATGATCTTGTCCATTTCTGTCTCTTAATTTCTGCTATTTAATTTAATTAACCAGGGTGTCATTAACCTTTCTGGCCTGTCATATATTTTTTTATGATCACTTTTGTCAGATTTAGGTCTGGAGATTCAAGCAGAGTCCTGACACAATAGAGCCCCAGTTCTCCATGAAATCCCCAGGGATTAAAATGTTGGGGTTTTGCCATAGACTTTAGGTGTCAGCGGGCACATTTCCATCAAACAATGCAGTCCAGTTATAGGCCATTTTAGCTAATAACAGTTTAAATAGAATATAGAGGGCTTACAGAGAGGTTTCAGTCCAGCTCACAAGGCTTACCCCTATGTTTTCAAAGTCTATGTCCATTGTTCCACAATACCATGACTCTAATTTTTATTTTTTATAATTGTTTATTTATAACACGCTTAATACCAAAGAGGGTTTAAAGTCCGGACCCGGGATTCAGACCTCTATTGCTCTGCTTCTTCTTCCTTCCAAGTCGAGCGTGTTGCCACTGAGCTATATTACCCATGCCTATAATTATCAAGCTCATACAAGCATATATTTATTTATCATTTTATTATTCAGTTCTTATACAGTAAATAAATTCTGCTTCAAAGCGCCCACAGTCAACAAGGAGGGGACAAGGGGATGAAATCATTAAAATATTATAACATTAAAATACATAAAAAAATATTAAATACAGTGGGGGAAAGGACAAATCTACTGTGCTTTGTGAGTGTTTAGAACGTGCAAGTGCAGAAGGGAGGGGGAATGGGATAGGTGCTGGGGTGCTCATGGGTGAGCAAAAAGGTGAAGTGCAATGTTTGATAAATGCGAGCCTTCAGTGTGGAGGGTGCGTCAAGGCAAGTACTGAGGATAGGCAGAAGCTGGGGCTTATTGGTGTGGGAGGTCAGGGCCCCGAGTATGTATAAGGGCCCTGGAACAAAACAAGCAACTGTGAGATTAGCAGAGGAGCGTGGGGGGGGAGGGAGGTAAAGAGGAAATTCTTCAGGAGCTTCCCAAATTTAAGAAAGTCATGCTCAAAATTAATAGAGGGAGCGAGAGGCTGTTCGAAAGAAGGGAGCCAGAGATCAACATCCTGCCGTCTGTTTAGCTAAATGCTTTAAACACAAAGAGTTGGTGTCAGAGGAGCGCAGGGATCTAGAGGGGGGCTATTTAGTACGAGAGAGCTGCAGATAGTGTGGTCCATGGCCCTGGACCGCCTTGTGGAGGATAGAGAAATTTGAATTGAATCCGTGAAGCAACCTGAAGTCAGTGAAGACATTTTAGGGCAGGAGAGATGCGGTCCCTGGGCATGAGGCCAAGGATAAGTCTTTCTGCCCTATTCTAGATTAGCTGGAGGGGTCGCAGAGTGGAAGGAGGTAGATTCAGGAGGAGACTATTGCAATAGTCAAGCCTACAGAGAACCAGGGCTCGGATAACATTGAGCTTCTGGGGGAAGGTGAGAAAAGGTAGAATTCATTTGAGAAGGAAGAGCTGAAAGTGTGACTTCTTCGCAAATGTCCTGAGTGTGAGGGAGGAAGGAGAGAGAGGAATTGAAGATGACTCCAAGGTTTCTGGCTTCAGAAGAAGAAGCATGTGGAGAGCTCATGCAGGAAGGTCAGAGTGAAGGGAAGATGTCGGGAGCAGTGGCCCCAATGGGAAGGATATCTATTTTGCTGACATTGAGGCAGAAATCATTGGAAGTGCACCAGGCCTGAATGGCAGATAGGCCGTCAGGGATGATGGAAGGTGCAAGAGGGTCAGCAGGAGGTTTGAAGAAGAGCTGTGTGTCATCTGCATAACACTGGAGGCTGGGGAAGAGGGAGGAGATGAGGCGTGCCAACTGAGTAAGGTAAATGTTAAAGAGCCACGGTGAGAGGATAGAGCCCTGGGTGACACTACAGGTGGAGAAGAAAGTAGGAGAGGAGAAGGTTCCCAGGATTACTTGAGAGGAGTGGTCAGTTAGGAAGGAGATTAGCCAGTCCAGTGTCCTCTCTGGGATTCCAAGGGTGTCGTGGAACCTTTATATGAAGATGGAGTGGTTGACCGTGTCAAAGGCAGAGGAGAGATCAAGAAGGATGAGGACAGCTGGGGAGTTGGAATCCAGTGGAAGCAAACAGTTCTTCACGGGTGTTCAGAAGAGCAGTTGCCATGCCTCAGAATGTTCTTAATCCAGATTGATGGTCATGGAGACCACCAAGTTCAGTGTGAGAGTTGAGTTGGGGCAAGGCCGACTTCTCCAGCCGTTTCCCCAGGAAGGGGGTGATGGAGATAGGGTTGTAGTTGGCTGGACAGGTAGGGTCTGCTGAAGGTTTTTTAAGGAGGGGGCGCACAAGGGTGTGTTTGAGGGAGGAGTGGAAAGAACCAGTAGCAAAGGAGTGGCACAAGAGATCAGCGTGTGCAAGGGCAAGAGAGCCAATGCTGTCCATGATGGTTCTCGATGAGCAAGGGGAAACCTGTTTGGAAGAGATATTCATGGAGAGGACAGCTCTGGTGACTTCTTCAGGTGTGACAAGGGCGAAGGAGGAAGGGGTAGGGTGAGTGGCCAAGGTAGCGAGGGGATGAGGGATGGGTTTGGTGGGTGAATAACAAGGCTGTTCAGGATGTCCTGACATTTGGTGGTGAAGTGAGTGGCCAGAGCATTACAGAGGGCCTAAGAAGGAATAGGGGAGGAGGAGACTGCAGAAGGGTTGGCTTGTTCATTGCAGATTTTGAAAAGTTCAGCCCTGTTGTTGGATGCGCCAGATACCTGTGCCTGAATTTGGGCCTTTTTTTGGCATGGATAGAGAGTCAGTATTGCCTTGGAACAGATGGCAGGACAGTTTTTCCAAGGGTGAGATTGAAGTTTGCCTCTTCCGCTCTGCAGCTCCTCACTTTTATTTCAGGGCTGTAAGTCCGGAGTGGTACCAGATGCTGTGCTTAAAGGCGGGTTTCAGACGGATCATCATGACTGGGGCAAGAATGTCAAGGGTGTTGTTGATGGCCAGGTGGAAGTTGCTGAGAGCAGTGTCGGTGGTAGAGTCTGAGTTTGCAGGCATGGGGGGATAAAGATGGAAGTGAAGACAGCAGCTGACATTCGTTTCATCGGGCCGATGTTCGTGACCGAGGTTGGCAGGGCTTTTGGAGGTGCGGTCACCGAGCCATAGGGACTCAGGTGGGAGCAGAGTAGAGAGTGGTCTGACCAAGAGAGAGAGGCAACCATAGGACATGAGAGAGTGAGGTTGGACTGGATGAGGGAGTCCAGAGTGTGTCCAGCAGAGTGGGTTGGACCAGAAGGGAGAATAGAGAGCGCAAGAGGTGCAGAGGTCAATGAAACGGTTTCATGCTGTGCTAGGGGAGTCTAATGGGATGTTAAAGTCATTCAATAGGAGCAGGTTGGAGGAGGTAGAAAGTAATGAGGAACAGAAATCAGCCCATTCAGAGAGGAACAGGGAGGTAACACCTTGAGCCCAGTAAATGGTAGCAATGTTCAGGGTGGAGGAAGGAGAGATGACCAACTTGCAAACCAGGCTCTCAAAGGAAAAGTAGAGCTGAATGGGTAAGATGGAAGAAGGAACCCACTGAGGGAAGATTATGGCAACCCCATCGCCTGCACGATATGGTCATGCCTTGGAAAGTATCTTAAAGCAGTCAGGAAGGAGGGAGTCAAAAGCAGTGACTGAGCTGGCATTGAACCATGTCTCAGTAAGAGCGAGAATGGCAAGGTCAGTGTCTTCAAGAAGGAGGCAGAAGTCAGCACAGAGTGTTCGTTGGCTGAGCAGGCGTTAAGAGTCGCCAGGTGGAGATGGTTTATTTCAGACATAGGGAGAGAGAGAGAGAGAGTGCTAATGGGAGAGGAAGGAGAAAGAAGAAAGTTAATGAGGAAGGGCAGGATCCGGTCAAAGAGAAGGAGGTTGGCCTGAGGACCCTGAACCAGGATAGTGCCAGTGTGGTAGACATTAATGATGGATCATGGTGACAAGAAGCCTGCCAAGAGGACTTCCCACTTGGTGCCACCATTAATGGAAGAGGATGTGAAAGGGGAGAGAGCAAAGATGAGATGAGATGTTCATAGGTCTGGGGAGGGGACAGAGCAGAGGATATCGGTGAAGATCTCTCTGGAGGATGCACTGACATAGGTGTCTGCGACTGGAAGGCCAAGATTTGTACCCAGGATGTCTTTTTTTTTGCTTTTTACGTCCAGATTTCGTGAACGAGGGAAGATAGGTGATAGTGTAGCAGTTAGAGAAGATAGGAGAGATGGTGAGTGCCATCTCAGTGGAATAGGATAGATGAGAGAAGGGAAAAGAAATGGTGGTGCTGCACTGCACAGTCCTGGCTGTTACGCCCAGGTGTCCTAGTAGTTAAGGAGGGCACACATACAAATGCAGAGCAATATGCGGGGTGCAGGACTACATTTTTTTTAAATAGATCACAATGCACAAAAGGAATGCAAGATGTCAAGCCCAATCACAATGCAGTGCACAAACATGGATGCCAGATGTAAAGCACACCCCTATATGCTTAAAGCAGCATTGCATGTTGCTCTGCACTGGGCCAAATCTTGGGGAGGCAAGTCCCAGCCTATCCCATAGCATGGCATTTTAGATGACTCAACATACTGGCTATAGCTTAACCTCAGGCACGGGCAGTGCGGGTTCAGTCTAGTGTCATACTATGCAGGGGGTGGCGAGGTTCAGCTAGTTTGCTTTTAGGTGTATCAATTATGGGGAAAAAATTGAATGTGTTGAGGTGGTTCACCAGGATGCAGGGCAACGTTCCACAGCACCGGGTATGTTGTATGTCGGCGTATAATACAAATATCAATGAAACGTCCCACACCTTTCCTTTCACACATCTCTGCAAAAGCACATATTGAAATGGATCTGTACAAACAAGGGTAACAAATGTATTGTTTGCGAATGTGTAGGGTTCAGTGGGATACAATGTAATGTAGTAGCCTTATAATGCAGTGGCTCCCAGCAGTGAGGCTTTGTTCTTTCCTTCTGTGATTATCTTCATGCCACAATCTAGCTGCATTTCTGATGTCCAAAATTGAAAGCATTCATCAAACTTCAAACGAAATGGAAATCCTGTTCTTTGCTGGTCTTCCATCTTTACCTGTGCTGCTTGTCCTTCACTCGCTCCCTCTCTCTTCTTCTGCTTGCAATCTTGAGGTTGTTTTTGGTCCTTCATTACCTGTCACATTTCCCCCCTTGCTCGTACCTGTCAGTTTCAGCTCCACAAGCTCGGTACTTGTATGGAGCTTGGTCATTTCTCATCACGACTCCTGCTACTTTCCTCTGTCATTGGTCTGTCCCCGCAACAATCTGCCTTTAATTCTGCAATCCGTGTACTCTTTTTTTCCCCCTTTGTGTTATTACATTTCTGATTTCGCTCTTCGTATCTTCGTATCTGGCTTCCCTTAATTTTTCATCGTTGCGTTTGCTTTCATGGTCATATTGTCCAATGTGTTCATGATCTGTCTTTTCTGTCCATCTTCTCTTCTTCCTCCTCCCGTCCTTTTCTCTTAATTCATCTTCTCATCATGTATTAGTTGTTGTTTGCCGCCCATGTCCGTAATCACTATTTTTCTCTTCTTGCCCCGAAGCTCTGGAATGCTCCCTCTTTCTGCATTCTCAGCTCCCATTCTTGCTACTTTCCGCTCTTTACTTAAGTCTCATTTCATGATAATAAGGATTACATAGTACAGGGTTGCCTTACGCCAGGCCTCAAGGGTCGAATCCATGGCGGGTTTTCAGGACACCCCTCATTAATATTCATGAGATAAATTTGCATACACTATTTATACATGCATGCAATTTTTTCCTGATGACTATTAATGAGGGATATCCTGAAGTCCGTTGGGGTCCTGGCAATCGAGGCCTGGAGTTGGATGACCCTGACATAGTGAGTTCGTCAAAGCATTGTACATAGAACATATTTACATACATTTATCATCCCGACCTAAGTTCTTTGAAAGATGAAAGGCTGAGTAGGCCTTGCCAAGATACGAACATGTGACCTGCAGGTCACACACAGATCACAGCAGCGAGCGTCTCCCAGCTCAGCTATTTTACCGACTTTCACTCTCTCAGCCTTAACTTGGTAAGGTTTAGGTTCTCTAACTAATCACATGTACCTTAAATGTGCGACCTATGTTCAGCAGAAGACCATTACCATTACGGTAGGTTTTCAGTTTCAGTAGCTAAGTCACACACATCCCAGCTCCATCCAGGCAGAATGATTTTTTCGTTTGCATTTTTAAACCCACTTCTATATTGATGAGGCCTGGTAAAGATGCACCAGTGCTCCAATCTGGAAGATGCCAACTACCCCAAGGAGGGTGAAACTCAAAAGAGTTCTTGCATCCTATACGCTTCCATAAAACAGCGCCCCACTATATGACGAAGGTGTTGATCTCCTATGGAGATAGAACATTAAACTATTCCGTTAATTTGCATACCCATAATGCATTGGGACTCCGAATTTGAGATTAACTTCTGCTGATGGCTGCTATGCGGCATTGGAGCATGTAGGGTTTGCCGTTTGAAATGGCCTGTTCCACACCCACATTGCAGATACATATCTCTGCATTTTTGGAACTCACCATAATATTGATGCCATTTGGTAATCAAAACAAAACAGTGCAATGTCAGTGCGAAACTGCTGGGCATCAGTGTTGTCATGGTGTGATGCTGTGCCAAGGGCCTCGTGATGATTCTTCACAAAAGGGACACGGCTGACTTGGTGTCTTTCCATCAGGAATAGATAAGTCATGGAGTACCAACATAGCATAGCTATACCTTCACCAATCATACCACAAGTATTCAGGTAATCATTAATAGGTTAGCCACACGTTGGCTTCGCAGATTCTGCCACGTGGAGGCCCGCACAAGAGGAAAAGAGTGCGGGCTACCGTTCTGTTATCAGAGTGTTCTAATCTGTCCCCCCTTATCAGACAAGGCATGCATAGGAGGAAGAGAGTTCCGGCTACTGTTCTGTTATCTAAGTGTTCTAATCTGTCTCCCACTTATCAGATAAGTGCCAAGGTGACACAGGCACACAAAAGCACAATTCATTCCCCCGGGTGCGCGAGTTTGAATCTGTCCTTGACCCAGCTGCAACCTTCCCTTCTTTTAATTAACAGGGACAGAAAAGGCAGACACCCCCTACCAGCATCATTCAGATTTTTAAAAGGCGAACATGCATCTAAGCCACGAGTTTAGTGTTGCTCCTGTAGTGCTTTATGGCGCCAGATGAGAAAAAACACTGGTGTCTCCCCAATCGCTGTTCTCTTCTTCCCTCTTCCCAATTCTTCCACCTTGCAATTCCCTCTCTAGTTGCTGCTGCCACCCCTCACTTTCCTGCCTCATTTGGAAGCCCTAGGTTAAACTCGCCCTCTAAAGCCCCAGGCCCCCAAATGTACACCTCATCACTGGCTATCACACAGGGGCGTGTCCAGGGAGTGGCCTGGGGTTCGCATGCTATCCCTGGACACTGATCGGCTACCCAATCATCTAAACTATGATCGTTATGTGTGAGAGCGCTCGTACTTCAAGCCACCCGTGCATGGGTCAGTGTCCCACTTGGGCCACCCCAGTCAAAAGAGTCTGGACACGCCACTGCTATCACACTCACTCCCCCACCACTGTTTCCTCTCGCATTCCATCGTGACCAAATGGCCTTTGCTCCCCACCATCTCTGACCCCGTCCAATGATTCTTCCTGGTCTACCTGCACCCCCCACTATTACCCTTTCTCTACTGCCCTTCCCACACTCTTCCCTGAAAGGCTAGGACTTAAGGCTCGTGACAATAATTGCTTGACTGTATTTTTTTCTGCAGCTGAAATGTCGATTAGAAAACGCTGCCTGCATTTTCCTCGTTATTGGTAGTGCGTTAATGATAAACACAACCCGTATTCCCGAACATGTATAGTTTGACCACTCTGCACCATTCAGGTTTTGAAACACATATGTGAAAAATCTGACTGCCTAAATGTGGTGGTAATTACCTCCAGACAAATGCGTTAAGAAATGCGGTCTCACGCATGCTCTATTACCACGTGCGGTAATAACACATTTTCCCAATGGAGTCCTCTGGGACTCTAGGTTGGCCAGTCGGTATGTTTCTACATCATGCAGACCATTCCGGTTACCACTTCTTTGCCGCATGCTGGAATGGTAGTTACTTTCTGTGATTTTGAAGGGGAAATACCGCCAAGTCCACATTTTGTAAAGCACTGGGCCTCATTCCGAGTTTGGCGCAAAGGGATACCAGGCACCGGTAAGGACACCGGTGCCGGTAATCCCTTTGCGCCCTATTCCGAGTTCCCTTAGCAGGTCCCTTCCTTAACGCCTGGTTTTCTCAGGCGTTAAGGACGGGACCCGTTAAGGGACTTCAGAGCTAATAACGGTACCGCAATTTGCGGTACCATTATTAGCGCCTTCCCCCTTCCCATTGAGCCCTATGGGGGCTCAAATGGGAATGGGGAATGGCTTTTTTAATGATGACTTACCGGTCCCGCAAAGGTCGGACTACACCGGAAAGTCCCCAATGAACGAGGCCGGACTCGGTACCGGTATTGGAGGTGTCAAAAGACAAATTATATCGTGCCTCCTATTGCAATAAATATATGTATATTGGTCTACGCCAAGCTGCTCGAAAGTCGCTTGCGAAAGAATCCGTGTTGCAAGGTCCTGACCTTAAAATCAATGTAAGCCGCCATTTTAGGTTCATCTGCCATTTTAGGATTCACTTTGTAAAAGTCACCCTGTGAGTTAAAATGGTGACAATGTCATTCCAAAATACAACATGGCCGTCTTGACCTCTGTACATAGCTAATATGTAACTAGCCTGCAGGCCACTTGTTGAGGTCGTGAACTGAGACCTTGTCCTTCGTTGACTTGTGTGTAAGGGATTACTCGTGTAAAGAAACTAATCCTCAAGCATATTATAAAAACAATGTATTCAAATACTGAACATAGAACACTTGTTTAACTGCATTGTACTAATGTTTAAGAAGACTAGCATGGAAAATCCCAGATCACACAGTTGTTGTATAGGCTTGTTGATACATGCATTAAAGGCAAATTAGTTATATGCGGTTGTTCGAGACATGCCATGAACTCTAGATCGGTGATGTATTAAGTGGAATATTAACCCGAAGTGGGGCTGGACATCGAGCACACAAAGTGTATAAAAAGCCAATGCATTCTAATGTACAGCGTCTCTCACTGAACACACTGAACCACGCTGGAGTTCGTAGTGTTGTACTGAGGGCAGATAGCTATCTGATTTTGCTCTGTTTTTGTAACTGGATTCAGTATAAAATAAAGTACTTTGTATGTTCCTTTGTAACCCGTGTTCACTAATAGCGCCATGATCACATCCAACCTCGGAATGAGGCCCACATCTTTGATTTAAGAACCCTCGCCAATCAACGTCTAACTCCAAGTACCTAATCTACATCTTCCCCAAGTCTACTTTCACCATCTTGCATGTCATTTGGCTTTTAAAATGCAACTCTGAACAGGGCAGTAAGGGAATGGGTGGATACCAGAATTCTGGCTTTGCACCAGGAACGCCAAGACAGTTTGGACTCCCTACTGCAGAGCCAGAAAAAGCTGGAGCAACAGATCAATTTCAACAGGGCATGCACAGAGCAGGTAGCCACCCTGCAAATCCAACTAGACAGAGAGAAAGAGGAGAGCAATAAACTGATCCTGAAAGACCTGGATACCCAGGCAGAGTTTGATCAGGAGCGCCAAAAAGCTGGTGCCTTCCAAAGGCAAAGGGACGACCTGGCGGCACAGATGCAGGCTCTTGGTCAGGAAAGGGATACCTTAGGCCAGGAAGTCTGCCACTTAAAAAGGAAAATGGAAGAAAATCACCTGGCCCACCAGGGACTGGGTGACCTCCAAAAAGAACACCAGAACTTGGTAGAGCACACCAGAAGGGTGGAAGAGGCTCTGGCAAGAAAGGAGCAGGCCAGTAGGGATGGGACTCAGGAGGTAAACCTCCTGCAGCAAAGACTGGCCCAGTTCTCCAGGACCAACCAGGAAGCACAGAGGGAAAATGAGGCCCTCTGCCAACACAATGATAGGCTCCAACAACAGGTAGCGATGCAGGAGAGACTGATAGAGTCTAGTAATGCCTTAACTGAGGAACTGAAGGCACAAATGCAGGCTCTTGCATTGCAACAGGGAGCAGGGGCGGATAGAGATGAGGTTCGCTGGGAAATGGAAACTCCGGAGCATAACCTCAGGAGCCCTAGTACCAGAGGCCCTCATACCTCTCAGTCCCTGGACTCTGCCACCCCCATGTCCCCTGGCGCACGTGAGCACAGGGCCACAGGGATGGCAGATTACTATCCAGCCAGAAGCATGGGGCTCATAGGCCAGTACCACCCAGGAATGGAGGGGCGGGCATCCGGGTATGGGCACCCAAGCACAGTACAATTTAATGGGGAACCCCAGGAGAGTAGGCCCATTAAGGGCATCCTGAAAACCTCTGCCCAGTTAGGTCAGTGGAGGGGGTACCCATCAAATCCTGGCAGCAAGGAGGAATCTGAAGACTCCTCTGAACTGCGCAGGACACAGGAGACCAGGTCCCCACATTCTGCCAGCCATTCCCAGGCTCGCAGAATCCGGGAAAACCTGGAAGAACAGAAGGGAACCTCTGGGAGCAGTGCCTCTGAGTCAGAAGATGAATGGACCAGGGTTACCCGGACCAAAAGGGCCAATAAGGCAAAAAGGGCCTTGCTTAAGGACCCCTTAAAGCAGATTAAGGCGATCAGGAGCGTCATCACGCCTTACCACAAGAACGCTAAGTATTCTGTTTGGGAGCACTTAGAGTTGTTTGAGCAAATGATGGAGACTTTCCATATGAAGGACAGCCAAAGCTGTATTCAATATGTAAAGTGGACCTTCTCCCCGGAATACTCCAGTTTCTTTGCGGGGCTGGAGGACCAAAATCATTTAAGATGGTCCACCTATAAG
Source organism: Ambystoma mexicanum (assembly GCF_040938575.1). Classification (NCBI taxonomy): domain Eukaryota; kingdom Metazoa; phylum Chordata; class Amphibia; order Caudata; family Ambystomatidae; genus Ambystoma; species Ambystoma mexicanum. The sequence goes on along the minus strand of NC_090934.1, from coordinate 133,591,155 downwards.
GCGGCCATCTTGAAACATTTTTCTGTTCACAGAAATCCTCAAGAGGCTCGCAAGGCAGCCTACAATTTGCAATGTGGGGAGGATCAGGCCCCACAAGAATTTGTGCAAGAACTGAAACGTGCTTTTGCGCAGACCACCAGAAGGGTGCGCACAGACAGTAGAGAATTCATTAATATATTTTTTCATGCCTTGCCCAAATACATAATGACCCAGCTCGTGAGGGATTTTCATGAGAAAAGATCTTTAGACTGGGTCATTGAACAGGCTACCCGGATCTATGAGGTGCAGAAACCGGTAGATAGCAAAAGTAATGCCCAGAAAAACCCCAAAGCCAACAGCACCCCTGCTGCTGCCAAGGTGGCAGAGGTAAAGGTCACCCCCGTTTTGGATTTGGAGATGGGGGGGCCTAAAAACCTACCTGCACCTAATAATGCTAGGCCCAGAAGGTCCTCGGGCCAGTCACAGACAGGGAGCCAGGGAGGCAGCCCCACAAATGGGGTCCCTCGCTCTCCTGATTATGTAAGTCCCCGTTACAAGGGAAATCGACCCATCCTGGGTTATGTGTGGACTCCTCCAGCCCAAGGGGGGGGATCCAGCCAAGCACCTAACCCAGGGAACTTCCCTCCTAACTTCCCACCGGAGGGCAGAAATTTACCAAACCCTGGGCAGAAATTTTTCCCCAGATATCCACCCGACTTTCAGCCCCAAAACCATCCATCCTTCTTTCCCCAATTCCCTGAGCCCAGACCACTGAATCCGGGAGAGGGGAGGCCAAGGGTGGAGGGGTACCAAAATCTTCCCAACCAGGGGTACTACCAGAGAAGGGATAGCTACCCTTCCCGGGATCAGCCCAGGGGAGAAAACAGGGCCCCGTATCAGCCTGAGCGGGTTTCCCAGTTAGAGCGCCAGGTTCAAAACATGGCGCGGGATCTGGGTCACATACTGAGGGCTCAGCAGAACCCTCAGATCGGCATGCCGGCGCAGAACGCACCCAACTCTGGACCTGGTGCTCCAGAACAATGACGGGGGCAGCACCCCGATAACACACCGGTTCCCAGGGAGGAGGCACAAGGGGGAGGGGGGTGTAAAGCCTTGGAGGAAGCTTCCTTCCTCACTTGTAAACAGCCCCTGGAAACCCAGGAACCGGAAACAAAATCTCTTGCCCCTGAAAGTCTGCCTCCTAAGGAGCAGAGGGGGGGTAGGAGAAACAAAAGACCCAAACAGACTCAGTTTGAGGAGGAGGTACAGATCTTCCAATTTGAGGTAGAGGGATCCTCGGAGGATCCTGGGAAAAGGATCTTCTCCTTCAGAGAGGGGGGAACTCCTCCCAAAGAAAAATGGGTCCCTAGGGATGCAAATCCAGACTGGGGAGATGTGGAGACTGAGCTACCGCCGCCCACCATGTCATCCCAGAACCAACAGCAAGAAAATCCCCTGGTTCAAACCCATCCTGGGGACTGCCTCCAAAAAGGGGGTGGCGGCCCAGAACCAGAGCCAGGGGAACCCACAATGGCTCTGATCTCCAGTTGCCAAATTTTTCTTCCAGATTCCCAAGGCTCTCCACAGAATTCTGCCCAAATCTCTTCGCTAGCGATGTCCAAAACCAGAAAATTAGCCCACCAGTTGTCCAAAAATGTACATTATCTGTGCCCCCTTGAGGAGAAGGAGGGAAGATACTATGCCCCGGTACAAGTGCAGGGGCAGGGTACAATTTTGGCACTGGTGGACACTGGATCTCAAGCTACCCTTCTGTCCAGAAGGGCCTTTGACGAACTGAATGCAGGAAGGGGAGAGAATTACCAAATTCCTCTCACCTCTCTTCCTGGACAACTGCAGAACTTTGACGGGAAGGAAATTCCCTTTGAGGGGACTGCAGACTTGGACATTAAGGTCGGGCGACACAAGTTGAAACACCCGGTCATAGTAGTGACTCCAGAGGGCACCCCTTGTTTACTAGGGAATGACCTCCTGAGAAGGTTGTCACCCCTAATAGATTGTGTAAACAAGGTCCTCTGGACACAGACTAGCCGACCAATAAAATTAAAACAGAGTGTTAACCATGTTAGTTTAAACGGCACCTGCCACATGGTTGAACAAAAATCTGACCAAGTAGAATTCCACTTGCAGAATAACCAAATTCCAGACGTGACAGTAATAGCAGTAGGACAACAGACTGGTGATGGGGGGTCCTCTCTATTTGTGAAAATCAACCTTCCTTCCAGTTTAAGGTGGTATTCCACACTGGAAGGAAACACCCTGAAATTCTTTACTAATCCACAATCAGAAACTCCCACTCCTATAGTCCAGAAAGATGTGAAATCAGCGCAGAGCCTGGCTGATATTCAGCAAATTGGAGAGCAGTTGTTCATCCCTGTTCAGTTAAATGATGGGAAGGAGACTGTTCTCGCTCGAGTGTGCGTGAACAATGGTAAGAGCTTCATCAGCGAAGCAATGTTTCGCCAACTCCCAAAAGATCCAGCCGTTCCCACCTTCAAACTGATAGACAAATGGGAAATGGACCTGGAAGCACCTAATTCCAAACATTTCCTGCCAAGCAGGTGTATGCTCAAAATCTCCATTGGCAACAAGAGCATAGTCCACAATTGTTGGGTCGTGCGAGACGTCCCTGCCGCCTTTTACTTAGGCAGTGACATTCTCAATCGCTTTGCCATTAGTTTGGACCTAATAAACTTCAAAGCTTGGTCCCGATTAGCGGATAATCCCATTGGCTTTGATGATCCAGAAAAAGCATTTAGGTCAGCTCAATTGCTACCTTATGCAGTTGAAATTCAAGTTAAAGAGGAAGTCACCATCCCAGAAAGGACCCGACAATTCTCCCTGGAAGTGAAAGTCAAAAGGGGACAAGAGTTGAAAAACCCTGATGCTTACATACATCTAAATGCTTCTCTCCAACAGCAAGGGTTGGGGGTAAACCCAACTCCATTAGTCAACATAGAACATGACACCATTCCAATAGAGGTGGATAACAGCGACTTAAAGAGTATTACTCTAGCCGCAGGCACCATTATTGGAATGGCGGTTGATGACCGACATTTCTCCATTGATCTGGGAAATGAACTGTTAGGACCAATCCCCAATGTTGTTTTGACAGTGACAGTGATGACAATACAACACCAGACAGGATTTTTACCCGGCATGGGGGGAACTTCCTGGTGTACACTTCTTGCCCTTATGGTAAGGAAGATGTGACTTGTGACTTCAGGAGGGATGAGGTGATTTTCCAGGTCCATGAGGGCTGCCTTTCCCACCTGAAGCCTCCGGTCCAAATCAGCACTCTGACCAGGGACTTCTCCACCCAGCTGGAGGAGGCCGCAGAGATAGCCAAACCAGAAGTCTTTCCAGGCTTCAGGCAGATGGTGGAAGAGAGAGTCAACCTAGCTGATGCCTGTGTGACTCTGGAACAAAAGCAAAAGTTGATTTTCCAAGATCTCTTTGCGGTAGACTCATATGACTGTGGTCGCACCGACATCCACACATCAACAATCCCCACGGACCCTGGCATGACTCCAGTGTTTGTGAAGCAATATCGCTTGACTCTCGCATCCATGGAGTCGCTTACTGAAATAATTAAGAACCTTGAGTCCCGGGGAATAATCCGTCCAGTCCACAGCACCTTCAATAATCCGGTGCTGGGAATATTGAAGCCAAACGGCCAGTGGAGACTCTGCGCCGACCTCAGGGAGCTCAACAAACGGGTCCATACTTCCCGATGGCCTCTTCCCTACATTGACCAAGGGCTGGCCCAGATTCAGGGGTCACAGGTATTCACTGCAATAGACCTGACCAATGGATACTGGACCGTGCCTGTCAGCAGGGAGGACCAATACAAACTGGCGTTTACCTTTGGGGGCCAGCAGTACACATGGACCCGGACTCCCTTCGGATACCTCAACTCCGGCAATGAGTTCAATATTTTCCTACATAAGGCCATGCCCGACCTGGGTGCGAGGGGTAACCTGGCTTATGTAGATGATGTCCTCATCAAAAGCTCAACTGTTGAGGAACACATAGCGGAGATCCGTTATGTTCTGACCCAGTTGAGGGCCGCCGGAGCAAAACTTTACTTTCCTTTCAAAAAGCACAGTGGTGTAGAACCCGTGTTAATTTCTTGGGGCATGAGATTACTCCTCAGGGCCTCTGTCCCCAGGAAAAGAAAGTGGAAGCACTTCAGAAACTGAAAGACCCCACAACTCTGCGGGAACTAAGGAGCCTCCTTGGACTGACTAATTACAGCAGAAAGTTCATTGAGGGCTACGCAGAGATCACCAGACCCCTGATTCATCTCCTGAAGGGGGGGGTCAAGTGGGAATGGGGTCCAGAACAAGCCGAGGCAGTAAAACAACTCAAAAGAAGCCTCTCACAAGCGCCCTGCCTAGCTTACCCTGTCAGAAACCAGGAGTTCTTCCTGGAGACGGGGTTCTCTAATACGTGCTTGATGGCAGTATTATACCAAAAGCATGACAAGGTCAATAAAGTAATCTCCTATGCGAGCAAAACTTTATCCTCTGTGGAGGAAAAATTCAACGATTGTGAGAAAGCACTCCTGGCAACGGTGTGGGCATTGAAGAATTACCGCCCGTTTATCCAGGGGGAACACATCATAGTGGAGACTCCACACCAGCCTCTGCAATATCTCCAAAGTGACAGAATCCGGGCCGGAAATGTGAGTAATTCCCGAATTACTTCCTGGATTCTGTCAATGCAAGGCTTTCCTGTGGAGGTCAGATATGGCCAAAACAAGAAGAGTCCCCTCGCGCAAGGTCTGGCTGACTTGCATGATTGTGCCAGAGAAAACTGTCTCGAGGACGAAAGTCTAAAAATCAAGGACAACATGGAGGCATACCTTAATTCCCCACACAAAGTCTTTGAAGAGGACAAGTGTGAGGGAATGCCCACTGTGTATGTGGATGGATGCTCTTAGCATGTTGACAACAACGGGGAGAAAGAACTGGTGGCCGGCGTAGGGAATGCATGGGTGAATGAGTCCCCAGAACCCTCCGCTGGATACAAAATTGGTCCCCGAAGTAGTCAGGTGGCAGAATTGATGGCTGTTCATCAGGCCATCCTCACTGCTGTCCAGCATCAACTCCACGAACTGGTCATAATCACAGATTCAGATTATGTACGGAACGGGTTCGTGGAGCACCTGGTTAATTGGAAAACCAGAGGCATGTTATGTGCTAACAACAAACCCTTGAAACATGGGAAGTTGATCCAAAACATTGATGATCTGGTCACATCGAATGGGATGACCATCTACTGGAAAAAGATCAAGGGTCATTCCAAAGTAGAGGCACCAGACAAAACTGGAAATGACTTAGCTGATCAGCTGGCCAAAACCGGGGCCATCCAAGGGGATCTAATTGAGATTGAGTCCCTGTTGGGGGAAATCCAGGTCACTGCCATCACTAGGTCCCAGACAAATGCTTACAAAGACCTTTCAATTGCACAATGGAGTAAGGAGACCCCTGATGCTGATTTGATTACCGCTCAGAAGGGGGATCCAATAATTGGTAAATTTTACCAGCACCTTGAGGACCCTGAGAACTTTCCCCTGACGGATACCGATTATATTGGGAAAGAGGACCTAAGAGTGTTGATGAAATGTCCAAAAATGTTCCGAATCCAAGACGGTTTGCTGGTAAGGAAATCCAAAGGTGGCCACGATCAGTGGGTGGTTCCTACCTCATTCCGAAGCCTGATGTTAAGTCACGCCCATGATGTGGCCACCACCGGTCATAGGGGGTTTCACACAACACTGGAAATCTTAAGAGAGGTTGCATACTGGCCACACATGGGCCAGGACCTCAACCAATATTTGAAGGGTTGTCTTGTGTGTGCACAATTTCAGCCGACATCCCTCACACACCGGGCGCCTTTACAAAAGAGGGGAATGACACTCCCATGGTCAGATTTACAAATCGACTTTGTAGGCCCTGTGATTCGCTCTGCTAGGGGGAATAAGTACATGTTGACTGTGACATGCTTGTTTACCAAGTGGGTGGAATGTCTCCCAGCCCCAAACTGCAAGGCAGAAACGGCAGCTGCCTTGATGATTAACCACATCTTTTCCATTTTTGGTCTACCTCAAAGGATTGAGTCAGACAGAGGTAGCCACTTCACCAGTGAAGTAATGACAAAGATGTGGGAGATACTGGGGGTCAAGAGAAAGCTACACATTGCTTACAGGCCAGCTTCTTCTGGGGCAGTAGAGAGATATAACCAAACCATTGTGAGCATATTAAAGAAGTTTGGGGCAGATTCTGGGCCAAGTTGGGATATCCGATTACCTCTGGTCCTAATGGCCATCAGATCTACCCCTTCATCTGCAACCAAAATGTCACCATTTGAGTTGATGACTGGGCGCAAGATGGTGCTTCCTCAGCATTTGCTCTACAGGACCCAAGAGCAGACACTGATAAATGCCTCCACAACTCATGAGTATGTGGAGAATTTAAGGAAACACCTTCAACATGCTTTTGCTTATGCTCAGCGGAATCTAGAAAGATCAGCTGATAGCATGAAGACCCACTATGACCTGAAAACGTCGAGGAAGGAATATCAGGTGGGGGACCGGGTCTATCTATACAACTTCCAAAGGAACCAGGCCAAGCAGCGCAAATTTTTGCCTACATGGAAGGGACCCTTTGAGATCATCGACAAGATCTCCCCTGTGGCCTACAAGACCCGCATCCCCAAAGGCGGTTCGGCAGAGGGGGAAGACAAGTGGGTCCACATAAACCAGTTGAAATGTTGCCATCCCAGGCACACTCTGCAACAACTGGAGGAATCCTCTGGAATCCTAGCGGGTACTGTCTCAGACTAATTCAGTTTCAATCATAAAACATACCACATCTAGTCTCTAAAATATTGTGATGTGCATGAAACTGTCTCTTAGTTATACTGTTTTTTTTCAAAATAAGAATGTAATGTTTCGTTATGATGAAATGCATATGCTGCCCCACTATCTCAACAGTGGTGGAAAAACGTCTATGAGTAGGTATTGCCGCTCTTCCTCTGTCGTCCTAGGAGAAAGAAAACCTGGAGACGGGCCAAGGAGGACGATCCGGAAACCGGGAGCAGAGACGCAATGGGCCCGTGTACCGCCCAATCTTCCCATCAGGACCGGCGAGGAGAACCGATCGATCAGTACTGGATGGAGGAAAAGATGCTGAACTGTGCCATCTATTGGAAGAAGATGAGGAAACATCCCAGGTCTTGCGAGTCCCATCAGTGAAACAGAATGGCCATCGCAAGAGGGGGGCTTGTGGGATGTTTTTACCCATGCATCCGAGCCCTACCTCAAAAATTGTGCAGTACTGGCATTGAAAACATCATGATGGTCAGAGCTTCCCAGAAAATGCCCAGGGAAATGCATGAAGAATAGGCTGCCACCCATTTTTGCCGATGTTATGGGCACAGAAGGGCACTGCCTAAAACCCCATTGGACTACCCACACAGTAGCCTGAAACCATTGGGAATGGCAATGCTGATTGCCAAAAGCAACCTAGAATTGTGGGGAATTCATTTCTTAAATCCCAAAAATGGGTGCATTACCAGTACTCACCACTATCAGAAAGCCGGCAGTTTAAAACCACACCAGATTTTACTTTTTGTAAAACTGAAAAATGAACCCAAAACAGGCCAAAGAAAGACTTACTGAGAGGTGGACCAATGTAAAGTTATATTCTAAAGTGACTTGAAGGTTTATAACAAGACTGGCTGAGCTGTGGATTTCAGCAGTTTAAGTAAATGTGGACTGAAAGACACTAAAAATCTCAATGTTTAAAAGAAATGAGTGACCTACTTTTGAGTGTCACATAGGTTGCAATTGTTTAAATGTCATAGTTTTAAACTTAGAATCAGCATTCTAGCTGCATATGTGAAATTGTTAGTTTATTTGAATGCAGAAAAATGGGGAACAGAAATGACATGTAGCTAAAAACTGGCTTAAAGAGATTCCAATTTTGCCTGGCAACTACCCCCATCAGGAGTGAAACTTGAGTCACAGCTGTGTTCCCAGGCCTATCTGCCTTTTGCTGGCCACACTAAGGATATGCCATCTCTCTGATAATTGAATTAAGGGGAGCCCCCACAGAATACAGGAGCTCTGAACAATGCAACCCCCTTCACCCAGGCAGATGGTTTATTACAGAGGTCGTAAAACAGCTTCCTCTTGGCAGAAGCTGGGAGGGGCAGGGTCTCTGAGCTTGGCAGAACTGGAAAAACCAGAAATTCAACCTTGTGCTGGGGGGAAACCACACCCCTTTGGGGCCAGAACATAACTCTAAAAAGATGGATCATTCATAGAGCGGACATGTGAAAATTTTATAAATGATACCATAATTCTTGTGATTTTTCTGCCCACATTTTAAGAGGTTTTTAGAACCGGTGGTATGTTCAGGGGGGTTGTAGCGGAAAAGAGGATATTACTCTAAATGTATGCATGTTAAAAATCTGACACTTCATCAGTCAATGTCCATACTCCTTGCGCACATGTGTGTAAATTTGGGTCAATGTCCGACATTGCAAAATCAGTTAAAAAGTGAAATATGTGCCATTTCTGAATGCAAGCCCCCAGGAAGAGCATAGTTTGAACAGGGGATACCTCCTGTGATATGTGAGGGGTGCATGTAATTTTAAACAAATGTTTACCTGTGCAAATATGTCTTTTTTTTATCAAATATAGATTGTGTGCAATTTGACAGGGGAGTGTCCTCTCTGCAAGCCATAAAATGACATCGCTCTGACTCACAGTTCCTTCCCCAATCAAGTGAGAAATGGAAATTTGACCAATGGCAAGTGGAGAGGGGTAGGGTCTAGTGATGCTGCACAAACACCCACTTTCAAAACACATAAAAGCAGACAGTCAGGACAGATAGGGACATTCATTTCCATCTGCAGCGGGACGCTCTGCCGCAAAATTCCATACCTTACCTCCATCAACCTTCAGAGCCAACACTTAGACTCCAAGATAAACAGAGACTACAGAACCTTAACCAAAAAGGCCACTGCCAGCAAGAGTATTTGTCAGCAGGCCTCCAAATCTTTTTGCAACTGAACTCTTCAGACAGCCGGGCGAGCCGTCTGAATTTTGCCAAGAACTTTTGCAAGAACCCGGTGACAGAAATATCCAAAGAGAAGGCAGGACCCGACCCAGAGAACCGGTGCCTAGCAGAACCCAGGACAGGAGTGCAGTGCTGACCCAGAAAGACTGTCCGTGGCCAGAAAACCGGTGTCCAGGCAGAGAGCAGTTCCAGAGACCAGACCGATGTGCAGAGAGACCGTCCGTGGCGAGTGAAGAAAACCTGACCAGATCTGTGGCGAGGCATATTTCTAAATATATTGTGAGTACATAGTAGAACTGTGCTGAACCAATCTCTTAGTTAAAATAATATAATTCAATCTATTTTAATCTAACCAGAACTGTCTCCTAGAAGTTGTACCTTGTCATTTTGCAAAAACTGTCACTTGTCACTTTGAACTTTAAAATTTCAAATCTGAAAAACGACCTTTACCATATCGCTCATATCTCCGCGACCGTTTGTCTTAGAGACTTGCAGTAACTGAGATCCTAGGCTGTCATAGGACCCCAAAACGATATTGATAGCCCTTGTAGTTCCTCTGTAATCTCACCCGGCGCATTCGCGAATTTTGCCACGATTTGAAAATTTCTCCACTTGCAAAAAGATAGCTGCTTTTGCTTTCCTCTGAAAAAAATCGTTTGCCTCATAAAAATCATCCCTGAATCATTGCAAGAGTGAGCCTGGACTAATATTAACTAGATACCACTCACCCTGAACCTCTAGAGGGAATTAAGAGCATTTTAGCATATTTTTACTTCATTGCCAGCACATATAAAAGCATTTTGGGCTGTGTTTTAAACTTCTGTAGTCTAAGCTTGCTGGGGTGAACTGAATCACATTTGATTGCATTTCTGAGAACTGTGTGCCTTCCTTCCATTTCCTTGCATTGCATAAAAGGGGGGGGGGGTGAATTGTCCAAGAAAGTGATTACATTGTCTTTTGCTGAAATCCTATCAAGTTATTTTCTGTACTGCATTTCATTCCACATTGCATCCATTTGAAACCATAAAAGTATTGTTGCTATCTTATCCATTTCATGTCAACTCCTTAGTGATTATAAAGAAGTGTGCTAGTGCCAGATTCTCCGTTGTTAATCTTTATTATATCAGATTAAGTGTAATATTCAATTATTAATTATTATAAAGTGTGATATATATATCTATTGTTTAAATTATCAAATAAACCTTTTAAACTTGCAAAACAGAATTACTTCTTGGCTCAGTGGGGTCAGGAGGATTCCAACAGAGGGGTGTTATATAGGGGTAGTCATCCAGAACGCATGAACTGGACATAAAGATATATCAATAAGGGTTTTCATTCAGTATTCTAGACTAGGCGTTGACTTAGCTGTAGTGCTGAATTGAATCCTCTTACAGTGGGCTGGGAGAGAGGTGTGTGATTGTGATTAAAACATGCAACGACACAGCCAATAGATCTGGGTTTATTTCATGGCATTTACAGTCTCATTTACCCACATTTGCACATCAAATGCCTAGGCAAATTCTCACGTGCACAAGGGCTGGCATCATACAGCGCTTTTAGGCCCTACCAATAGGAAAAAACGCATTACAATTGACAAATTACATTACGTTAAATATGCTAAGTGCAGCATCATTTGGTGAGATGCTACCATTCTGCTGCATTTAATGCAGAAGTCAGAAAATGCTCTACAGCAGGGATCTAAAGCCTTTGGCTCTCCAGATGTATTGGACTTCAACTCCCATCCGCCCTAGCCAGCATAATTAATGGGGAGGAATCATGGGTGTCATAGTCCAAAACATCTGGAGAGCCACGGGTTGCAGACCTCTGCTCGAGAATATACTCTGCTTCACTCAGCAGGCCTGCCTCGATGGAACAACTTGTCCAGGGAAGCCCAATGCCTAATGCACTGCAGGGTCTCTAGCACAGACCTCTATAGAAACACTTGTGTACAGGCGCCTTATACATGACATATCATATCATATATGTCACAGATGCTCTCTGCATCACTGATGATGGAACAGGACTACAGGTCCAAGAATATAGAGTGATGTCCACCTGTTTCACTCAACATAGGTGCCTTACCCCCCACAAAAACACCCTGTGCAAGTTACCCCACAAGGCTACATGTCCCAGAATGCACTCTGCCCTGCTTGATTTATAAGATCACATGGTGGTCTATATGTCACAGAATGTACTCTGCCTCAAAACAACTGTCTCCACAGGTTTACCTGTTCGGAATGCACACTGCCTCTCATGATACAGATAGCCACACAAAACTACTATTCCCATAATGCACTATAGCACACAATACAAATGGTTTGAGCAGACTATATGACCCATATACAACTCAGCATCCCCAAGATATATACTTCAACATGACCATAGTTCACACAATGCATTCTGCCTAATTCAGTTCAGATGCCTCCACCCACAAAACATAGCGCTGAATATCACAAAACGTCCATCACCCACCTTTCTGTGAATGCAGTCCACCTCACACACTACAGATGGCTTCAGAGGACTACATGCCCTAGAATGCATTGTGCATCATTAAGTACAGCTTCCTCCCATAAAAATTAATGTAAAAAAAATGCACAGCCTAACTCAGATCAGATTTAGAAAGAGGCTGTTGCAGTAGTCCAGCCTAACTCAGACCAGCTGCACCTCCTCAGATGTATTCTTCCTTTTCTCACTTTCCCCCAGAAGTTCACTGTCTCCATAGCTGTGGTCCTCTCTAGGCTGGACTACTGCTACAGCCTCTTTCTAAACTTTCCTGCCTCTACTCTGCAACCTTTACAACTTATCCACAACAGGACTGCAAGACTTGTCCTTGGCCTCAAGCCCAGTGATCGTATCTCTCCAGCTCTAAAATCTCTCCACTGGCTACCTGTGGCTGCAAGGATCAAGTTCAAGACGCTTTGCATCGTCCATAAGGCTTTCTGGGGCCTGGCACCTCACTACCTCCAACGTTCTCTTCCTAAGCATCTTCCTTCTCGAGCTCTCTGCTCATCTACCTCTACTATCTGAGGGTCAGACACTTCACCAAGCAGAGAGTGGGGGGAAGATCTCTCTTCCCCTGCTGGGCCTTCCTTTGGAACAGCCTCCCTGCCTCTCTTAAACTTGAGCAGAACCACCTCCGGTTCCAGAAGCAACTCTAGATTGTCCTTTTTGCTTCTGCTTTCTCTCTTCCTCTCCCCTGCTGATGCAACTGACTGCTACGCACGCTGTTCACCTGGCTACCCTTTGAACTGGGGCCCAGGTTCCTCCATGTCCAGTTGCCTTTGCACTGCCTCTGGGATCCCCCTGCACTTAAGGGTCTGTACCTGCAACCGTCCCTTCTCACTGCACACATGAGCTCGTTGGCTGCTGTTGAGTTTTCTGCACTTCTCCGCTCCCCCTGGCACTTCTCCCGTCCCTCTTCCCCGCACCTGTGTGATCTGAATGACACAAGGCCTAGTAAGATTGTTGGTTTTTATCCTCCTTTGTTTCCCCTCGTTGTCTTGTCACGCCTAGAAACACTTATGTACAGCCGCGTTATAAATGCCATATCATATCATATGATACCGGAATCCTCCAAATAAGAGCTGCATGTCCTGAATGCACCATCTATCCCCCAGCACATAGGTGCCTGGCACACTGCACCTTTATGAATGCACACAGCCTCATCCAGGACAGATGCCCCAGCAGAATTGCACACTGTAAAATGCACACTGCTTTAGTGCGGAGGAGCTGTCCCTCCAACAGGACTGTATGTCCCAGGTTACACGCTTACAAATGCCAGAGGGCCCACAGATACACACATATAAACATAAGCTGCAGACATATGGACATGTGCACACCGATTCTCCCACATTCTGAGGCATATATACAACATACGCATGCTTACATAGATACATACAATGAGGCATGAGATACATATGCACCTGCACACACACACACACACACCAGCACAAACAACAGCAGTACACTCTCACAACTCACATGCACGCACATATGTTCTCATGTATGCACCATTTGCAGACACATAGTCGTATACGCACATGCACACAGAGATATTCTCACACATAGTGTAAACAGATGTATGAAGATGTGTACATATAGTTGAACATTTGAATATAGCCACTGGATTGAATTTAGCCGAATTTTGATGCAACTGTCCACTAACCCTCCTAATAACTCTCCAAGCATACTCACCCTCAAACACAGCACAAAACACACTCATGCCTCTACCAGAGCTAAAAACCTAAAACTACCACACATTGCACACACTACACAACACCCAACAATAAACAAAACCAATTACACACAAACCGCCCCATACACACTCATATACACCAAACAACGACTACCAACTAAAAACAAAGCAGCACACGGAGACCAGCTTTTCCAAACTGAAGCTATCAACAGAACATTAAAGCTCTCTAGTGCTTTTCCCTCTCAATCCCACTATCTAAGCCCTCCCAGCCCTCCTTCCTTTTCAGGTCCGCCAGAGCATCCGGAGACCATGAAAATGGCAGCGGTGAGCGGTATACATCACAATAACATAACATAACATAACATATACACAGCCCAACAGATAGTCTTGCATAACACAGCCTTGCCGAGCCCTAACCTTTCCAACGTTGATGTTACACTTCACAATAGGAGACGCCTTTCACTCTTTTATGCAGTGACTCAGATATAGAATGTGCAATGGTTTAAAGACAGCTTTGTTTCTGAAAGTTAGTTTGGTTATCTTCACCTGAACTAACGTGCCTTATTCTCTTTTGTCCCGTTCTTTTTTAATTTGTGGTTCGGTTTATAAATGTAGACCTTTCGCCAAAAGTTACATTATATCATGAATATAAAACAGTAAAGCTATAGAACACATGATAGCAATATGTTAAAACCACACAATCAGCGATATAACAGCATTAATTTCCTATCAAAAGTAATAATCAGGGATTTTTTAATACCATTATTAGTACATTCACATTCACGATAAATCCCAAGAGTTAATATAGATCTGTAAGATCATGTTAACAATACCACATTAATTGGTAATTGGTTCACTTGGCCAAAACTCAATTCATCCACAGATATATATATATATATATATATATATATATATATATATATATATATATATATATATATATATATATATATATATATATATATATATATATATATATATATATATATCAATACATTAGGATTTGCATCAAGTACAAAAGGTTAGTTAAACGGCTAAGGGCCAGCAACAGTGCAAAACTACAACCTTCCATCAGTCGTGAGCAAAGGGCCTCACTACCTTGGTCAAAAAGATAGTATGCAAACGAAGTCACGTGCACTGGCCTGATGTTCCCAGATATTTCGCAACACTGAACTAGATGTGTTTTCACAGAGTCAGACTTCCTGCATCATCTACAGGCCCTCGCAACTAGTCCTAGTGTAGGCCCATTGCATTCAAGAGTCGGAGCTGATTGAATTTAAACTTAATATAGATGTTACGAGCTTCATTGCAATGAAAGAGATACATATGTTTAGACAAACTCTTATTATCTTTTGATTGCGGTCTTATAATGGCCTACAGAAGTGTTTTTTTTATTTTATTTTTATTTATTTAAAACATAAAATTTATTTAACAAGTAGGCAGTTGTATACAAGAGGCTTCTTCAGTTCTACAGTGCATATTCAGCCTGTTTCCATTACATACATCATTATTACAGGCCACATTAGTATACATATATCTGCTCTTGCCATCACGGTTCTGTCTATGTGATCTTTACATTAGCTGTCACTGGACATGATTTTCCCGTTGATTTTCCCATATAAGTTCGGTATGGGCCCATATGTCTTCCGGACGTGATGTTGTGGCCACAGACGGTACATAACCCTGCTCATTTTCATTCACTTATTCCATTTCAGTGAACCATTGATTTACTTTTGGTGCCTCCTTCGCTTTCCATCTGAGTAGGATATATTTTTTGGCGATTATGCATCGTTTATTGAAAAATCTACGGGTTTTAGTTTCTGCCTTGCCAATATCTCCCAGGGGATACTTTAGTGGGAGAAGCTTCGGGGGTATGTTCACCATTTCATATAGTGTTTGTGCGATTTGTCGCCAGTAGTCAGCAATTGGGGGGGCAATTCCAGAACATGTGCATGGTGTCAGCCTCTTCGGTGTGTCATTTCGGGCAGAGCTGCACATTTTGCAGATTAAGCCTAGTGATATGTTTAGGGGTGTAATGGAGCCTATTCAGCGCCTTATATTACAGCAACTGCAATCATTCATTGAGTGATACCTCCCTGGTTAGGATGCACATTTTCAGCCATTTGTGTTCGTCTATCACTGCCTCTGTGTCTCCTTCCCATTTTTCCCTCAGTGTGTTTGGTGGGGGAGCACCGTCTTGTATCTTTGAGTATAGTCTCGCCAATAGTATTTCCAGTTGTCATACTGTACCATCATTTCCATGTATTCGTTTGATTCTGGCTCTGTAGGGTATGATGGCCATTTCTGTCTCACAGCCGCTCTCATACGGTAGTATCGTAGTATTTTCACTGGATTGTCGCCCAGTTTGTCCTTGAATTAATATAATGTGACAAATCTACCTCCAGGAAACAGGTCTCCCAGTTTCATCGTCTAGTTATGGTCCCACGCATTCTGGATGTCCACGTCCATAGTAGGGGGGAGGTCAGGGGTGTACTTTTGCTTACTATATGCATTCGTGATTTTTAGCCTCGCCATTATACGCCTCCACGCATCTAATGTAGTGCGTAGTGGGTCAAATGGGCAGAGGTCCACCCTGTACTTACATATCAGGGTAGTTTTCATGTCATTTGGCACTGCAGATCTTTTCTCAAGGTCAATGTGAGAGTATTTATTGTCGAGGCGATACCATAGGCCCGCGTAGTGGGCTTGAGCAGCCAAATAATACAACTCAAAATCAGGGGCCGCTAGCCCCCCTCTGTTGTATTGTTCAGTTAGGGATTCCCATTTTGACCGGGCAGTGTTCCCATCCCATATGAATCCCACCGCTAGTTAGCGTGTTAAAGAACTGTCGTCCTGGCCAGCTCGGTATAGTGTTGAAGTAATATAGGAGTTTTGGAGCTTCTATCATTTTCAGGATGGCGATCCGGCCAAGTAATGACAGCGGGAACTTACCCCATAAATCAAGTTTATTTTCAAGTGTGCTAAAATAGGCCGCATGATTTCTTTCGTATAGAAGTTTGTGTGACCGTGCCACCCTAACCCCCAGGTATTTCACAGATTCGCCTGCCCATTTCATCCCATGCAGTTGCTTTGGCTCAGTAGTTTTGTTGTGGAACAATTCCGATTTCATAGTGTTAATTTTATATCCTGAGTATAGGGTAAATTTGTTGACTTCAGTAAGAACTGGTTCTATGTTTTCTTACGGGTCTTTTAGGTATATTAGGGTAGTGTCTGCATATAGGGATATAATCTGTGGGGGTCCCCATTTGTGTATACCCTTATGACTGTGATACTTCCAAATTCTACTAGCAAAGGGTTCTATTCTTAATGCAAAAAGTAAGGGAGAGAATGGACATCCCTGTTGGGTTCCTCTAGCTACTTTAATCATCTTGGAGTAGTTCCTGTTAGTACCATCACTACTGTGGGGATCTCTGGATGTATCTGTGCCATGGTGCCAAACAATCTTCTCAAATTTAAGTCGGTTGATCTATCCGGGGTGAATCCTGTCTGGTCCGGGTGTACCAGGTCAGACATGTGGGGTAATAGTCTATTTGCCAGTGTTTTTGCATCAGAGTTTATTAAAGAGAGTGGGCGATATGAGGACATTTCATTTGGGGGTCTCCCTGGTTTTGCAAGGACTATTATAACTACCTCGGTAAGGGAGGATGGTAGCGTGCCAGTGTTGCAAGCTTCCTCCCATACTTTGAGCAGTTTGGGGGCTAGGATGTCTTTGTAGATTTTGTACACTTTGATGGAGTTTATAACTTCGGCTATTTCTTCCTTTGTTATTGGGTTGCAAGGTTTACCGCTGGATACACTGTCCAGTATAGGTAGTGTAGTGTGTGCCAGGTAGTCTCCCACCTCCTCCTCAGTGGCAGCATCATTGTTTGAATATAATGGGCCTCATTACGAGAATCGCAGTATCCACAGGGACGCCACCCAGCCGGGTTACTCACTGGTATACTTCTCAGCTTTGCCCTGATGTGGTCTGCGGGGAAGGTTCTGCCTGAAAATACAGGATGACTGTGTTCAAGACTGACCGACCGGGGTAAGTGTCCTCCCTCCACCCCGTATGATTTCAGCCCCTCTGGGGCCCTCTCCTAACCTTGTGGTAGAATTAGGCGTGCTCTCCGTCCTGCCTTTTTTGCAGGGGCGCGTTGTTTTTCATGGGCGTGTGTGGTCCAGTTACTTCACTGATGCCGGCCCGTTTGATATTGTTCAGGTAGGTCTTATTGCTGTTCTTTTGTTTTGTTGCTATCCTGCATGCCTTTCTTTGTTTAAAATGTCTCTTTTTTCTCCCTTAGGTATGCAGAGCTTCAGCGCGGCGAACTGGCTTGGTTGAGCCCGCTGAAAAATGATGGTGCGTTAACAGCGCTATGATGCGGTAAGTAAGCGCTATACGCAGCGCTGCAAAGTCTTGCCTTTGCTAACCTGTGTTTTCCTTTCTTGTAGGTCGCTGTGTTCTTCAGCGCGGGTGGAATGTCCGGAGTGGTGCCAGCCGTGAGGCGACCAGCCAGGTAAGCCTTTTGAGCAGTTCGTAATTTACAGATGTCTCTACTGCTTTCTTTAATGTTGCCTCTATCTTCCTCTTTCAGGTCGTACTGTCCGGGAGGCGTGCAGATTTGAGGAAGCTGTTCTCAGTAGCTGCAAGTGGTTAAAGATGAAGACTGCAGGTAAGATGCTGCTGCTAATGTTGTTCCTTTTGTCTCCTTGCAGGATCTGCTTCTCCGAGGTTCGAGGGAATAGCTGGACACGGTGAGCGTCACGCTGCAAGCTGCAAAGTAACGCAAAGCGTGTTGCCTTGTTCGGGTGTGGTTTAAATAGCCCCAACAAAATAGTCCAGGTAAAATAGTCCCTAGGCTACCACACCCAAAACACTAGACCGCATAGCTTGGTTCCTGGGAACTAAGCTATGTGGATGCCTCCATGTTGGCTGGCAACACAATAAGTAGTTCCCAAGCAGATGTTTCTCATGGTGTATGAGCCGTGCGCCATAGGCGCCAGGGGTGGCCCAAGAGGGTTTGGAAAAGGATGCCTGGCTCTAGAGGCCCGAGTCCTGACTCTACCTGGCCAATGGGTTTGCCAGAAGGGGTTTTGGGTGAGGGTCGTGACAGCAAGTCAAAAATGATGCTGCAATGGTAATACCGGCATCGTTTACCGGTCCAGCCTATTACGAGTCGTCATCCCGGCATTACCGCCACCGCTTGGACCATGCCCCTCCATACTGGTATGCGTGCGTACACGCACTCTTCGTGTTGGCAATAGCGGGACACCGCCAACAGAAGGACATCACAAGTTACGCAGGCATGCACCTATTGGCATCCTGAAGGCGATAAATAGGGTCACCATGATGCTACCAGCATCGCGGATCACCCGTAAATAGCAATCAGCTGTGTTCCCAACTGCCACAGGTGCACCCAATGAGCACAGGTGGAGGCAATGAAGTCTGGCTCAGCACAAAAGGAGCACACCCACACCCCTTCCCACACCAAAATGATCCCACTTGCTGTTGCAATTTTGGGGCTGGAGGACATGCCTGCATTGCTACTCCATGAGCAACAACAACAAAAGGTACTACAGAGGAGACGCAGGAGGAGAACGAGGGTGCGACAGGCCCAGCAAGTCCCACCAGTGCAGTCAGTGGTACCACGTAAGCAGCCACCAATCCCTCAGATCAAAGCCAGTCCTTTCAACCTAACCACTGTGAAGAGCCACACCCTGTACCCCCTGGACCAAGTCACCATCACCACCATTGTGGACATGATACACGACGACATTGTCAGCCTGATTGAAATCCACACCGCTATTCCCCCTCTACTGAAGGTAGTGTCTGTTCTCCACTTTCTGGCCACAGGTACCTACCAGCACACAGTGGGGCAGCTGCATGGCATATCACAACCTTTCTTTTCACGCATGCTGAACCAAGTGCTGGATGCTTTCCTGAATCATGCAAGCGATTACATATCCCTACCATGGACTGCCCAGGACCTTTTTGACACTAAAGTTGGCTTCCGTGTACTGGCAGGTATGCCCAATTGTATCAGTGCCCTTGACTGCACCCATGTGGAATTGGTGGTCCCTCATGCCATGGAGGTGGTGTACTACAATCGTAAGCTATACCACTCCATCAATGTGCAGATGGTATGTGACTCCAGAAAGATGATCACACATTGTTGTGCCCGATTTCCCGGATCAACTCACGATGCAATGGTGCTGCGGAACTCCTCGCTACCCCGCTACATGGAGCGACCTGCTGGATAACGTGCCTGGCTGCTCGGTAAGTTACCTGACAGGCCCATGGCAGTCTAATCAGGGGGAGATGCATACTCCTCCTGGGTGAGATTGGGGGGGGAAGCATACTCCACCTGGGTGAGATTGGGGGGATGCCTACTCCATCTGGGTGAGATTGCGGGGGGATGCATACTCCTCCTGGGTGAGATTGAGGGGGATGCATACTCCACCTGGGTGAGATTGGGGGGGATGCATACTTCACCTGAGCAATTTGGGGTGGTGACTGGATAATGCCCATACAGCAAAACACTGTACCCCAAAACATCCCAACCAGAACATGACACATAAATGTCATATAAATAATCAATGCTGCACACCAATGCCAAAATGCCAGACTTGCAAGCAGCCCACATCCCTCAACACGTCCACTGCACATCATCTGACTGTACCCTCTGTAACACAATTCAGCAACATGCAGTGAGTATGCATAATGTACATGACCACAGCAAAGCACAACACAGGACATGCATCCATGAGTGCGCACAAATAAATCCCACCAAGGGAATACACTAATTGTCACTGGCCCTCCACCACAGTAACGCTGCATCTCACCATGGAAATAACAACCAATGAATGACAAATCATGATAAAACTTGCGCCAATGCTGCTAGTAAAAATACATACGAGGTACTCTACATCACCTATATGAGTGCAAATACATTGGTAGGTATTCACGGTACATGTGCACCAGCATGCAAGTGGACACACTCCATCATCTGGATAATGCAACCCACACCTGCAGACCATAGAACAGTACACATTGTGGGAAATAAACATGTGTGCAGACATCCAGGGACATGTGCATGTCAACACCAAATAGCTTCAGGCATGAGAGTGATAAGTACAGGTGTCATAGTAGAAATTGACTCACACATACCTCATTGTGCGCCCATGCAGGTGATGCTGGCTATCCCTTGAAGCCATGGCTATTCACCCCTGTTTGGAACCCACAGAACAGGCACGAAGAGGACTACAATCGGGCTCGTACCCGTGTTGTGATTGAGCAGACCTTTGGCCTGTTGAAGGCACGGTTCCGCTGCCTCAGCAGGTCTGGTGGCACGCTCCTTTACAGGCCTGAGAAGGTGGGAAAGATCACCATGGTCTGTGCCATGCTGCACAACATGTGCATCCGGAGAAATATACCACTCTCACCTGACAATGACCAGTATGCATCGGGTGAGGATGATGATGATGAGGGAGAAGTAGCACCTCTGCCAGGTCGCGATGCACAAGATGCAAGTGCTATGCGCCAATCAGTGATTGCCAATTTCTTCTGAAACCCTGGGATGCTGAGGGTTCTGTGTTAGTTATACACTGGGGACTGGGATCGTGTGCATATGGACACAGGGTGTGTGGGGAGGTGGGCACTGTGCACTGTAATGAATTGAATAAACACACCAAATAAACAATGTCCAATCATGATATTATTTTCCACAGAACGGGTGTATTGAACAATCTACATCATTTTGAATGAACCCTCCATCTCACACACACACCCTCCCACCTCCCCTCAAAACCCCCAACACCCCAAACCCCCTCTCCCAACACTCCCAACATGCCATACCACCTCCTCCATAGCCCACTCTCCCATAAACATCCCACACATGATGTGCAATAAATGTTTTGGCATTAAACTGCAGTCAGCACATGCAGGGTGGCCCTGCTAGTGGCGGCCTCTCTTAGGTTCCGGGGGCTGCGTATCAGTGAGCCGTGTGCTGCACCTGGTCAACCTCACAGGGCTGGTTTGTGTTGAGCTGGCAGGTGTGCCGGATGATGTTGACGTGCCTACTTGTGCGTCTGTTGGTGCAGGACGCTGCTGCTGGAAGTGATCTGCAATCCTGCCCAGGACCTGGGTCACTGCTGCTAAACCATCATGTATTAGCTCTGTGTTGTTGTTCATGGCCACAATGAGTGCAGCATTGGTTTCACGGAGTTCGCAGTGGGTCAATTCTCCCTCTGCTACGTAGTGCTTCACCAGCTCGGTCATCTGCTCCTGGCGGCCCTCCATTCTTGTCATGCAGCCCTCCACGTCACAGATAGCTGTGGAGGTGGACGGGGCACTTGCAGGGGGGCCCAATGCAGGGCTGTCCTCTGATGGGGACCAAAGATGTGGACACCCCTGTCCTCCGGACTGTGCTGATGGGTGCCGTCTGGGGAGCCCTGTGTGGTGTGCTGGGGGGTGGGCTGGGGGCTTGGCATATGTGCGCCATCCCCATAGAGGCTTGTGTCCCTGTCTGCGTGGTCATCACCGTGGCCCTCTCCCTCGGCATCGCTATGGGGGGCTGAGGCAGCTGCCTCCCCGATGGAGCTGGTGGCAGCAGACTGTGTCCCGTCTGCCTCTGCTTCCACCACAGTGGACAAGTCCTGTGTAGCAATTTACATCATCTGGTGTCTCGGATGGTGTTTGGCTGTCCTGTGCCTGCCCTGTGTTGGTGGTGCTACTCTGTGTGGCAGTCTGGGCATCGATATTGCCCTAGATGTTGATGCTCTGGTGCCATCATCGCTGGGCCTGGATTCCTTGATGGGTGTTGTGGCCTGTGCGGCAGCAACTTGGCCGTCACTGTCAGCATCCGTGCCTGTGAGGGACCAAGAGAGGCAGGGCATCCGTGATGGTGGTACGTGCAAGATGCATACATTGGTGTTAGTGCAGTTGTTCCCATTTGATGCATTTCCCAGTTCTGGCGTGATGATGTAACTTATGGTCCGGTATTACGGACGGGGTATTACCGTGATGGTATTACCGGGTCCGTTATTTAGGGGGTGCTAATGTGCGGAGGTGGTATCAGCAGGTTTCGTGATGCCGCTTTCAGGGGGTTGAGGGCTCTTTAACGGCATGACAGTTCAGCAATTACTGGCATGGAGGTACGCGCGTGCATGCGCTCTCATAATCAGACGCTATTTGCAGCGTCGAGGCAACTCAGATGCGTTAGTACCGCCATGCCGATAATTACTGTTTTTTACCGCAAATCTCGTAATGAGGCCCAATGTCTGATAGTACTCCCTATACATTTCATTTATTTTGTCGGGTTTGATGGTAGTTAGCCCGTTGGGTTTCGTAATCCCGCTAATGTGTTGTGCCTCGTGTTCCTCTTTAATTATCCCCGCCAGTCCCCTTCACCATATCGTCTGGCCTGTACTCTCTTTGCCATGAATCGGGTTTCTCGATCCGCCAAATCATAGTACCTCTGTCTGTTGCCTTTGTTTAGCCCTAGTAGTGCCCTATCATGTGTCCTACTATAGTAGTTTTGTAGATCCCTCGGGTCCTCCTCCGTCTTCCCCAGCTCCCTTCTAGTGGTTTTTAGAATGCTGGATATCGATGCTATCATCACTTCGCGGAGCCATACTTTGAATGCCTCCCATACAGTAGAGAATATGGTGAGTGAACTATCATTTTTTATTTTCTTGAAATTTTATTTCGTTTCTTACAAAACTTTTTAAAAACAGAGAAACAATTTTTCAACCAAAGATTCATATGTCCAACCTTATCCTATTGCTCAGATCACAGCACATTTTTAGGAATTATGTTAATTGTCTTTCCTGTTGTACACGTTTTTTGTCCATTTCTTTCAGGAATTATATTAACGCAAAAGTTATTTTGTTGTTAGAGCCAGGATTTTCTGTCTGTCTTCTTCCAATTCTGAGCAATAAATAACAAGATATTTGAGTGTTTCAGTTTGAAGGTTGCACAGCCTGCAGACTATATTACTTTGAGTTGTTTTATTTATAATATTACGAATTTCCTTTGTTTGGAATTGGTTCATTCTGAACTGTAAAAAAACTTTCCGTAAAAATCTACATGGAAATTTTAACAAATATTTTGGTAGTTTGTTGAAGGCCTTGGCCTCAAGAGGCACTATTTGCATGCATCTGTGGCGAGATCTTTGTTGTTCTCTTTCCCACCAATCCATCTGCCACAGTTTCTTTTTGACTTTGCTAGGGTTTGTCCATAGTATCTCTTTGGTAGTATTTAAAGTCTGCAGTATATTGTCACATTTCGACTCCCACATCTCTTGAATTGATTCATTTCTTATTTCGAAGTCCTTCTTTAATACTTTAAATTAAGGTATACAATTTGTAGCAGATATTTTGCTGTATAATGTCAAGGTGTTCCATGTAACTTTTGCAGTTATAGAAATGAGACTCAGCTCGTATCTAATACAGGCAAGAGGCGTGCCAATAGGTAACTGCAAGATCTTTCTCCAAAATAGGTATTCACATGATTTCCATGTA
This sequence comes from Ambystoma mexicanum, assembly GCF_040938575.1. Classification (NCBI taxonomy): domain Eukaryota; kingdom Metazoa; phylum Chordata; class Amphibia; order Caudata; family Ambystomatidae; genus Ambystoma; species Ambystoma mexicanum. The sequence goes on along the minus strand of NC_090934.1, from coordinate 133,567,350 downwards.
CTATATGAGCACCCGAAGGAGGCTTTGCTTCCATATATCAATGCCGGCACTACTTTTATGTTGTAAAAGTCCCAAACAGGTTTTAGACTAAATTTTCCATATTTTTTATTGATCATTGCAGTTTGTGCTATTAATTGACTACTTCTCTGTCGTATTGCTCTTACATTTGGTTCGTCGTTTGAGTTTATTGTCACTCCCAGATATCTCATCTGAGTTACATTCCTTAGTGGTTCATTACCAATTTTCCAATGGTATTTTTATTTGTGGTCATTGTTCCACTTCCTTGCAAATTCTTAAATTCGAAGGTTTCTGTCTTCGAGATGGTAATTTGGAGGCCGTTCATCGAGATGTAATACTCCAGTGCCTTCAATTTATGCTGTAGACCAATAGGCGTAAAGTCCAAGAGCACCATGTCGTCAGCATAAAGGATCCAGTCGATTGAGTTTCCATTGATTTTTGGTGGAAATGTTCTAGTGTCTGTCAGGTGTTTACCCACATCATTAATGAAAAAGTTGAATAACAGCACCTAGTGGGCACCCCTGTCTGACACCTCATTCAGTTTTAATTGCTTTTGACAGTGTTCCTTTTTTATCAAGCCGGATTTTGATGGATGTACCTGAATAGAGTTCTTTTATCGCTCTTATAAGTCCTTCAGGACAGTTCTGGGCTCTCATTTTTCTCCACAACAAGTTTCGATCCACTGCATCGAAAGCGTGAGCTAGATCGATGAAGGCAAGATATATTATCTTTTTCTTCCTAATTGCCTCCATTTTTAGTAAATTAAGAAGAAATAAATTAAGATTGCAACCTACACCCTTTATGAAACCTGTTTGACGGAGATCGAAGGAATCCGATTGCTGTATCCATGTTGTTAATTGGATTTGCAATTGCGTTGCAAAGATCTTCCCTACAACGTCTAACACCGCTATAGGCCTGTAGTTAACGGGCAAAGATCTTATCCCTTTTTTAAAAATAGTGACTATTACAGCGCTTTTCCATGACGAAGGAATGGTTTGTTCTCGTATTATATTTTTAAACAGAGTATAACAGAATTCAGTCAATTCCTTAGGATTTTCCTTTAATGTGTAATTCATCAATCCGTCTGGGCCAGGTGCTCTTGATGTACCTAGCTATTTGATGTTTTCTGCTATGTTTTCTTTCGAGATAGTGATGTTCCATGTCTCATGTTTCTCATTGGTTTCTTGCATAGACGATGTCTGGGGCTTATAAAGTGTAGTGTAATGATTAATCCACTGTGCCTCACTTACCATATTGGTAAAGAGCGCTGTTTGGTTTGACTCCGTTTTATTCAAGATAGCCCAAAATTCTCTTGTTGTTTTGTTGTGCAGAGTTAGCATCATTTCTTCTGCGTCTTTTTGTTGCATTAGGGCCCTGTGGGCTTATATCCAATTATTGTATTTTGTTTTCAGTTTTTTTTCCCTTCTTGTTGATTTTGGGCATTCTGATCTTTTAATGCCCGAATATTTCTTCGTAGTTTACGTTTCTTCCCTACCACCATTTAATCGTAACTGTGGCAATGAAGAAAGTGGCTTTTCCCATTGGGGTTGGGCATCTCCTTGTATTGTTCTTACAATGGAACATAATCCGGCTCTAAATTATTTTGAATGCTGGCCGTCATAGTTTTTATTTTCTTGATGTTTAGCCTTAGTCTATTACGACCGGGTACTACAGTTATGTCATTTTGCCAGTTTACTGAGTTATCAGATCTCATTTCATATTTCACTCCAATTGTGACCAAATTATGGTCACTTTGGTCCGTGTTCAGTACTTTCAAAAACACAACTGTGTCAGCAATTCTCTCCGATACAACAAAATAATCGATAACTGAATTTAGAGCCCCATTTTTCCAGGTGGGATTGGAAGGTACATCTCCTGGTGTGTTTCCGTTGAGTATTCTAAGCTCCCTAATGGATATATCATTAAGGAGGTGTTGAGTTAGTAGCTCTGTTTTAAGACATGTACAACCAGAGCCTTTTGCTCCCAATAAGTTGTTAATGTTCAAGTTCCAATCACCACATATTATCAGGTTTGCGTTTGTCTCTTGTGACATGATTTCGTCTATTGCGTCGCATAACTCATCCAAAAAGGCCCATGTCCCTGTTGATTTTTGTTGCTAATATAAATTAATTATTTGTGTTGGGTTATTTGGCCAGCCTTTGTCGACATCCATCCCAATTTTACGGTTTGAATGTAAGAGGTCACATTTCTAGTATTTAGGATTCTGAAACCACTGCATATTTTTACCAAAGTAATTAGACCGGTCATAGTTCTCCCCCTTTTTTGTATGATAGCTGGGTTGATTGCTATATCATACCCAGGTACCAGGGGTGGATCTACCAACCAGGTTTCCTGTAAACACAGGATATCCAAGTTTTGTAAAGCAGAAGGAGTGTCTTGAAAAAGATGAGCATGCCCTCTTGTGTTCCAGGATCCAACTTGAAGGATGTCGGTATGTTTTGTGTTATAACACTAGCTTAATTTGTTTTGATTTAGTGAGCCGGCCAGCCAACTCCAGTCATCCATGAGTTCAGTTGTTTGCGTTTTAGGTTGTTCTTTTGGGCTCTTATTTAATTTTTCAGGCACAGGGATTGTAATCTTTATTTTCCTTTTTTCGTTTGTTTTATCAGATTGTACTGGTATAGGAATTGCAGTTGGACTTCTAGCTTGTTTGTGGAACTTGTTTTTCCAGAAAATTGCAGAGCTTTGGTCTCAGAGTCCAGTTATGTTTCCAGTTGGCTCAGTTTGGCCCTTTCTCAGTAGAGAATCTGGTCACTGAACTATCATTTTATGCAAAAAAATGCTTCAATTTCGATCCTAAGTGTCTCCACTAATGAATCGTCCAGCAGTGCTGCTGGGGCGATTCTCTACATTGATGCTGGCCTAGGAGTGTATGCTTGACGTATTTCAATTACAACTGGTGAGTGATCTGACCATGTGCATGGGAATATTGTAGCTTCACAGACATCATTAACATAGGGTTCAGACATAAGCCAGAGGTCTATTCTGGAGTGGGTATCGTATACTGTGGAATAGTATGTGTATTCAGCCTAAGTAGGATGTTCTGCTCTCCAAATATCTACTAATCCGTATTGGGACATAATCTGTTTTATTGTGAGGGAGGCTTTAGTCATCAGTCTGGCTTCAAAGCTGCCAGAAGCACGGAAACTTCTCTCCTGAACATCCGTGAAGACCTTCTCTCTATCCTTGATTCCAACACCCCCTGTGTCCTCATCTTACTTGATCTCTCTTCTGCCTTTGACACGGTCAACCATGCCATCCTGCTCCACTGTCTCTGTGATAACCTGGTTATATCTGATCAGGCCCTGGTTTGGCAGACTTCTTTCCTCTCCGATTGACCCTCCCAGGTCCAACTTGGGTCCTTCCTCTCCTCTATCTCAATCTCTACCTGTGGTGTTGCCCAGGGGTCTAACCTCTATCTCTGGCTGTTCAACCAATATCTGGCACTTCTTGGCCACCGCATTGCTGCTCTCTGCCCCAACTTTCAGTGCTATGTGGATGACACTCAGCTCATTTTCAGACTCCCTTCCACTACCTCTCCTCCTTCTCTCATCTCTGACTGTCTGTCTGCTATCCAGGATTGGTGTGCCGTCAATGATCTCTGCCTTAATGCCAGCAAGACTGAGATCCTCCTCATTGGCTCACCCGCTCCCTCCTTTCCTGTCACTCTCTGGCCGTCCTCTCTTGTCCCTCTTCCTGCTCCCACCTGTGAGGCTAAAAACCTCGGGGTCATCTTCGACTCTGCACTCTCCTTCTCTCCTCACATCTCTGACATCTCTAAGAAGTCACACTACCAGCTACACCTTCTCAGAGGTATTCTTCCTTTCCTCTCATTCCTCCAGAAGCTCACTGTCTCCAGAGCTCTGGTTCTCTCTAGGTTGGATTACTGCAACAACCTCTTTCTAAATCTGCCTGCCTCTACTCTCCGCCCTCTGCAACTCAAACAAAACAGGACTGGAAGACTTGTCCTTGGCCTCAAGCCCAGGCATCGTATTTCTCCAGGACTGAAATCTCTGCACTGGCTCCAGTGGCTGCGAGGATTAAGGTCAAAATCCTCGGCATTGTCCACAAGGCCTTCTGGGTGCTGGGGCATCAATACCTTCAACTCTCTCTCCCTAAATATCTTCCTTCACAAGCTCTTCGTTCATCCACCTCCAACTCTCTCAAGGTCAGTCGCTTCTCCAAGCAACGCGTTGGTAGTAGATCTCTTTATTCGAATGGGGCCTCCCTCTGGAACAGCCTCCCTGCCTCTCTGAAAATTGAGGAGAACCATCTCGGTTTTTGGAAGCACCTTAAGACCTTATTCTTTGCTTCTGCTTTCTCTCCTCCTCTCCCCTGCTGAACTCCTGGCTGAAACTGCACTGGTCACCTGGCTACCCTGTGTCTTGGGCCCAGGTCCCCTTCCTGCCAGTTTCACACCTGCACTGCCCCCCTGGAAACCCTTGCACTCTGGGGCTGTTTCTGTATCCATACAGCCCCCTAATAGCACTTGACACTTGATGTCTGCACTTACCCTTGCACCTGCCACCAGAGGGCCGCACTTCTTATTTACTGTTCTTATTCATTGTTTTTATTTATTTGCTGTTTATCTTATGTCCCCCCCTTCCCCCTTGCACTCCCCTCTCCCCTGCATTTGCGCGGTCTCAATGTCACCTGGCCTAGTAAGATTGTTGTCTCTTTCTTCCCTCTGTTCCCCTCCATTGCCTCGTCGCACCTTGAAATACTTGTGGATAGGCGCGTTATAAAGGCCATATCATATCATATCATATATCATATCATATATCATATCATATCATATCATATCATGTGTCTATGCTTGGTGCTTGATCTGTCCATGGAGAGGTCAAGTATTGTGTTAAAGTCCCCACCACAGAGTATTGGGGTGTCAAGGGTTTGGCCAACAAGGTTGCCACCCGAGTAGAGAACACAGGGTCATCTGTGTTAGGTCTGTACGTGTTTACTAGGGTCAATGCATTGGGTCAATATGTGCTGATAGGGTCTTGAAGTCAAAGCTTTTATGTATTAATGTTATCACACCCCTCACCTGTGATGAGTAGTTCGTGTAGAATCTGTTCTTTCCCCACCTCAGTACCATCTGTCTGTGAGTGGCCTCCAGTGCATGAGATTCTTGGAGCATTATTATGTAAAGCATATGTCGCTCGAGATATGCCCGATCTTCCTCACTTTTATCGTATTATTTAGCCCTCTCACATTCCACAAGATCAACTTAAGGTGAATAGCCATGTAGTTCTGTGGTCTCTCTCATACCTGTACTATCCATTGTTCCATATCCTGTTTATTATTGAATGTAACCAAGCTTGCACAACAACTACCACTGCTTTTCCAACTTTATTCTGCATAACTACCAGGCTGCTACAGACCCAATTTGCTTGAATATTGAACAAACGTATAAACCACCCCCCCCCTTTGCCCAACCTCCACCCTCACCATCTGCCCCAACTTGGTGAGGAAGCCATTCTAAACTTTTGGATAAACCCCTGGGGGCTATGTTGGTAGCCTTTACCATCTGTCCAGCACAACGTACCCCGGTTCTTCATTTTTGTTCGTCACCGTTACTGCAGGGTATCAGAGTTTTCTGAGCTTTGTAGGTGTCTCTCATCTTTTTCAATCATTGTCATCCCTATATTCTTCATCGTTACTATGCAGTGCACCTGCCTCTGGGTGTGGTTGCCCCGGGGGCATAGGGATTGATGCGTCAACAAAGAACATTGCTTGTGTGGGATTATCGAAGAAATGGGCCCTCCCTTTGTGCTGAATCCCCAGTTTGGCGGGAAACATTAGGTAGTATGGTACTTTCCGGGCCCAAAGGAGACATTTTACTGCATAATAGGATCTTCTTTTTGTTTGTACTCCAGCTGCAAAGTCTGGGTATATGTGTACAGTGTTGGATTCAAAAAGTAATGAGTCCTTTTCCCTTGCCATCTGGAGAATTGTGTCTCTGGGCCTCATTACAAGTCTGGCGGTAGCCGTGCCGGTAAAACCAGCAGGCTGCTGCCAGACTTGTGCATTTTTCCAGCACCTGGCCTCACAGAAACACCGGGGCATTACAGCACCGGAGGTCTGTGAAGTCAGGCGCCAGAAAAATGTAAATCCCCATTCCCATTTGAGTCTCATAGGATTCAATGGGAATGGGGATGATGGAAGCACCAGCACCGTTAATAATGGTGCTGGTGCTTCCAAAAAGGTCTGACGTGGTGGGCGGCATGGCACCGCTCGCAGACTTGTAGTGTGCCACTCCGGTAACAACGGTGCCGGTAGGCTTACCGGCACCGTTGTTACCGGACCAGCACACTTGTAATGAGGCCCTCTGTCTCTGTAGTCCAACAATTGCGCAAACATTGTCCTAGGAGGGGCTCCTGGAGTGCGGGTGGGGCAAGTGCACAATGTGCCCTCTCGACAAGAAATTGTGCGGATAATTTGGAGGAGTCAAACATTGATTTTAAAAGGTTCTCTATAAATTGATCCATGGGACCCTTGCATGCTTCCTCTGGGATCCCCACTACCCGTATGTTGTTTCGTCTCGATCTCAATACCAAATCTTTGCATTTGTTTGTAATTTTCTTCAAATCAGTTTGTATGGTATTCAGTGTGTGATCGTGGCGTGACACCATGTCTTATTTCATACTTATTCGAGTTTTTGCTTCTGTAATGCATCCACTTTCTTTCCTATCGTGCCAACAATGTTATCCACCTTGGCATTAAAAGACATGAAGCCATTTTGCATTGTTTGCAATAATTGATCATCTCTCGAGTTGTCGTCTCCTCCTTCCAATGTGGAGGTGCTTAAAAGCGGGGGTGGTTCGGTGTGTTGAAGTTCTTGGGCCTGTGAAGGAGTCCATTGGGCCTTTCTTCCTGTTGGCCCCTTTCGTCATGGCGGTGGCTTTGCTGATTCAGATGCAGTCACTCCACTCGGATCCCTTCTTTAGTGCTGATTATTTATCCTCTTTGTGTTTTTAATTAGATAGTGGGCCTCATTACGGGGTTGCCAGTGTGGTAGCAACGGTACCGGTATGCTTGCCGGTACCGTTGTTACTGGAGTGGCAAACTCTGAGTTGTGCTCGCGGGTGCCTTTCATTCCGCTAGGTCTGGCTGGCGGAATGAATGGCACCCACGAGCACAGCAAGCCTGTAGCACCAACACCGTTATGAACGGTGCCGGTGCTACAGGCATCCCCATTCCCATTGAGCCCTATAGAGCTGAAATGGGAATGGGGATATACCGGCACCCACAGAAGGGTAATTACCGGGTCTGGTGGGGCTGGAATACCCCGGTAATTGCCCATTCATGGATTCCAGATTTTCATGCCGGTATGGAGGTAGCCTTGCTGGTAAAACCGGCAAGGCTACCTCCAACCTCGTAATGAGGCCCAGTGTCTTTCTATTCTCCAGTATTCGTCCTGTGGCTGGGTGCCTTCCTCAGCTTTGGATTGTTTTAGCAAAGTGTTCTTTAGTTTGTGTGCAATCCGAGGCAAACCTGTGTGGTCTAAAGTGGATTCAGCCTACTAATATCTTCTCCCCGGTTTTTCTTGTTGCTGCTTATAGCACTCCAGAGCCGGTTATGGTGATCAATTACTTTTTAGCGGCCCACAAGGGGCTTTGATATGTGCTGCGTATTATGAGGTTATTGTGTGGCCTCCACTGTTAAGATACAGTGTCTTATCTTCTCTTGGAACTTGCCATGAAGACCTCTTGAGTGTGAACCCTTATGTCGTTTGGTCTGTTCGTGGTCTTATTACCTTTACGTGCCTGGCTAGGATTTTCCGGTTTGGGTCAGGGGGTACCCTTGTCCTTTCGTGTTGTGCTCCGGCCCAGGTTGAGGGTCTGAGCCTTTTCAGCCGGTTCTGCCAGCTGCGCCGTCTTCGGGAGAGGATCAGTGGCTGCATTGCACACCGGGCTGCCTTACGGGGTATGTGGCAAGGAGCTGTTAGTAGTGCTATTGCAGTGATATTTAGCTTTAATCAAGTAATGTTTAGGGAGATGGTTGGTTTGCGTGTCCTACCGTGTCTCTGCAGTCAGGATTTGTTGCATTCAACGGGTAGTTCTGCCGCTCGGATCAAGGTGCAGCAACCTGAGGTTGCCGCACCGCCGTGTTGTTAGCTGGTACTTGTGATATACGTGTGGTCTTCCTGAGGCTGTATCGTATGGTTCACAAACTTGCACCCAGTTGTCTCGGTTGCAGATTCTGGGCTGTATTTCAGGTTTGTTCTTTGGGTGAGTCATCCGTAGGAGCTTCCTCTTCACTTCCCCTACCTTTCCTTGGTTCGCCCACAGTCACCAGAATGCTCTCGCTCAGGCAAGGTCATCAGCTCGGGTGATGCGATCAACTGGACTCAGGGGTCCCTCGGGCTCACAGGGGTTGGTGCCACTCTGGTTCTTGTTCGAGTACGTCATGTGTTCTCCTTCGGGCAGGAATATTTTGCTTGTTCCCTGCTGCAGTGGATAGTCAGGGTATTGTTTTACGCTCTGTTCCGATCCAGGGCTCTGCAGGTTGCTTCTTCCAAGCAACAGTGTTCCAGGCGGGCATGGGGATCTCTCCCGCATGAGCCTTGCGAGCGATCCTCCAGCATGGGCACCAGCAGATCTTCCGGCCGAGATATCTCTCAATATTGTTAATGGTTTCCCACCGTTTTCAGACGGTGGATGACCAATATGTTTGTGCTCCTAGTCGGTTTGTTTGATTCAGGGGTTTCTTCGGGCTCTGGTTCTCGTCTGTTTTGGCCACCTCATGCATTGTGCTGTTGTAAGGGATTTAGGTTCAGGACCTGGTGTCCGCATTACCTGCTTAGGTCTTCCAAAGGCCCCGGGGCTTATGCTTTAATGCTGTGTGATTCGGAGGGTTCAGTTGGGCAGACAAGCACGCCCCACTTCTGCTTAGTTTGTCAGGGTTGTTCTCGCAGTGTAGCACGGTTTAGAGTATCTTCCTTTTAAATTTATATTTTAGCCCCCACTTGGATTGGGTCTATGTATCCCCTCATGGGTGTTGATGAGCGCTCTGACTTACCGCGCCTCTACACCTTGTTCTCACTGGGATCCTTGCTTGATGTGCTTCCCCGTTCCTGGAGAGTAGCTCTGCAGAGTTTGCGGTGCCGTTCGCCTGGCCTCTGCAACTGTCTTTGCTTAGTGTTATTTCCCTGCAGCTGGTGTGCAAGGAGTGGTAGCTACGTCCCGGAATCTGGTCAGCTCAGACAGGGCAGACGAGGATTCCCTCCATCAGGGATTCGCTGTGTGTTGGTGGAGTGGTTCCCGCTTTCCAGTGTTGCCAGTCCTCGCCAACTGCTCGGCCACTAAGTCTGGGGATCTGATGGAGTCGGGGCCACCGCAGCCACAGTCTGAGTGCCGGGCCTCATTACACAGTAGGAGGTAACCATGCCGCTATTAGCGGCATGGCTACACCCTTACCGCATAGCAGGTCCGTGTAGGCGGTATGGGGACTTACCGGGTCATTCCGACCCTGGAGGACCCGGTAAGTCCCCATGCCAAATACCATAGGGCTCAATGGGAATGGCGAAGGAGCTAATAACGGTACTGCATTTTGCAGTACCGTTATTAGCTCTGAAGTCCCTTAGCGGGTCCCGTCCTTAACACCTGGTCAGACCAGGCGTTAAGGACGGGACCCGCTGAGGGACCTTGTAGTAGGGCTCTAAGGGATTACCGGCACCGGTGACCTTACCGGTACCGGTAATCCCTTATCGCCTACCATGTAATGAGGCCCACTGTCAGGCCCTCCCCTGTTTTTATCTCCTGCTTGGTATCTGGGGAGTTCCAGACGTGTGGTTCGCTGGCTGTTTTGTCCAATTCCGTCTCGCCAATGTAGATTCTGGGTGGCCGCTGGTTCCTCCCCCACCTGAGTTGAGCGTGCATTGCTCAAGTGCCGGCCCCAGCTCCTCTTGCGGCTGCTATATTGTGCAGTTTCTTATCAATTTTGGATGGCGAGGGCCCGGCAGCATGTACCACCACACCAGTAAGTCAAAATCGCATAGCTGTATTCCACGATGGATAGTCTGATACAGGATTTATAATGGGGACGGAGCCTCACGCTTAGGCAGCCATCTTGTTTGGCTATTCAACAGCACCCCCTACAGAAGTGTTTGAAGTTGACACCTGGGAAGCTGTGAACGCTCTGGGTTGGAATACATATTACCCTTGTTCTGTCATTTTTTAATGAAAAGGAATTTGCCTCATTTCACAGTGTTGAATCATTAGCATATTGCTAATATTAATACCTAAATCCTCATTAACATTGATCTGTTTATAGTTATAATGTCCATATCTTTGTAATGTGCTCATATGTGAAGGAATTGCAATGCCTTTTTTACATCCACTTTTAAAAAGAAATCTTGAGGCACCTCTCACGTATTCTTCCCTTTCAAACAATTAAACACCATGGCCCTCATTACAAGTCAGGCGTTAAGGGTTTAACGGCGCCGTCGGCGCCGTTAACCCTTAACGCCTGATTCACACTTTAACGCCTGCTTTTTGCAGGCGTTAAAGTCCAAGGCGCTAAGCAACCTTGGTGCTAATTACGGCACCGTAATTTACGGTGCCGTAATTAGCGCCTTCCCCATCCCCATTATGCCCTATGGGGCAAAAATGGGAATGGGGAAAGGCAAATGGTGAATGGGGAATTACCGCCCCACTCACCTTGGAATGGGGCGGTAATTCCGCCATCCACCATGGCGGAATCCGGCATGGACCATGGTGCTAAAAGCACCATGGTCCACCGCCTGACTTGTAATGAGGGCCCATATCTTGTGAAAACATATATCCTTAAAAAACATACATTGGCATTTATAGTTTCTGTAATCTAACAGAAAATCCTTTCTTCACATTCACTTCAACTTTCATTGATAAAAAAAATAGATGCCCAGCTCGTCCTCTTCGATAAGCCCAGATTAATATCACATAGCAATACTCACATTACGTATCCAGTGCACATAGAAAGAGAACTCTACCACTGATTAAAATGTTTTTTTCTTTAATACAGTTTCTGCAGCAAACACTTCTCTATGACCTGAGTAGTTGATTTGAGACTCACCACATTCGTGCTTAAAACTTCAGCTATGGCAGAGATAGATTCTCCGAAAAGAATACGTGAAGTTAGTTTTATGTGATTGCATAATTATTTAATGAGACTTGCTGACACGTGTTTCAACCTTAGAGATCTTTATCAAGGCTAGTCATGATGAGCTTGGAAGTAAAATTAAACTTGTTTCGAGAAGTAGGAGGGGATGGCCCCTGGTATAATATCAGTCGGTTGTTCTGTGATACTGGGGCAGCCTACAGTCAATGCTCGTCCTGGTTGTTAGGATCGTATTACGATCGCATATTCTTTTTGGAGAATCTATCTCTGCTATATTTAAAGTGTTAAGCACGATTGTGGTGGGTCTCGATTCAACTACTCATTTCTATCGGAGGACAGTGGGACACAGTCCTTAGGAGACCACTTCCACACGCAGCAGGACACGTAAAAATCCCACCCGGAAGCGCGGTAGTACCCGCCTGTTTCTATTGTCCCAACCCAACTGCTTACTCCTCTATGACCTGCGTGTGCGTGGAAATAAATAGTTTTCAAACTCTGACTGACCTACAATGGGGAATGGGGAAGGAGCTAATAACGGTACTGCAATTTGCCAATGTAGCTTCTGGGTGGCCGCTGGTTCCTCCCCCACCTAAGTCGAGTCAAACTCTGACTGACCTACACACAATGGGGGTCATTTTGTAATGGGTGGACCAGTAACCCAAAGCAGAAAACCAAGGCCTAATGCTTTTACTCCTTGGTTTCCTGCTCTGGCCCATTTCCATTCCCTTTGAAGGCCTAGAAGGATCACAGAGCATGGTTCACCTTTCCTCCTTGCTTTCCTCTTCCATCTTGAAAGTACAATTAATTGTAAACCTGCATAGGATTCTCATGCAAGCAAATGGAATCCACCTCTATGAAGCAGCTGCTAAAAGCAGGCGGATTCCATCGGACTCTCTTATAAATGTTGTCTACAAGGTGTAATTTGCAGGTGGCAGTTATATTTGTTACAAAATGGAGTTTAAAACTGAAGAGTAAAGGCGATTTTGGCTGGTTTTACTCTTTACTCTCAAACTCACATTTTTAAAATTGCATGGAGGGAACCCAATATGCTAGCATGCTAACGTTGGTGGCCTCTTGCATGCAATTAACACTTATTGTAAAAAGCCCCTTATGTGTTTGCACAAATGTGTGTTTCATTAAAGATGTATGTGGGTTACATTTAAAGGTGCTACACTTAAAGAGGTCTCCTGCAATTAACGGAATGCCTTTTCTGCAGACCTTGATACGCATAACTGTAGCAGCTACTCCTTAAAAGGGAAAAATCTATTATTTTATATATCACTTCATTTCAGATCCATACCCCATTTAAGCACTGCAGTAATAATCTAATATCACACTTTTCAATCCAGCACTTGCAAGATTTGATTTTTCAGTAAGTGCCACAGAAAATGAAAGGCTGAGCTCTTCCTGCTGCACCCATACCTGTAGTTTGGATGTCTGACATGTCCTTGGGGTAGGTGACCATGGAAGCAAAGTGACACCCAAAACACAGAAAAGACTATCTGCAGAGGAGAGCCAGTACAAAAACCAGGGGCTTGATCAGATATATAAGTCAGCACTTTTAAATCAAAATTATTGCATTGATTTTGGATATTCATTGCCATTTCAAAATGACCAGAAAGTGGCACCAATCTATGGGTTGTCGAGTCAAAGAATCCACACTGGTTACTGTAAAGTGTTCTTTCTGTGTTTTTTGCTTCCAGCTAGCTGCTGTGAGGGTAATTGTCTGCATTGCATGGTAGATGGGGTTCCATAAATGGTCTGAGGCTGTGCAGGCACTGCTCCAGTGGGTCAGAGCAAGGATTACTCGCATGCTACTCAGGATGGCCCTGAACTAAGAGACCTGAGTTCTTTAAGATGAGGCAGCAATACTTAGAGGTGGACGGGGATGCAGAAATTACTCAAACATCAATAATCAAAATGACTCTGGAAGTTCGCAAAATTTGGTACTTTTTTAATGTCAATTATCTAAAGCAGGGAGTTACAACGGACAACGTTGCAAATTATGATCTCAACATGATTTTAAAAAAACAGATTTTATAATCAAAATTCGTCATTACTGACGTTATGTTACTTGGCAAACTACAGAAACCTACGAGCAATGGTGGTTGGCTATCAGGGACCATCTAAGTATATGTTCTATATAGCCGAGGGTAGTGATTGGGTGTCTAAGTCAGGTGGGCAACTAAGCCTGTCCCAAGTGAAGGGTCATCTTCATCGTCACTAAATATACAACAATCAATTGGTTGCACAAACTATAGGGCTCCTAACTACGTGGGCCTCTACAATTGGTTTGGCACACTTGTACCCTTCAGGAATATTCCACATTCTAGCAGCATGCAGGCTAGCATCCCAGGTGCATGGAAGGTTAACGTGGTCTTGCCTCCCCGCCAATTAGCCCAAAATCTATCATCACTCCTGCAATCTGCCTGTCAATTAAGGCTTTGAACACGGCCTTGCAGAAGCTGTTTGTGCCTGAAAAATAAAGGGAGTGTGGCATCGTTCTGGCTCCTGGTTTCGGTGTAGCTTGACCCAAGCTATTTTTGATGCTGATCATGTGATTGAAAACCACTCTTTTGAGCCTTTTGCTGCATTTAATTCTATGAAATGATGAACTCTTGATGCCTGCAGTGTTTTTTCATTCTGCTTCAGAGTTTGTTCTTTTCTCACATTCGTTTTAGCCTTTTTGACTGTCGCCCAATTTGACTGTCGCCTCGTATTCTTGGTGCTGGGACAGCCAAGCCTTTCTCAAAATGCTCCTTCTCCATCAGTTTTAAATCCAAATGCGCCACACTGAAATCTTGTCCAATTATGAGTTTCCAAGCCTTGCTAAAGTGCAGCGTGGAATATCCAGGTTCTGTACATTCCTATAGGTATACATTGGCGCATCGCTGCGGCTAACTTACTACATAGCCAGCCATAATTATTACTTTTCCCTACTTGCATTGCTGCATCTGTACAGGTGTAAAATGACTTTGCATTTCCTTCAGTGCTTCCTTGCACGAGCATCTTCACTTCGATCCCGAAGTGCTGCTTAACTTCTATACTTCATCTTCAATTTCTGTAGAATGTCCATGTTTTCTCTTGGTGATGGTGACATCTTTTCTGGACACGTTAGTTCTTACTTCGTATGATGTCACCAGTCTCCTTTCTCGTTCAAAAGCATACTTTTTCCGGAACCCCAGCCAGAAAAGCACTATTTCTCTGTGCATGTATGTCATGTTTTCTCAATGGATACCTTGTCTCGAAGACTCTTTGTGGTTCAGGCATTCTCACTGGCACTGCTTGTGTAGCCATCTCTGGTTCCCAGTATATAGGCAACATGGGGGCAGAGATTTTAATGGGGGTATTTAGCTCCTCCTCTACAGCCCTCTATTCTAAAACGCACCTTCTAGATGCCCCAGCCTCATATCTGCCTCAAATTGGCTCTCTCCACTTGCTGTACATTTTTGCATCAAGCAAGCTGTGATTTGCAATTTGGAGGCGGCACAGATTTTTGAAACAATATATACACGCAACCATTAGAAATCCCACACCATAAACATAGACATGAAAAACCAGTCACCAGTCGATACTGGTGGCAACAGATAACAATGCATAAACATGCATTAAATGATAATATTATATAGTAACCTGAAAATAATGATCAGAGATTGACAATTTAAAATAATGCAAACACTTGCAAAACTTCAGCCAAATTGTCCATGCAGCATAAACAAAAAGAGCAGTTTCAAATTGGTTCATAGCCAGGCACAGCAGCATGACAGTGCGACAATCGTCACATCCCAAAGACGAAAACAGGGATAGAGCCAATTGGCTCCAACAGACTAATCAATAGGATCAAGCAGAAGAAAGTGCATTAAAGTTTCCTTGCTGGTCGCATCGAATTGGCAGATGCCTAGCAGGTTAAGTTAGCATCTTCAAGATGCCGTGACCCCAAAATGGATAAGGCGAGAACCTCCAGCCAAAATCTGGCATGCAGGGACTGAAGCTGAGCGTGGGTGGGCAAAGCAAGGATACAGTTAATATTAACCTGCTACATAAGAAGATACATAATTAAAAATGCAAGTTATGTAGCTTTGAAACTATTCCTTACATATGTGTGGTGATTTAGCAGGCAAATACTTGGATTATTGGGCTGCACGTTGTGAGGAATCGCCATCTGTCAAGGGTGCACAGAACTGTCCTTTTTGATTTGTATTGGTACATAAAGTGATGCGGGTCATTCCTTCTCCAAAGGTGTAATCTGCAAACTAGATCCCCCTTTGTTGCAACTCCATGCTTTAAGAATCATTTAATTATGCCCTGCTCCATCAGTAGCCTGATCAACAGCATCTTCTCTGTTCGCAATGCAGAGCAGTTTCAAAGGTCACAAGATGCCCACTCAACCTCTGAGCGACAGCAAAGTAACTGCCGCAGAGGGGCGACATTTAAGATATGCCCCCTGTACCCATACTACAATGATCATAAGTACCCCATGCTGGTCGCAGGGTAATCTCTAAGAATAAGCTATGCCAGAGTTTAGGCATAGTGCATGGTGATACTAATGATCAGGGCCGCCACATCCAAATTGATATTGCACATGTGTCCGTTCCTGTGAGTCAGCTCTACTGTGGTAGGGAATGTGTATTTGGGTCAGTCGGGCCGATACTGCCAAATGGCAGGAGAGAAACCCAGGGGACCCAGTCTCTCTTTGATTCTCTTTGTGAGGGCCAGTAAATCCCACCCCCAGGGACTGACACACAGCAAGCAGGTGTCCTGGGCCTGGGTATCAAAGGAGCACACCCATTCAGGAGGAGTAGCCTCACACCAGGGTGCTGCATGTCTAAAGGTCATTGTTTTCAGTCGGAGGGAAGGGGGCGGGAGTAGGATAGGCAGGAGTGATCTGGACACTAGAAGAAGCCTTCCACCATCTTGTGTTTCGCTGGCTCTCTTTCCCTTTCCTGTCTCCTCCACATTCTCTGGAGCAAAGTACCTTGGGTTTGATATCGACTGGGCAAAGTCGACTCCAGGAAGCAGCATGGATTGGTCCATCAAAGCAGGCTACTTTTAGAATAATCACCTGAGAACTTGTGCTTTTAAAAGAAGGGGTTTCACATGCCTTCAGCAGTTTCCATCAGTTCCTTTTGGATCCTTTAAGGCAGAAGAGACATTCTGCAGATTCTCAATGGACTTTCTCTGGGACGGCTGTACTGTCCAAAACCTTCAGCCTGAGGTGAAGAAGAAGCCGTCTCGGTCAGAAGGAACATCTGTCCCCTAACAACTCCCAGTGCACATCGGGACTGACCAGTGCTGTGGACCAGGACAAGCCATTCTGCAACAAATCTCCTAAGAGGGGCGAGCAGGCCAGGGTCAGATTGGCCCCTCGGCCATGCCTGGGCCAGTTTGGAAGAAAATAAAAATGAAAAAAAAAAAAATGTTTTTCCATTTCCTTTTTCAAAAAGCCTTTCATCATTCTTAGGTCGATAAATGAGTACCAACACAGGTTGGGTGATATTGTATGCATATTTGTTCTATAATAAAGTGCTTAAGTGTAAGTGCTATACAATAACATATTATCATTTGGCCTTGGACGTCTGCCTGGATTCGCAGTAATTTAGTGTACTTAGGAACAATGCTATTTGATACCACTTCCTGTTTAGTCAATGGGTGAAAGGTCATGTTTCACCGCTTCCCGGGATGTCACTTTGGTGTGGGGTCAAATGACATCACTTCTGGTGTTGTCATCAGAGGTCAAGGGTCGTGAGGCGATGGGTGGGCCACTTTCTTTAGGCCAGGGTGGGACACTTTTTTTGGGTGACTGGGCCTATTTCTTGTCCCAGTCCGACCCTGGAGCAGACTCTGAATGGAAGTATCCTGTCCTCAAGTCCTTTGCGAAGGCCTCACAGCAACAGGAGGGACAGCCCAGCTGAGGCTCCCTGTTCTACTGCACTGAACCAGTCACTCTGTGTTCCCCACATCTTGAACCCGAGGGAAGGCGTTGACGCTGGTCTCTGTGTTCCTCCAACCAGCCGAACTATATTTGTGCATTTAAACTTTGTTTTGTAGTGACGCACATCACCTGCTAGGCTCAAAGCGACTGCTCAATGCTGGACCCCGGACCAAACTTTTGGAGAGTCACTCACCGACTCTAACAGGGGCAACAACCAGCACCTGGCCCAGCTAACCCGTGAATTGCCACCTCATCAATCTCACAATGATGCACCCTCGATCACCACTTCAATGTCCATCACCCGCCAACTCGAACCGCTGGAACGTCACTCGCTGACCTCTCCAAGCGACTAAAGCTTGACTCGGCCGGGCTAACTGCAACGCGTTCTTGGGACTGCCCCGATCTGCATCTTTGAAGAGCCACTGTTCTACCACACAGAGCACCCGCCTTTGCCCCTAATTGCCGCCTGCTTGCTGCCAGGGCCTCCACGATTCTAGGTGCCTAATCAGCTCGCATCAACGTTTTTACCTGGGTCTGATGCGTTAGTCCACCATGAACTGAATCCAGGTACTGTGACATTGAACTGCTTCCACGGCCCACTTGGACCCTAGAGATTGGTTATGTCACGATTGCTCCTCTTGTCAATCATATATCCTTGTTATGGAAGTACCTCACCTACCTACCACCCTTGGAACTACGCTCAGATTGTTACCTTCTACAGTGTGTGGCATCTTCGCTGTTCTTTCCCTTTGTTTTTTGTTTTTTATAGTAATCTCTTTTTGTTATACGTGCAAATGTGTCTTACTAAAGTGTTTATATTTTGCTAATGCCCAAAAATATATAAAATACCAAAATAACATGGCTGAAAATGCCTAATTTTTCTTCCTTTTAGCACCTTCATTTGCAAATATATATATATGTATATAGGGAGTGGGTTAACGGAATAGATTAGGATACAGGGAATATTGTGGGTGGTGCAGGGGTCTCTCCCGCAATTCTTTAAAAGATAAACAGTGCAAAAAAGTCAAAAGATTTGAATAAAAACAACTCCGCCTTTTCAGCCTCTTTTTTTTATTCAAAATGTTCACATAGATCCTATATTTTTATAGAACCTTGATTGGACATGCCCTTTATTTTGGACTGTGATACTGCATTGTTTGGTTCACTATTGCTTCATCTTCACCACACCCCTCATGAGAATATATAGCCTTCCCTCGGCCCACATTACCACAAAAGGTGAAGGAGGTACATGATTGTCCCTGTTTTATCTTTATGATTGCATTGTGTTTCGGTTTGTAGAAGTATGAGGGCTGAGTGGGCCATTTTAATCTTACTCATCCTTGTACTCCTTGCGAGGCAGAATCCAATTCGTCCCACACGTGGAATGTGATAGCAGCACCTACACGTGTTGGGGTTACCTTCAGTGACTTAACCAGGCATATCATGGCGTTACTGAGCCATTCAAGGATACACTTGGCACATGCTGTCAGCACGCTCACATGTGGGGGTATAGCTTACATCTAGTGACAATACGAGGCATTGATGGCAATTTTTAAGACAGTTTAGGATGCGAGTGACAACAGCTGCACGTGTGGGGCTATACCTTACATATGGTAAAGTAAAAGGCATATGGCAGCCTTATTGGGCTGTTAGAGGATGAATTGGAATACAATGCCAGCAGCTGCACCTATGGAATTCTGCATTTCTATATGTTGGCTATGGCAGACATAGAACAGAATCATTTATTGTATTGTTTTATTTAAACTTTTGTACAGCACTGGCCTTCACCAGTGTCTCGGAGCAACTTGCAAAGTTCCAAAGGAAGGAGGTAAAAAAGAAGTTACAACATTTTCAGAATGGCAGAGTAAGATCAACAAATGAACGAATGAACCATCAGACAACAAGAAAAGAATTGGACAAAATCCTGCAGCGCGTCTGACCACGCCCTGCTCAAGGAATTCCATGCTAAAAGTCGATGACTATATCCAAGGCCAAAAATGAAAGCAGAGCCCTCTTCAAAACCATCAATCACTGCATAAACCCCCTGCTCAACCCACCCGTACCGCATTCCAATGCAAAACCCACCACCATAAGCTCTTTCTTCATCAACAAGATCAGTAAGATCTGCCAACACATAGGCACCAACACTACAACTGATAGCACACTACAAATCCCATCTCTCAAAACTACAACTACCTGGACAGCTTTCAAGACACTCACTATGGAAGACCTCACTGTCACGCTGGCATCCCTCAAGGCATCATCGTATACAGAAGACATCCTACCTGCCTCTGTTCTCAGGACCCTTCCAAATGAAGCACTCATCCCTTACTTGACAATCATTAACATCTCCCTAACTCAAGGCACCTCCCTTTTGACCATCAAGACTGGACAAATCTTCCTGCTTCTCAAGAAACCAAAACGGAACCCTGGCGACCTCAGCAACTACCACCCAATCACAAATCTTCGCCTCCTAAGTAAGATCCTTGAGAAAGCAAAAGCTGCACATTTCCTTCAACACAACAAAGTCAATCCTATCAATCTGGCTTCAGACCCAGATGCAGTACAGAAATGGCTATCATCAAGGTAATCAAACATGCCCTTAAAATCCTTGATGATGGCTATCCTTGCTGCCTGGAGTTCCTTGACCTCTCAGCAGCATTTGACATAGTAGACTATCAGACACTCACCAACAATCGACAATGCTACAAGGAGATCAGCAAGATACCTCCTCAGCTGGTTCAAATCGTACCTTGCTAATAGTTACCAGTTTGTACAAATTGATAACTCCAGATCACCAACTCTACCAATTCCCTTTGGAGTCGTGCAAGGATACATCCTTTCCCACCCCGCCCTGATCTTTAA